>NC_038250.2:16023016-16339205 GCF_000004515.6 Glycine max
TAAGATCTATCTCACTAATCATACAACTATCATCACTAATACTTTAGGTCATCTACCTCGCGCAAGAACACTCACTCTTGAATCCCTCTATGTTCAGCAAAACACCGCCCTACTAATGACTTTACACTCCCTTAAGGTTTCACACTAAGCCTCCTAACTTCTCCTCGTAACTTTCCCAACTACTCTATACTTTTAAACAACTCTATACCAGGCACCTCCCAAGAACTACGGTTACACGTTTCTATAGGTACTACACCTACAACATTCTCAACTTTGCACTTAGGTGGTAAACTAAACACATCCTGGAGGAACACAAGTACGACACTCACTAAGCTTGACTTCTGTCTATGGTTAACCAGGGTCATGCATACTCAGGTGTTTTCTCTCGAAACACCTTAATGTGATTCGCAAGGGCGAAAGTCTCTCTCCATTCATAATGAAAGTAACAACATGAATAATTATCAAGCAGTTTAACAAGGCATGATTGGAAGATAATCAGCCTATAACAAGATTAACAGTCGATTGACTAGGAGACAATAATTTTAAATCAAGAATTATCACTTATTGAAAATCAACAACAAATATTCCAAATGAATTCTAGAACGAAAACATGACCACAATGTATAGGCATATGGAGAAGTCAACAATCGCTTGATCATGACATAAACATCAGTAATCAAAATGTTTGACGTAGGTTCACAACACAAAGAGTGAATTATACTCGGGCTTGCAAGTATAATTGAGTTACTTGACTTTAGCACGCAACACAAGAAAATGGGTTGTACTAGAATTTGAAGGTACGGTCAAAAGAGTATTCCTTATGAAATATATCTCGATATGGGTCATCGAACTATAGGGTATTAGCATCGCTAAGAACAAGAAATCACAAACAACCACACTATCTATGCAATTAAGACAAAACACCATACTACAAGCATACATAGAATTATAAGGTTCCTATAACAATTATATAACATACATATAAGAAATAAGAATTAAACAGTCACTAAGGATTAAAGAATCACAAGTTTTAGCAATCACATTTATGATCACACACAAAGAAAAGAAGGATTAGCCAACACATGTAAACACATCAATTAAACACACTCATTCACAACACACATGTAGGTTCAAAGTTCTTGACGACATTAATAGACACATCAAGTTTTCAAGACCACTTGTATCACCTAACGACTTGCCATGACATCCGACCGCACTTCACGAATTATAGAGATGGCCAATCTCATAACTCATGACTCAACAATGGATTTATGGTACAACAGACATTAAGGTTGCAACGCATATCACAAGCATCATTCAATCTCAATTAATCATGCAAAGGAAAACACAATTAATAATTCAAGCATGCTCAACAAAAGCATTTATAAGTAATCACATAGAGCGCACACCCAAATATGGTAAGCACATAACATACTGGCTGAAAGGTTCAACCTGTTTTTATACCACTAAATGTGACACCCTCTACCACACACATATATGTACTAATATTAAAAGAAATAATAAATCATAATTAATTAAAATTTTTTAAAACACATTTAAATAAAAGCATTTCAAAAGGGTAAAAGGCTCACATTCACTTCACTATTACCAAATAAAACTTGTCAGAAACATTTTTGGCCCAAAACGTCATGTAATTAAACAAAACTCATGTCCCAATATCACATCTTATCAGAGCATTGTGTCTCGACGCCCTTCAGTACAAGGTTCCTTAAAGCAATTCACCTAGTCATCTGCTCTCACGAACACAAATTTTGAGATCATCACAGGATCCAAACACAAACAATACACGGGGAGTGAGTTATCACATTCGTAACTAATAGAGATAAATAAGACAACATGTAGATATACATATCATATAAATGAAATATAACTTACTTAAACATAGCTCACGTCATTCCACCACTTTGTCGCGTAACATTACATCACAACACAACACGTCTCATTCATTTTCACAGCATTCACGTACTCAAGGATCAAAACACAATATCACTAAATCAATCAATATCGATCAATACACAAGCATTATGCAACATATAAACTAAGATTCAATCCTATATGCAATGTGGTATCATGTCAGTGAAAAACCTCGTCGGGCGCCTAGGAGTACATGACAAGACAAACCACACACTAATAAGTCAGTTCACTCTCACTAGGTAAAATCATAGGGAGACCAGTCAGGGTCACGTTGTTTTGCAAGAATGCTCCAACCATATGGGATTGGCACAAACTTAAAGGAGCATTCAAACTGGTTGTATTTACCCCTAAGGTCTAGACTCCGAAGAGTCCGTCAGGGCCTCTCCCTCTTGATTCAGGTCCAATCCTGAAAACATTTTAGCACACAGACTCTATCTATGAACTGTACAAAACACAAGACTCCTCAATTATTCTCAAAATAATTTTATCTCGTCGTGCTTGTGATTAAACTCGTCAGGTCCCTACAGTGGTTCCCATCACAATACTCGTCGCCTTTAAAGGGTCTTTAGTCCTATGATTGTACGATTCATAGCTCACAACTCAGTGCACACAATATCTCAATGCACATATATATTACAAGTGAATACATACTCAATTTATCACATACACTGGGTCTCAATCACAATGGTATACTCTCAATTTAACTTGTTATCACACCTCATAAATCATATACACTTTACCTATGGACTATGCAATACACACAACTACTCAATTATTTTCAAAATCATTTTAACTCATTGCGCCTCAAAGTGATTCAACTCCTCGAGTTCCCACAGTGGATCCCATCATAATACACGTCGCCCTTAAAGGGTCTTACAATTGTGTGATTGCACAGTTCATAGCTCACAACTCAATACATCCAACATCTCAATACACATGTATCTCACGATCCATCACATGTTCAATTTGTCACTTACTCACAATTTGAATCACCATTTCATAATCTATATATAACAATTTATACAAAAATATTTCTCACAACATGGGGAGTAAAATCCCTCAAACAATTCGACACAATCATATTAAAATCAATGACTCGAAATCATAGGTCAAAAACATGAAAACACCAATAGCACTCAAGTTTATCAACCAATTTGCATCAGGACATCAATTGGTTCGTCAAATACAACAATATCGTATTTATAATTGTAAAGAAAAAATATAATTCAATAAACATCCCAAAATAAACCCCAATTTAATCCTCTAAGGATCCCTACACATGTTCATTCTAACCCCAATTGCAATAAACACATCCCTTACCTCTTCCCTTACCTCTAAGCGGGCTCATGGGTATAGTCAGATAGTAATAACAGCATCTCTAGCAGTTCTGTGAGACTCCTCAAGTTTTTTCTCTGATTGTTTTGCTAGGATTTCCAAGCATCACAAAGAAGGAGAAGAGATTATAGCCTCCAATTCACTATCAACATGCAAGACTAATTTCTCTCTATAAAAATATTATTTTGCAAATCCCAATGGTGAATCTGTGCGAGAATGAGTTCCAATGGTGGTGCTCACATTTTATGATGATCCAACAGTTACCAAGTCCGCGATCATAGTTTTATTATGACAGGTTTGGGTGTATGTGGGAAAAGAGAAAGCTCAGTGCGAGGGACATTTCTTCCACCATGGACATTATCCTTAAAATCCCAATGGTGGGTGTGTGCAGAAATAAGTTTCAAACCTTTTGTTCAAATTTCATGACTATCCAAAGGTTAACAAATCCAGGATCAGCGTTTTACTAAGACATGTTTGAGTGTATGCGAGAAAAAGAAAGGGTTTTGGGAGGGGAGAAGGAAAAATGAATTTGAGAGGAAGAGAAAGTGTAAAGATATCGTCAGTCTAAAAACTGACCTAATATGTCTCTATTTATAACTAGGGCACTCTCATCCTATTATTTACTCTATTTTTCTTTATTTATTTTATCATTTTATACAAAGAAAATCTATTTTACTCCATGTCAAATGAATAAATAAAATATCTTTTTTATTTTCCTTCAAACCATTATTTTAATTAATAAAGTTATTTCTCCTTATTTATTGAATTATAAAAACCTCATCATTTTTCTAAAGCTCTATTTATTTTTAAATAAAAAACCTTTTTAATTTATTTTACGAAAAATTGGATGCTACAGTTTTTATTGATGATTTATGTTGATATGAGATTATGTTGTTGTTGTTGTTGATAATGTCATTGAGATGAGATGAGATGATGTTGATGTTGAGGATGACATTGAGATGAAATGATATTGATGTTGAGAATGACATTGAGATAAGATGATGTTGATGTTGAGAATGACATTGGTTGTTGATGTTGAAAATGTCATTGTGATGTGTATGTACATGGGGGCGCAGTGACCATGATGGATATCCCTGGTGGGGGAAATAGAGTGGTTAAAGAGTTTTAAGCATCTCTAGAGGGGGATGACTTAGAATCTTTAATTATCCACGGTCAGTGCATTGATGGTGCTCATGTTTTATACTTCATATTGCATAAAAATAGTATAAACTTTGTCAGTAAGTACTTGTAGTTTCTCATGAGGGGGAATACTTGTACTTGGGGGCATGTCACTCGGTTTGGAACTCCCTTAAGACTCAGGCTGATCACCATGGGGGGAGTTGCCTATGCACGACAAGGTGACCTCGACACTTGCTGCCTAGTTTTCCTAAGTGAGAGTGTCGTGTGAAAACACTTAGGCTATTTCCTAATGAATGGTACCACATTGCATTTGAGAGTTGAAGTTAGGTGCATGCATCATACAGAACATGATTGATTGAAATTATGGAAGGATGATGACTACTTGTTGAGTGTATGTTGGACTAATGGATGTTTGTGTATGATTATGGTATTTGTTAATGTTTTCCTACTAATCATGGTTATTTGATTTTTGTGTTAATTTCTTTTATAATAAACTCACCCTTGCAATTTTTGTACTGTGTGATGATCACGAATTTTCGTTCGTGGGAGTGGACAGACAACAATAGAGTACACAAAGTGAGATTCTTTTGTGGAGTTGTCAAGTCGATGTGATAACATTGAGATTATTTTGGAAGAGTTGTGGTTTGTTAATCAACTATAGCTGGTTCTATAATTCTTTTTTAATTGAGGATGTAAATTATAGATTTAATTATATGTATGAACTAATTTACTTTTCATTATGTGAATGATGTGTATCGAGTTAATATATATATATATATATATATATATATATATATATATATATATATATATATATATATATATTCATTTAAGAAATTGTGTGTTGTTTCATGAATCTACATCGCGAAAAAAATTTACTCTCATTTTTCATAAGCAAATTAATGGAGTTTTCATTTAAAAATTAAAATTTACGTTGTGATATCATTGTAACAAGGCAGGTCGTTACAGAAAACAAAAAAGAAAAGAAATGATATATGAGAAAAAATGAAAATTTTAGAAGCTACCTACGAATTTTGCTTAGTTATCTACATATATTTTTACCAATGGATGAACCCGTAGGTAATTTGAAAATGTTTTTCTATATTGCTATTTTACTTTAATAATTATCTACGAATTTTTTGTGTTACTACGGATTGTATTATCGATGGATAAATCCTTCAGTAATCCATCAATAATTCTGAGCTACCGAGATGTTTGTATATGTGGGAAAATACCAGTCGGTAAGTATAAATTACAAACGGATTAGAATCTATAGAAAAATATCCTCTTGATTGTCATCAAGAAGAAGCCTTTGCATGTTGGCCGGTGAACTTCCTAATGGTGGGTGGCAACGCTCTGAGCAAACTTGTTACTAGAGAAAAAAAATCCAAACAAGATTGATAGTAATGGAACCACCACAAGAAAAATGCCCTGTGAGAAGTTTACCGTAGAGCCCAACTAGATTGTTCAACTATGCAATGATGCACAATAATTTTAGGGGGAGTTTTTTTTTTGTATTTATAAGAAATTATGTTGAAAATTTTGATAAATTCTTATATTATTCAAATAAATATCTAAAATCAATTCAAATTTTCTACCATATAGAAGTTGTCCATTAATAACAAATAATATAAGATAATTGAATGTGCTTATTTTTCAATACAACTTGGCAATGTTGTTTTGTTTTCTTGAAGTCAAAGGATTCTACGTAGACAAATTAAACCACATAACGAAAATCAAATATAAATAATAAGAAAATTAATTTTAACAAAAACAACTCACAAGTTATCCCTTGAAATCATTTTATGAATTTCATTAACTTAAAATCGTACAAAAAAATATTGAAAATAAAATATTAAGTGAATGAATGAAACAATTTAAACTCAAGAACACATCTTTAAATATTAGAAGTTAGTACAATATCATGGATATCTGATATGATTCTCCTTTACTTTCCTATCCTTTGTTTTGTAATGTGAGGATGCGTTGCCATCATTTGTTGCCTTAAATGGAGAAAATGAGGCATGAGGACAAATCTAAGTTAATCCAACCTCTCTTCTCTGGCTCAAACAGGTATTTCCTTCCCTACATACGTTTCTTGTAAAGTCATAAATGTTGGAAAATAAAACAAAAAATGAAGGAAAATAATATACGAAGAAAATGCACAGTCTTGAATTAAATAACAAAATAACCGTAGCAAAATAAATTTAATTGACAACACATAAATAATGCATTATATCATACAATGAGCACAAGGAAAAATTAAATCAAGGGAAAGAATTAAATAGCCTGGGTTGAAGCGCGTAAACGCTATCCTTAGAGAGAAAATGCCCCCACTGCACGGGTAAGAAAATTTGATTGCGCTCCTCTCCCAAGATACGACAACCTGTTGGTTCCGATCGTGTGCAGCGAAAGGATCCCCGAACCTTATGAACACCAATGCTCTTGCTCTCACAAAAATTAAGTTTTGTATAGGAAAAGAAAGAGATAAATTTTTGGCAGAAAGAAACCAGAGCTCTCATGTCTGTCATTTCTAGAAAAGAGGAAATAGATATATATAGGCATTTTGCAACAACAAAATATGACCATTAGAAATATGACCGTTGGAAAACCAACATACAGTTGTCACAACAAATATAACAAACTAGTTTGACTCATTAAAATAAAATCTTAAGAGAATCTAAAATAAATATTATTTTATAAAATAGAATTAATATATATTTATAAATTTTAAATTAAAACACAAATATTTACCAACATTCCCCCACATAATTTAAAATTTTAAAGTATATTTTCTAAAAGATAATTTGTATAAAAACATAAGAGAAAGAGCATGTGATATTGTATTTCGGTATAAGGAACCTTCCGGGTTTGAGCCTTATACCTAGTGTTTATGAACTTCCATCCGAGAAAAATGTAGTGACTTGATTGTCTTGAACTACATATTCTTTAACCGGACTTTAGTACACAACCCCTACAATATTGGTGTTCAATTAGGTTCTAATCAGTGGTAGCGCGTTACACGGCCTTGCGCTTGTATCTTGTTTCGTGAGTGTCACTTAGAGATTAGCCCATATCTCACAGTGGCGGCCCCACCACCACACTCACTAGGTGAATCCTCAAAGAGTGGGTTGTGACCCCCACCCCTACAATAATTGTCATCGGATTCATTAAGAGGTATTTTTTTTAACCAAAAATACACATATATAAATACCTCAACCTTAATATTGCCACAATTTATAATACACCTCGTCATAGGAATGAGAAACGGAACAGCTCCGTCAAATTTCATTTTGGTGTACTTTAGTCAACAAACAATTTCGTTGTTACCCGTTGAACTCCATTCATGGGATCACCAATCACACGGAGACAGATGTCCATTGTTGTAACTAAATAATGGGCTTTAATCTCATTCCCCTCGACGACTCAAATACTTGTTGACATGTCAACCTTTTTGTAAGCGGATCCGCAATATTATTTTTTGACCTGACAAAGTCAAGAGAAATGGCATCATGAGAAATCAAATTTCTTATAGACTTATGTCTCACTCTTAAGTGTCTTCTTTTTTCATTAAAATTTTGCTTGTCACTTTAGATATAGCAATTTGACTATCACAATGCATTGAAATTGGAGGTATAGGCTTATTTAACAATGACAAATCGCATAATACATTTTTAAGAAATTCAGCCTCACTAGTAGCAGTATTTAAAGCAATAATTTTTGCTTTCATGGTAGAACGTGAAATAATAGTTTGTTTAGCAGATTTCCATGATACTGCACCACTAGCTAAACTAAAAACATAACCACTTGTTGATTTTGTTTCATCAGAATCAGAAATCCAATTTGCATCACTAAACCCCTCAATTACTGCAGGAAAACATGTATAATGAATGCCATAATTGATGATTCCTTTTAAGTATCTAAAAACTCTTTCTAATGCAATCCAATGAGAATGATCAGGATTATTAGTATACCTTCCTAATCTACCAACTGCATATGTAATGTCAGGCCTAGAGAAGTTTGTCAAATGCAACAAAGAACCGATAATTTGAGAATATTTATGTGAAGAAATTCCTTTACCCAAATTTTTCTTTAGCTTGATGGATGAGTCATAAGGAGTAGAAACAGGTTTCACATCAAAATAATTAAACTTCTTCAACAACTTTTCAACATAGTGTGATTGGGTTAAAATCATGCCATCATTTTTCTTTATAAGCTTAATACCCAAAATCACATATACACAACCAAGGTCTTTCATATCAAAATTTCTAGACAAGAAAAACTTCACATCATACAAAATATCAATATGTCATCCAGATACAAACATAAAATGACGCATCCATTATCATCAAATTGTTTCACATACACACATTTATCACTATCATTAATTTGAAAATCATACAAAAGAATGACTTAATCAAACTTTTGTGTCAATGCTTTGGAGCTTATTTCAAACCATACAAAGATTTAACAATTTATTTTTGAAGAAAAAATATTTTCAAAGAAAGTCACATCTCTAGACTCCATAATAGTACCATTAGAAATTTTAGATACCTCTGAATTAATAACTAAAAATCTATAAGTAGTATTATGTAAAAAATATCCAAAAAAATATAATTAATATTTTTTTTAATTTTCCTTTTCTTATTAATAGGGATATTAACCTTTACTAGACACCCCCACACTTTAAGATATTTCAAATTTGGTTCTCTTTTTCTCCATAGCTCATAAAGATTTTTTTTTGTTTATAAGGTACTCTTTTAAGAATACGACATGCAAAATATAAAGTTTCACCAAAGTATTTATTTTATTATTTTTGTGTGTTATATTTTCACAGGCTTATATTTTATCAATGAGTTATAAATAAAGAGACAATCAGTCAACATGTAACAACAAAATACTTGCAGTAGTAATAATAACGTTAAACAATAAAAATTAAAAACCAAACAACAAATGTCCTGATTTTAAAGACTTGTGTTCACAGGATAATTTGACCAAGTAAAAGATAGTTTTCTAATCATATAGGAATGAAATTAGAAGTATGCTTTTAGTTTTTCACATAAACTAATTCTAAAAGCATTTTCTCTTCAAAACCACCATTAGTGAAGAAAATATATTGTAAATCTCAAATTATAAGAAAATATTTTTCAACAATTTCTCACTAATGTAAAAATTTAAGGAAATGAAATAATATAATAAAACATTTTTAATAAAACATAATACATTGTGTCTTCATCCATTAATTTTCGAGACTTACTAAAAAGGGAGTCAATCATATTCATGACAGATATTTTGGTAAAATAGAATGCTACTATAGAAAAGACTATGCAAGAAGAAAGTGATAACGATTTTTCTCTCTAAGACTGTTGGAAAATAAAACAAAAAATGAAGGAAAATAATATACGAAGAAGATGCACAGTCTTGAATTAAATAACAAAATAACCGTAGCAAAATAAATTTAATTGACAACACATAAATAATGCATTATATCATACAATGAGCACAAGGAAAAATTAAATCAAGGGAAAGAATTAAATAGCCTGGGTTGAAGCGCATAAACGCTATCCTTAGAGAGAAAACGCCCCCACTGCACGGGTAAGAAAATTTGATTGCACTCCTCTCCCAAGATACGACAACCCGTTGGTTCCGATCGTGTGCAGCGAAAGGATCCCCGAACCTTATGAACACCAATGCTCTTGCTCTCACAAAAATTAAGTTTTGTATAGGAAAAGAAAGAGATAAATTTTTGGCAGAAAGAAACCAAAGCTCTCATGTTTGTCATTTCTAAAAAAGAGGAAATAGATATATATAGGCATTTTGCAACAACAAAATATGACCGTTAGAAATATGACCGTTGGAAAACCAACATACAGTTGTCACGACAAATATAACAAACTAGTTTGACTCATTAAAACAAAATCTTAAGAGAATCTAAAATAAATATTATTTTATAAAATAGAATTAATATATATTTATAAATTTTAAATTAAAACACAAATATTTACCAACAATAAAAAGATCAAAATTGCACATGGTACATTGTCTACCATAGGTGGTGTTGGTTCCGTTCCTTTATCTAAATCTCTAACTCTTCGTAATGTTCTTCATGTAATTTTTCTGTCCATTAGTAAATTGACACATGATTTAAAGTCTTTGGCTATTTTTAACTTCTCCACTTGCAAATTCCAAGAGTGGAATTTGGGGAGGATGATTGGCAGCACTAGGGAGTGTCGCTCTGAGGATGAATTAGTGTTTAAGGAAAAAATAAAACTCAAAGTAATTGTCCCAATTTAGTTTCTTTTCACCAGGATGAAAAAGTTATGCTATGCGGCTACGTCACCCAATCCTTCTGTACTTAAACATTTATCTATTAACATTTTTAAAATTAAAAATCCAAATTTGTTTTCTTGTGAAGTTTGTCATTTTGCAAAGCATCAAAGTATGACACCAAAATATCTTTGGGGTGAAGCAATCTTAAAGCCCCAATAAACTTCAGAAATAATTGCACAAATAACAAACAAAAATAATCCTAAGAAACAGCAAATTTTAGAGCAAAAAATAATCACATAGGACAAAAAAAACTTGTCAATCCATATAAGAGCTAAACTAATTTGCACATTACATTCCACGAGCCTAGAAACACTATCGATCTCTAGTTTTGGCCTCTGCAGAAAACACTTTTCTTTCCATGGTTTGGTTGGTTTCTTATGTATGGTGGCACCCCAAGTCATTCCTTGGTTCTATTCTTATCCTATTTTTTCCTACACAAGTTAAATCACCAAAGTCATAACTCGTTCACTCCTCTTTCACACTCTCACTCTCCTTCTTCTTCAACCTTTCCTTCACCATGATCTCGAATTCTCTTCCCTCATAACCTGGTCATCAAAAAATGATTAATCATGATTCCAGTGAACATCATCAACTTCTCCACATTAAGACAACAAAATAATAGATTGGTTGATCCTTGATGATGACGCTAGCACTGATCCTCAATATAGGAGTAGGACCCTCGCCATCTCCTATTATTATCCTATGTGGAATAAAATCAATCTAAATAAATTCATTAGATTTACTTATTATTTAATGCATAATTTGAATTATGACTCTAAATTTCTTTTAGTATCAAATATATACTATATATTAATATGCGCTAATTAATCGAATATCTATCTATGTTTATCTACCTCTATAATATAGGTAGATATAGATGTTTATTAAGTAGATTATATTGTTCATCATTTGTTTCTTGGTTCATTTTTCATTGTTTCTAAATGCCATTGAGATGGATTCGACTAATTGAGTGGGAGTTCTTTGGATACCTTTGGGTGAGGTGACTTGTTTGGTAGTTTTAATATATCATATGTTTCTTCTAAATAGGAGTATATCCACAACCTATCATTTTTATTGTTGATAACTTATTTAATTTCTTTCTAGGTTGGTTAGAGATTTTTTTTTGGAAGGTTGGTTACCATTATAGTACATGTAGTTTATTTAATCTTATTTTATTTCTGAACACCATGCTCTTAATGTCTAAGGATGATTGAAAGTTTCGAAGAAGATGAAGAAAGTTAGGAAATATGGGCTTAACAATTTGTATATATATTTTTTTTCATTTTATAATGATTTTTGACCCCAAAAATCATTTTTTCAATTTTGAATTTCAATTTTGAATTAAAATTTGTAGGTTCAAATTTATCCAGATGTACGTCCAAGAGTGACATATGTCAATTTAAAACTACATGAAAATCTTGGAAGGACTAAATTAAAATATTTTAAAATTTATGAGAATGAAAAATATATTTTGACCTAAATAATGTAAATAAATTATCAACTAATTGTCTATTTTATATTTTAAATGATACATGTACATAAAATGAAAATTGATATCACACCCATCTTCCTTAAAAAAATTAAAAAATCAAAATAATGAATTGTCACAAATTCACACGAAGCCCATAAATTTATAATATGATAATTTTTATTATACAATTTTAATTTCATTTCATTAATTGTTTATGATATTCTACATTAATTTAATAATAATAAAATGAGGACGTAAGAAGATTACTTTGTTTTGGTTCAAGGTGGCATTAGAAAAAGTTGGAGTTTTAGAAATTCAAGTGCACATCATCCGCATATTTAGAATAACAATTGATACAATTTGCATATTGTATCATGAGAAAAATATGTATCCAAACCATGCGCATTTTGTAGTTGGCTTTAGTTTTTCATTTACCTTTTGTAGTTCAACATGCAACCCATCTTGTGTTGCTAGGACGATTATTTTCAATAAAGGTTATTTGCTTATTAAAAAAAAGAGAAATTCAAATTGTCTTAAATAAAAAAAGTGATTTTACACCAAAAAGATAAATTTTATATTGAATATTAACAAATAAATACCGTGTTACTTAAATTGCTAAGAATGTTTATTAGAATATTATGGAATCAATGCAAAAGAATTTTCTCATATCAAAATCTTAATGAATCAAGAACCTGCATTACATTTTAAGAAATAATTCAAAATCGTAATAACTTGAGAATGAATTATTGATCAGCCATTTATTAATAATCATTTTATTTTTTTAACCATTTTTATAAAAAAAAAACTTATATATTGAATCTTAATAAAACAAGAGAACATTACCGTGTTGCTTAACTTTCTTAAAATGTTGATTAAAATATTACAAAATTAGTTCAAAAGAATTTTCCCATATCACAATTTTAAGAAACAATTCTAGCCTTATTGGGGGAATGGAAAGAAACAATATCTATTTTATAACTATTTTCTTTAGTTCTTGAAGATGTAAAATCTCTAACAAATTAAATTCAGCAATCTTAAAGCCACAAAAATAATCAAAAAGTATTTAAGATAAAGATGAATCATTTTAAAAAAAATTAGAAACTTTCAACAAGATAATTGACATTAATTTCAAAACCTAGAACTTCAAACTTCCAAGCAATTTGAATAGGAAGTTCTCTAAATGAATAAAAAGGTGAAAGACAGAATAAAGAAATCTTGTTGATTATCAATCATATGAGTGTTCTTAGATTGGATTGAATCAGTTTTGAATAAAAAAATCAATCGATCTAATCACTTTGGATTTTTTAATCCTTCATTCAATAAGTTTTTTCAAAACTTTAATTCGATCCGATCCAATTTAAAGTTGTTAGGATTTGTTCAGTTTTTAGTTTTAATCGTACTATTATTTTTTAAAGAAAATATTAAATAAGTTATAGGATATATAATAGATATAATAACAAATAATTTAAAATATCAAATGTTTTATTTATATGTCATTATATAACTATAAGTTATGTAACGGTTTTACAAATATATAAGAAATAAAAATATAAACATGAGTGGTATCATTAAATTATGAATACAAATATATACATATGTACAAGTTTGGTTTGGATTGGAATGACTTTGAAAATTAAATCATAAATTCGATACAATCCAATAAAAAAATTGGTTTTTCAAAATTTTGATTCGTTTCATTTTTAATTTATCCAATTTTTGGATCAAATTTTTTGATTGCCATTGGATTGGATCGGTTTATGAACACTTCTAATCAATTAGAATAGTTGCAATTAATAAAATTTAAAATATATAAAAATTGAAAATTAAACCCATGATAAGGTATGAAAGTATCAAAACATTGGGAGCGACAACATAGTGCAAAAGGAATCTTTTGAGCATAGAAAATCAAGAGCAAAAGCTCTCATCTTCAAATAGGGAGAGAGTTAAGAAGTATCTTATCATATTTCTATTTTCCATCTCTTGATAAGAGTAGAAGTTATTGATTAACCATCAATACCATGCAAACACGGAGATAAAGTCTATTTTTAATTGATGTATTTTAAAAAATAAAACAAGATTCCACTGTATTTAAGAGATTAGAAAATCAAAATAAAATCAGTGTATATCACTATTAAATCTTAGACAATGAACAACTTTTGTAATGCTTAAAAGAGCAACCTTTGTAACCCTTTGTTATAACAATTAGGCAAACAACAGTCTTTTGTGCTCTTTTAAATCACACAAAGAGCAACCTTTGCCACTCTTCAATTCTACTATTGTCGACAATTTAATGTGGTTTATTAAAGTAAATTTATCCTTTAACTTCTATCTTTTAAACTTCATCACAACCTTTATTTTCAATGTGTAATTCTTAGTTATCATTAAGCAAATGATAGCCTTTGTGCTATTTTAAATCACACATAAAACAACCTTTGTAACACTTCAATTCCATGATTGTTTATAATGTAAAACGTCCTATTAAAGTGTGTTTATCTTTCAACTTTTGCCCTTTAAACTTCACCGTCACAACCTTTACTTTCAATGCAACCCATTTATTCAATGTTACTGCAATTGCAAAAGTACTTTAACAATGAATGAAAATAGAACTTTAATGACTAAGACTAATTTTAGCCTTTAGGGACTAAATTTACACTTCAATGCAACCTATTAAAGTGTGTTTATCCTTTCAACTTCTACCTTTTAAACTTTACTGCAACCTTTATTTTCAACTTGTAACATTTAGTCATGATTAGGAAAATAACAACCTTTGTGCTCTTTAAAATAATAGAGAACAACCTTTTGTTGAAGTAAAACCTTTTCTAAATTAAAGTATTTTAATGATAGCAAACTTTTAAGAAGAAAATTCTAAGTCCTTTAGACTTGTGTTATTGATGGTTTGCCTTAAGTGCCTTAAAAGACAAGATTTAATCCATAAGCAAGGAGAAGGTGTGAAAAAATGGCATGTAGGCTACAATGAAGGTTTTTAAAGCTTGGGGTTTGTCTAGTACCAGAAGCAAGATACCAAAAGCAAAGGGAAATCGTGTTTTCTATGTCAAAGTGAAAATATCAAAAGTTCTATATGACTGGAAGCATGATTCTGCAGGTAGCTTTAGTCAAGTGGTAGATACTAGTAGCTACACAATTAAAATATCACCAGAAGATATAATGTAGAAGAAAGTAGTGAAGGCAAACATGTTTGCATGGTTAAGAAGCATGCATTAGAAACTACGAAGAAAGATATCATGCAATAGTGTATTGAGGCATTGCATCTAAAGCAATAAGCTCGCCAAAAGAAACAAATGATGTTGAAAGAAGAGAGCTTGTCATCAACTACAAGTCCCAATCAAAGCACGGCAACAAAAGAAAATAAAAGTATTCTTAAGAAAGTTGCAATTATCTAAAAAAAAGACTCATTATCTTAAGAAAGCTTACTTCTCTAAAGTAGCAAACTCGTGACTAAGCTGGAGAAAGGAGTAGTCATGATCCACTAACACAAAAAGCACCAATGACCATAATTTTAAAATTTAAATTGTGAGCAAATTGTTTCAACATGGACAACACACAACGTTTCTCCTTGACCTCCAAACCTATCAAGAAACAAGCAAAAATCATCTACAAGCTCTATAAAAGGAGGAATCATTGTTGGAGCTCATTTCTTGGAAGGAAATTAGGATAAAAAGCGTAAGATCAAGAAGTCGACCTATACATAGACATATCTTGAGCTTCTGATATTAGTATTCCTTAACCCTGGCACTCTAGGACTTTAGAGCAAAATCCAATTAGCCATAGAGTGTCTATAAACACCTCTAGTGGATCCTTACCAATGAGTGCTTCCTAAAAGTTGTATTAGGTACTTGTCCTTGAAAAAACCTTTTTGGACAAGAAACCTTAGAACAACAATTAAAAGATTGTTGCTTTTAAAGGTTGAGAGAGAACATAATAGTTGATATGCAAGTCAAGTAGCAGTTGTTACATTGGGTTCAAAGCCTAGAAAGACTTTTTGAAACAACCCTTAGGTAGAGTCTATAGAGGCTTAAAGAATACTAGAGGAGAACCTACAAAGAATTAGAGAATACTAGGTTGAAGCCTAGAGAGCCTTTTAGAAAGGATACTCAGGTGAAGTCTAGAAAGACTTTTCGAAAGAATACTTTAGGGGAACCTATAGAGGCTTAGAGAATTCTGGTTGTAAAAGTCCATGGAGTCTTCAAAAGAAAGAATACCACAATTGGTGCTTATGTTAGTGGAAATCCTCCAAGCTGAAAGCTTGAGAAGAAACTTCAAAGTTGTGTGCTCTTTTGCATAAAAAGTCATTATCAGTTAGATGTGACTCTTTAACCCCCTTCAATTCTAGTGACCTTTTGTAGCTCTTCAATTACACAATTGTTTAATTAGAATTCAATTCATCCTATTAAAATGTTTATCCTTTCACCTTCTACCATTTAAATTTCACATCAACCTTTATTTTCAATGCACAACCCATTTATATTCAATGTTATTGTCATTTTTAAAGTACCCTAAGAATGGACAGAAATAGAAACTTTAGTGACTAATTTTTTTTTCAACCGTTGTATCTCATCAATTTTGCAACTATGGACAAATTGATAAACCTATTTTTTCTATCGACAAATATTAATTGTTAATTGTGCATTTATTGTTTGTTAATAGGGAAGATTCCAACCCACAAACATATTATAAAGAACAAACTTAATTTAATTACCAACAAGAATTTAATTTAGTAGAATATTTGTATTTAAAAAAAACCTTAACTAAAGTTCGATTGTTATTTGGAGAGACACGCATATCTGTGTAGTGTCTTCTATAAAAAATGTACTCCCTTTTGTCTCATTCATAAACAAAAATATCCATTGTATTTTTGTTTTAAATATAAACAATTCTCAACTACTTTTTTTTAATTTAATAAGATTATTTTTTAAATATTATTAATTTAATAGGAGATTTATGTTTGATATTAACTTCTATTAAATGGTAATTTAGAAGAAAAAAATTATTTTTTAATTAAGATTCAGGCAATTTAATTATGTTAACTAAATTTCTTAATAAGTATGAAATCAATTTTTTTTCTTGTAAATAAAAGGTTTAAATATAATTTTAATTCTTCTATTTTTTTTTTACCGCAAGATCTTTCTATTTTTTAAAATTCATAATTTTAGTCTTTTTATTTTAAAATATAGACATTTAGTCCCATATTTTTTAAAATCCATAAATCTAGTTCTCTTATTTTAAAATAGATACATTTAGTCTCTCAATTTTATAAAATTTACAATTTTCCTTCTATCAAACTAAAAGCGTTGATTGTTAAGATATTATAACCTTAACTATGATGTGGATTAATCAAATAATCTCATGTTATGTCTCTAAATTTGGACACATCAGGCTAATTTTTTACCAACCAATGTTTCGAATTTGATGGAAGGATTAAAATTGTAAATTTTATAAAAATAAATAACTAAATATCTTTATTTTAAAGTAATGAAACTAAAAGTAATAAGGATTAGATGTCTCTATTTTAAATTTAAGAAATTAAAATTATAAATTTTAAAAAATAAGAAATTAAAATTATATTTAACTCTATATAAAATCAAAAGGAGTATATACAAACAAAAATAAAAAGTTTAGGTTTAATTAATTTTCCACGACGTCTAAATAAAAATAATTTTGTTTTACAAAATTACGCGAGTTTCAATTTTCTAAACGCTTTTTTTAGTGATGCTCTTGGGAACATGCAATAATTGATCCAGCTTTTATAACAATTTTTTATTAGTAGAAGCGTATATAATTTAGGCCCAAAAGATTATGTTTTCTGCATCTTATCTTAGAAGCAGGAGACAGCTTCCTTAAATGCATGGTACGTGGACATGTGAATGGCCTTCGGTTTTCTGCAGCAAAAGACTGTCTGATGCAACGTCTCTATCAAATATAAAGCTCAACTACACCACGAATGCCTCCACTTGACCTATTTGCACACTGTAGATTTTCATTTTTGATCGCCCCACATGTAGTTTTGTACTTTGTAGTTCTCTAGATGGGACATTCCCAGATCCATATTTTCATTATTTTGGATACCCCAATCATTTAGATTCGTTTGCAGCCAAATAACAAGAATAATAACTACAACCTCTTTTTGGCATAGTTTTTTTTTCATTACAGGATGAAAAACGAAACAAAACATTTGGTACGTATAGTTTGATTTTAAAATGGCAAAATTAAATTTAACCATAATTTTGAATTGAATTTGTAGTTATATTGTGATTATTAAAATTATGAATAGTAGACAAAATAATAAAATAAATTGGAGAAAACAAATCATAGAAAGATTGGTTAATTATGAATTCAAATTCAGAATCAGTCTCTTTTCACATGAAAAAATAAGATTAAGTACAATAACTCTTCTCCATACTTTCGGACGTAGCGAGAAGCCTTAGGTACATGGGGTATGCTAATAACATAAGGAGAAAACAAACCATAAAAACTTTTTGATCTAATATAAAGTGTGTGTCCTCACTCATGCATATACTATCAAGGGAGGATAAATGTACAAATAGATTTGTCTCACTATTAAATTGCAGAATTATGTACATCCCATTTATTTAATTATTTGCTATTTTAGTAAGGAGAAATTAACTCAAGGAGAGAAGCAACTTCGAGACCGATTCAAATAAGTTGTATTTTATATCCTATTGAGTGAAGCTACTGAATAAAACTACTGCACCAAGAGCATGTAATCTGACTTGTGTACAGTTTTAAGAAAAACCTGTCAATTAAGCAAATAGTTTATGCTCCCTTCTATTATTAAAATTTATCGGGCTGCACAAATTTTACATGACTATACAGAGTAACCCCGTGCAATGCATGTTTATAGTGCATAGCCATATGGGGTGGCGTCTCTGGTTCTGTGACTTTGGTCATATATATATATATATATAAAGAAGAGAAAGCAATCACCATGACTTAAATTTATATACCGCCAGGCTAAATTAATTTTACATAATATTTAATTATTCAAATCTGAAATTAATTTAAATATAATTATTATAAAAATTCAATCATATTTATCTCTTTGATATTTTTTTAAAAATATTTACCAAAAAAAAGAGTATAAATTTGAAACATCTTGATATATTTATCAGCTATTTAAAGTGTTTAGTCAATTGTTAATATTAGGTGTTCTTTTATATCGTTTTTTTTCTTCATCATTTTAATTTTTTATAAGTAACAATTTGAAGATAGTAATTATCTTATTTAAATTATTTTTAAATCAATAATTTATAGGAATAAAATTATTTGAAAATACATTACTTTTGAACAAATAAAAATATTTCATATTTAAAAATATTAAGGATTAAAAACATAACAAAAACTTTACACAAAAATGCAGTGCATTTTAGAATTAGATTTGTAGCTTCTACACACATTTACTAAATTCTGCAACTACTAGATTTCCTATATATTTATCCAAATTACTCTTCTAAGAATTGTTTAAATTAGTGTGACTAGCTTAACTTATTTGATGTCATATAAGCTCATTGTAAATTTGTAATATTCATGGAAAATGTTTAAAAATCATTAAATTTATTGTCACTTAATTTATATATATATATATATATATATTGTCTCTCTTATGTATTCTCTAAGTTATGGAACTTATATATAGTTTCGATGAACTTGTTTTGAGAAAGATAGAAAAGTACATTTGAAAGTAATTAATATATGAAACAAGATTTAATAAGTTGAATGAACCATTGAAGTAATTCATTTTGATAGAGATTCATGTTTCGATAACTTTATCAAAGCACACATGGAACTTAAAGGCGCTCAAGAGCAAGGTTATTTTGAATTTCAAAATATCAGTTGAAGCGGTTACAAATAAGTTACATGGAGACATCAAATAACATTAGATTTGTGTATTTAGAAATATTGTTGTACACGTGTTGAAATCCTAGAATTCGACCATTAGAATTAGAAGTTTAATCATAAATAAGACCTTTGACTGCCAATTTTCGGCATATTGAATTGTATCACTTAACTCTTTAAACACTGACAAAGCCTCACATTGAAATTGACTACTGGTTTAGAAGACCATTGTGTATGTATTCATTCTCACCTTTTATGAATTCATGTTTCTTTATTTTACTACATCTTCCTAAACTCTTTACTTTTCCAAACTCCATTTATTCTCAAAATCTTTATTTTTCCAATCTCTACTTTTGATTACTGTTGAAATTACTATTGAAGTATAACCATTATTGAAATTAACTTTTCAAATCGAAAACATTATTATAAAATTTACTTACAAGTCATCTTATAGACCATTATACGATATTACTATAATTAAAAATGAATATCTTTATCAAAATTATTATTATTATATCACTACTAGAAATAAGTCATTTTACAACACTAGAACAACAACGGTTGTATCAAAATCGCCGTTGTTCTAGTGAGCAGTGACAATTTTATAAATATTTTATACGTTAACGACGGTTTTATGTAAAACCACCATAAAGTTATCGAAACCATGTTACACTACTAAAATTATTGCTTTTTATGACACAAGGTCAACGACGGTTGTCGAAAACCGTCATCGTATGGGTGACAATGTCAATTTTGTAATTATTGTCACCATTTCAAAGATGATTTCCATCAAAATGTCTTTGAAACCGTAAAAACAATGATGTTGGTTGGAAAAATGGCATCATATTGTAATATACAAAGACAGTCTCGAGAAAACCATCTTTGAATTAGGGCAACTTAAGTTGTGAAATTTCAGTCGCGCCATGGGCTTACCCCACTCACTCACACAACCTCCTACCATTCTCTCGCTGTTTGCTCACTCTGTTGAAGCCATTGTCGTTGAAGTCACTGTGCTTTGTAATCATTGAAGCTGTTGTCATTGACGTTCATGAAACGACAGGTTTTGGACACCTGGTATGTTTGTTGGATTCTTCTTAGGTTGGTTTAGTTCTGTTACTACTTTTTGTTTTACAACAACATATTATTTGCATTAGATTTCCATTATGTAGTTATATTTGTTAATAAAATGGAAATGACAGACTAATTAATGTTAGAGGTACATTGTAGCCCTTTGGTGCTTGTAATCCCTAGTTGAGCTGCGATGGGGCTGATTCTATTTTCCCTTATAAGAAGATAAAAGTCATGCATATACCTATCGTATGTGTGTGGCTTAATTAGTGTAAGGGTTTGAGATGTTGTATTGTATCTCATTATTAGTATTAATGAATATTAGGCTGCACATTAAAGTAGCTAGCTATCCATGTAGCTAGATTAAGGGGATTTGTTGTTGAAGTATTTAGTCATGAAAATAGATGGTATAATCAGTGTAGACCTTTATCTCATAATATCTAATCCAGTGTTGAAGTATTGAGTCATGTAGTTTGCTAAGGTTCAATTCTATTTTGAAATCCATTCTACATGTTATAAGGATTGGCATTAATAGCTTACTAGTGAAATCTTACTAGTTTGTGTGGAATTTATCTTCTTTTGCAACAGTGGACTTGTATATAAATAATATTAACGAGATTAAAGGTCCTTGTTGTATGGTGCATATAAGTTTATTAACCAAAATAGAGACTTGACAATTCATTTTATAGCTTAAAATGATAAAATGTTATGCATTATGCCAACATTATATGACCTTAAGCCCATAAACCAACACACATTTTCCCACTTTCTAAGCATATAGGAGAAATAAATTTTGACTTTGTCCAAACCTGTGAGGAAGCATATCATAGCTCCCATAATGGTAAAGCAAACACTTCATGTTCAAAGGATGAAGAATTAGATGCTGACCATTAGTAGCCTGAAATAGACAAGCACGGTAACAACTAGATGTCACCATTAAAGCAAGTTTAAGCATAAAATATTTAGGGATTCCTCAATGAAACTAAAAGCAGAAATTCCACATAACAACTGGGAGTGTCTATGAGATAAAAGGGTTTAGGATGGCTAGGTAGACATAATCTGACATCAATAGATAATTAAAGTTCAAGGTTAACATTTTTCCAATATGGGCAACCAAGCCAGGCTTATATCAACAGTGTTATGTTGACAACTAGAAAATTCTCTCTCCCCATTAATGATATTGTTACCAAACAATCATAAGGTACACAAAAAATCAACAAATAGAAAAAGGATTAGTTGTGAGACCAACATTGAATGTTGAAAGAGTAATGTAGGTTAACTAGCCTTAATGATCTTCAAATCAGAGCCTTTATTTTCACTTAACTTTCTTTCTCAAGAAAGCTGATGTGCAGTTCTTTATTTGTCTTGAAGTACAATTTAAGAGCAGCATACTGATGTGTCATCATTTTCTCCTATTTCTTAACCCTTTTTGTCACCATTTTAATTACTAATTAGCCTTAATTGTCAAATTAATTATGCAGTTTTATCATTTGGGCCTATTGGACTAATTTTGTGTTTTTAATTTAATTTCAGGAGAATTATAAGCAATGGGGCTTGACTCCAGAATTGGGCTTGAACTTAAAGAGAGCAGACTATTTTATTCTACCAAATCTTATCTTATCTAGATTTTATCTCATCTAGATATTATTTCATCTAGATTTTATCATATCATATCTAGATTTTATCTCATCTAGATATTATTTCATCTAGATCTTATCTTATCTTATCTAGATTTTATTTCATCTAGATATTATTTCATCTAGATTTTGTCTTATCTTATCTTATCTAGATTTTATTTTATTTATGGGATTGGACTTAAAATAGATTTGTAAGCTTTGGGGCTGAGAACTATATAACAACACCAAGGTTCTAGTTTTAGGGCTCTCTCTCTTTTTCGTTTTAGTTTTAGAGTGCCACTCTTAATTCATTTTAGTCTCTTTTTCATTTTGGAAGAATAATTCTAGTTTTCTTTGTTTTCTACTGATTAATGGAAGGCTAAGTCTCCAGCGTTGTTTTCTCTTGAAGATCAAGCACAACTCTCTTTGAGGTTCGATTATTACTATTAAATTCTGATCAATTTTTCCTCTTCACCAATTACTCTGTATTTGTTGCTATTAATCCATGCATGCTTAGTGCTTGATTAATTATCTCTGCGCTTAATTTACTTTCATGCTTAATGATCGTTCATGATTAATTGGTGTATGTGTTGCTTAATCACATAATGAATGCCTTATGTTAAATTTTGCTTAGTAATTTAATTTAGGGTTGGATTAAGTGGTTGAACTGATAAAGGATAAATTCTCGCAACCTAAGATAAGAGACTTGCTTGTGAATCAAGGGGAAGTAACATGTTTTAATTATGATATTTTCTAATTGAATTTTACTCGTTGTTTAACTTACAAAAACAAACAACCCCCCCTCCCCAATTCGTTACTGTTATATTACTATCTGTTATGAACGTTTGGTTGACCATTGCTCGTTGGGAGACGACCTAGGATCACTTCCTAGATACTGCATTTTTAATGTTTATTTGATTTGGGTACGACCTCGATCAAATTTGGTGCCATTGCCGAGGAGCAGTGGTCCAAAGGTTCATAATAGCTAGTGATTCATGTTTTATGTTTAGTTGTTTTACGTTTACTTCTTTTGTTTAGTGTGTTTGTGTCGTGTTAGTGTGGTATTAGTATGTTGTGTTAGTGCGTTGTTCTGTTTTATTTGATGTCCTGTTTTGCAATTTAGTAGCACCCCTTGTTCAGCGTTTCCCCTATTTCAATTTTATGTTTTGTTGTGAATAGTGCTTATCGACGAAATTAGAGACTGATTCTGTGTTATTGTTCACACAGCATTACATTAGCGACTGAATTAGCGATGGCTGTTTACAATTTAATTGGCGATTTTTGTTTTGATGGTTAGGGTTGTTATTTTTGGCTGAATTTTTGTGTGGTAGGTTCTTTTGATTCATATTTTTTGTGAAAAATACCAGGAACACTTGGTGTGGCTGGATTTGAGAGATTCAAAAAAATTAGAGAACTTGTATTTAGCAAAACTTCAAACGGCCATAACTTTTGCTCCGGGTATCAAAATAACTATTATTATATATGCATTTGGGGTAGAAAAAAATTTCCCATACCATGGCAATGTCAGTTGCAGACTCCCAAACTCCAAAAATCAGCCGTTTACTAAGTTTTTTTTTTAAGTATTATTGTCCTATTTTTCTAAACTTTGCTTAGGTAGTTTTCATAGTTAGACTTTGAATTTTTTATGGAAATATTTTGTGCTATCTTTTCATGATTTTAGGGTGTTCCTCACAAAATTTCAGCTCATTTTGATATCGTTTGAGTATAGTTGTAGTTTTACCCCCTTGTTAGGTGCTTGTTGAGAAACACATTATTTGCTGCATATAGTGCATGACTAGGGGCAATCCATGTGATTTACAACCCTTTGATCCTGAAATAGATAGAACCTTTCATAGATTAGTTAGACATAGTGTGCATCCTGGTCATTCTGTGCATTGTGAGCATTCTGAGCATTTTGTTGAGGGTGATTCTGATTTTGAACATTCCACTACTAATTTTTATACTGAGAACATGGCTCAACCTCCACCTCGTGAGAGGACTCTTAGGGAGATGCCTGCACCTGATTTCACTTATGAAAGCTTGTGCATTCATATCTTTCTAAAGACTTTTCCTCATTCTCTGGAGGGAGTGGCAAAAGATTGGCTATACTACCTTGATCTTAGGTCTATTTTCAGTTGTGATGACCTTAAGAGGGTGTTCTTGGAGAAATTCTTCCCTGCATCTAGGACCACTACCATCAAAAAAGACATTTCAGGCATCAGGCAACTTAGTGGAGAAAGCTTGTATGAGTATTGGGAAAGATTCAAGAAATTATGTGCAAGCTGCCCTCACCACCAGATTTCAGAGCAACTTCTTCTTCAATATTTCTATGAGGGGCTTAGTAACATGGAGAGGAAAACTTGATGCCTTGGTCAACCTAGTAACTCAGCTTGCCATGAATCAGAAATCTACACCTGTTGCAAGAGTATGTGGTCTATGTTCTTCTGCAGATCACCATTTAGATCTTTGTCCTTCTTTGTAGTAATCTGGAGTCAATGAGCAACCTGAAGCTTATGCTGTAAACATTTATAATAGACCTCCACAACAGCAAAACCAACAATAGCAAAATACTTATGACCTTTCAAGCAACAGATACAATCCAGGTTGGAGGAATCATCCAAATCTGAGATGGACAAGCCCTCCACAACAACAACAGTCTATCCCTCCTTTTCAGAATGCCGCTAGTCCAAGCAAGCCATATGTTTCTCCTCCAATGCAGCAACAACAACAGTAGCAGCAGCAGTCACAACAAAGACAACCATATACTGAGGCTCCTCATCAAACTTCCTTAGAAGAGTTAGTGAGGCAAATGACCATCCAGAATATGCAATTTCAGCAAGAGACAAGAGCCTCCATTCAGAGTCTGACAAATCAGATGGGGTAGATGGCTACTCAGTTGAACCAAGCTCAGTCCCAAAATTCTGACAAATTGCCTTCACAAACTGTGCAGAATTCGAAAAATGTGAGTGCCATCACCTTGAGGTCTGGCAACCAAATTCAAGTGCCTCCACCAGTAGCAGCACCTGCACCTGAACCTGTCAAGCTTCCTTCTACACCTAAAAAAGAGGATGAAATAGTTGCACAAAAGAGAAAGCTTCCTAACAAAAAATTTCATGCAGGTGGACCTTCTTCTAGTAATTCTGACTTGCAGCAGCCTCCCATCCCTCTTCCATTCCCACCTAAAGCAATTCCAAACAAAAAAAAAATGGAAGAAGCGGAAAAGGAGATCTTGGAGACCTTCAGAAAAGTAGTGGTGAACATACCTCTGCTAGATGCCATCAAGAAGATTCCAAGATATGCCAAGTTTCTAAAGGAGTTGTGCACCCACAAAAGGAAGCTCAAGGGCAATGAAAGGATTAGCATGGGTAGAAATGTGTCAGCATTGATAGGTAAATCTGTTCCTCACATTCCTGAGAAATGTAAGGACCCAGGTACTTTCTGTATACCTTGCCTTATTGGGAATAGTAAATTTGAGAATGTCATGCTAGATCTAGGAGCATCAGTTAGTGTCATGCCTCTTTCCATTTTCAATTCTTTATCTCTTGGACCTTTGCAATCTACAGATGTAGTGATTCATTTGGCAAATAGAAGTGTTGCTTACCCCGTAGGTTTCATAGAGGATGTGGTGGTTCAGGTTGGTGAACTTATTTTTCCTGTTGATTTTTATATTCTTAATATGGAAGAAGGATTTTCTCATGGTTCAGTTCCAATTATTTTAGGCAGGCCATTTATGAAAACAGCCCGAACCAAGATAGATGTTTATGCTGGCACATTGTCTATGGAATTTGGTGATATTGTTGTTCATTTTAACATTCTTGATGCCATGAAACATCCATCTGAGGATCATTCTGTTTTTTTGTGCTGAGATAGTTGATCAGATTATTGATAATTATATGTTTGATTTTGATTCTGTTCTTTATGGTAGGAAAATTTCATTTTTATTTGATCTGCATACCTGTCATTCCTTATGCATTGAATCTGAATCTGAGTTTGAATTTGATCTTGTGTCTAATTTTTATGCTGAGAATGAATATGAATTTGAATCTAGTTCTGATTTTCTGGGTGCTGTACCTCTTGATGTTGATTTTTTAGAGTCAGAATGCACTAACCATGTTGTAGGAAGTACATATACTTCTGACTTGCTTTATGAGGTACAAGCTAAGGAACCTTCTTCTCCTCCTACCATGGTTCCTCCCACTGTTCAGCCGCCACCCACACCAAAGTTGAAGCCCTTACCAACAACCCTTAAATATGCTTACTTGGAGGATAAGGAAAAATTTCCAGTGATCATCTCTGCCTCCCTTGATGCTAAGCAAGAGGAGAAGTTGTTGCTAGTTCTCAAGAAGCACAAGAAAGCCATTGGATGGACTTTAGCAGATATTCTTGGTATTAGCCCATCTACATGCATGCATAGGATACTTTTAGAGGATGGAGCTAAGCCAGTGAGGCAGCCACAGCGGCAACTCAACCCCGTCATTCTAGATATGATGAAAAAGGAAGTGACCAAGCTCTTGCAAGTTGGAATCATCTACCCCATTTCTGACAGCCAGTGGGTGAGTCCAGTCCAAGTGGTTCCTAAGAAGACAGGCCTCACAGTGATCAAGAATGAGAAGGATGAGCTTATCCCCACAAGAGTGCAGAACAGTTGGCGAGTCTGCATTGATTATAGGAGGCTGAATCAGGTAACCAGAAAATATCATTTTCCCCTGCCATTCATTGATCAAATGCTTGAGCGGTTGGCAGGTAAGTCTCATTACTATTTTCTTGATGGTTTTTCTAGTTATCTACAAATTCATATTGCTCATGAGGATCAAGAAAAGACCACATTCACCTGTCCCTTTGGCACTTTTGCCTATAGGAGGATGCCCTTTGGCCTATGCAACGCCCCTAGTGCCTTCCAGCGGTGTATGCTTAGCATTTTCAGTGATTTTTTAGAGATTTTCATAGAGGTGTTTATGGATGATTTTACTGTTTATGGATCCTCTTTTGATACATGTTTGGATAGTCTGGATAGAGTTCTTAGTAGATGCATCGAAACTAACCTTGTGCTGAATTTTGAAAAATGTCACTTCAAGGTAGAACAAGGTATAGTTTTAGGGCATATCATTTCCAGTAGGGGCATAGAGGTAGACCTTGCAAAAATAAATGTTATTTCACAATTGCCTTACCCCTCTTGCATGTGAGAGGTTCATTCTTTTCTTGGTCATGTAGGGTTTTATAGGCACTTTATCAAGGATTTTAGCAAGGTGGCCATTCCTCTATCCAATCTGTTGCAAAAGGAGGTGGAGTTTGATTTTGATGACCGGTGAAAAGAGGCCTTTGATTGCCTCAAGCGTGCGGTGACTACCACCCCTATCATTCAGGCACCTGATTGGACAGCCCCATTTGAGCTAATGTGCGATGCATCCAATTACGCATTAGGGGCTATCCTTGCTCAAAAGATTAATAAGCTGCCTTGAGTGATCTACTACGCCTCCAGAACTTTGGATGCTGCTCAAGAAAATTACACTACCATAGAGAAGGAGCTAGTAGCGATAGTTTTTGCTATTGAGAAATTCCATTCATATTTGCTTGGTACTCGTGTTATTGTTTATACTGACCATGCAGCTCTGAAGTACCTGTTGAAGAAGGCTGAATCAAAGCCTAGATTGATAAGGAGGATGCTTTGGCTCCAAGAGTTTGATTTGGAGATCCATGATCAGAGTGGTGCACAGAACCTCGTGGCTGACCATCTGAGTAGGATTGAGCATGCATCTGAGGACTCACCCATTCGGGATGATTTTCTGAATGACCATTTGTACATTCTGTATAGTATTTCTGATTCCTTCCCCACTCCCTGGTTTGCTAATATTGGGAATTTTTTGGTTGCTTCTGTTTTTCCTCCCTTAGCATCTAAAGCTCAAAATGATAAAATTAAGAGCAATGCTAAGCATTATATTTGGGATGACCCCTATTTGTGGAAGTTGTGCAGTGACCAGGTTATTAGGAGATGCATTCCAGACCATGAGATTGACTTAGTCCTGCAATTCTGTCATTCTTCCGCACCAGGTGCCCATCTTGGCATACAGAGGACAGCTCGCAAGGTGCTTGACTGCGGTTTCTATTGGCCCACCATCTTCAAGGATGCATGGAGAATTTGTAGCACTTGTGAGCCTTGTCAGAGAGCAGGCGGCTCACCTTGATGGAGACAGCAAATGCCTCAACAACCCATGTTATTCTGTGAGGTGTTTGATGTCTGGGGTATAGATTTTATGGGGCCTTTCCCTGTCTCTTTTGATTTTGTTTATATTCTCATTTCTGTTGATTATGTTTCAAAATGGGTGGAAGCCAAACCCACCAGAACTAACAATGCTAAGGTTGTTGTGGATTTTGTTAGATCTAATCTGTTTTGCAAGTTTAGAGTCCCTAGAGCCATCGTTAGTGATCAAGGCACCCATTTTTGTAACAGATCCATGTATGCCTTGCTCAAAAAGTATGGGGTCGTGCACAGAATTTCCACACCATACCACCCCCAAACTAATGGGCATGCTGAGATTTCAAACAGGGAGATAAAAAGGATATTGGAGAAGATTGTGCAGCCGAACAGAAAGGATTGGAGCATCAGGCTAGATGATGCTCTTTGGGCGCATAGGACTGCCTACAAAGCACTCATAGGAATGTTTCCTTATCGGGTTGTCTTTGGCAAGGCATGCCATCTTCCTATAGAGATAGAGCACAAAGCCTACTGGGCTGTAAAGACTTGCAACTTCTCTATGGACCAGGCTGGAGAGGAAAGGAAGTTGCAACTAAGTGAGCTAGATGAGATCCGTTTAGAAGCCTATGAGAATTCCAAATTCTACAAGGAGAAGACCAAGAAGTTCCATGACAGCTTGATAGCTAAGAAGGACTTTGTGGTTGGACAAAAAGTTTTATTGTATAACTCGAGGCTCGAACTCATGAGTGGTAAGTTGAGGTCAAAGTGGATTGGTCCTTTTGTGGTGACTAATGTTTTTCCTTATGGTACAGTTGAGATCAAAAGTGAATCCACAGATACAAGCTTCAAGGTCAATGGACACCGGCTGAAATCATTCCTCACAAATCCCTCCTTAGTGGATGTAGTGGTGGAGGAGACCTCATTACTTCACCCTACTTCTTTTCCGCCATGACTTAGGGAGTTTTCTTTCTTCTGTCTCCTTCTTTACTTTTATTGCACTTGTCCAAATTTTATTGATTGCTTTGATTGTTCTTGATCTTATGATTGTGCTACATTGAGAATGATGTGTTGTTTAAGTGTGAGGGGGGGATAAGATTGTTCTTTAATTTTGTTGGGTATTCTAGTTTAATTTTATTAGGTTTTCTATTTTAAGTTTGTTAGGTTCTAGGTTAATTTTGTTATTTTGGTTTTATGTTTGTGTACAACATTGTGTGTTCCTCTTTGAATTTTGGGTTATGTACAGGTAATGGGTAATTGTTTTTGAAATAGGAGTTTCTTGGCATTTTGTGAATTGAAACCCTTGTTTTTCTCTACATGTCAAGTTAGTTTTGAAGGTTCGAATTGAAAGTGATAGATTTACCCTTGGTGAGAATTTGAGTCATCATCATCTATTTTATTCGGTGTGCTTTGCCCCATTGATTGCTTGCACAATAGCCTTGGCTTGACTCTTGTTGATACTTCTTGCTTCACATGCATGTTGGGAAATGATTTAGGCATTTTATTCTTATAAGCCTCTAGCCAAATGAGCCTACCCTGAATTAATTCCTTTGATAGCCCCTTTGAGCCTATGTTCCCCTTTCTTTGTTTTGAGCTCATTACAATCCTTAAGTGAAAAACCATGATTTTACCCTACCCTTAAGGAATTTTGGAGCTTTGGTTGGGAATAAGTGTGTGTGTGTGTGTGGGGGGGGGGGGGGGGGGGTATGTTTCATTGGATGATGATGTATTTTGGCCATGCTTGATGTATATACATATATTGCCTAATCGTTGCTTTATTTTTCAAATGCTTTCAATTGCAATTGTTCACGTTCAAAATAAAATAAAATAAAAAAGAAAAAAAAAGAGAAAAAAAATAAAAAAAAATAGAAAAAGAATGAAGTTGAATAAATGAGATCTTGGTTTGAAGACTTGGATTGGTTTAAGGACTTGGTTGATTTTGTTTTGGATTTACTTTTTAATTTTGGTTTTGGGGTTTACTATTTTTTCTTACTTCCCACTTATTCCCTATTGCTCCTCTATTCCTTTGGGTTTTAGCTACTATCTCATACTTTCATCTACCTTGTCCTTGGCCCCATTACAACCTTAAAAGACCTTTTGATCCTCATGTGCATGTGTTTGTGATGTGGTTGTCAATTTTAGAGTCTTGCCAAGTCTATGTGGTGTTTGTTTTCATGGGTGCTTTAAGAGTAAACAGTAGCCTAGACACTTGAGAGATAGAGTGTATATCTTGTAAGGCTTTATCACTTTTCATTCTTGAGCTGATTGACTATCTTGCCATGTTTGAGATGCTTGGATGATTTTCATGACGGTCTTGATTCTTTAACTCTTTACGTGTTGGATGTTACCCATTCTTTTCATTCCTTGAGATTCATTGAGAAATATATAATTGTTGTTGTGTCTGTTTGTTTCTCTTTAATGTCTCTGGATTTGTCCCTTACTTTGTTTTTTTTTATTTTGCCAAGGAGTGCAAAAAGCTAAGTGTGAGGGGATTTGATGTGTCATCATTTTCTCCTATTTTTTAACCCTTTTTGTCACCATTTTAATTACTGATTAGCCTTGATTGTCAAATTAATTATGCAGTTTTATCATTTGGGCCTATTGGACTAATTTGTGTTTTTAATTTAATTTCAAGAGAATTATAAGCAATTGGGCTTGAATCCAGAATTGGGCTTGAACTTAAAGAGAGCAGACTATTTTATTCTACCAAATCTTATCTTATCTAGATTTTATCTCATCTAGATATTATTTCATCTAGATTTTATCTTATCATATCTAGATTTTATCTCATCTAGATATTATTTCATCTAGATCTTATCTTATTTTATCTAGATTTTATTTCATCTATATTTTGTCTTATCTTATCTTATCAAGATTTTATTTTATTTATGGGCTTGGACTTAAAACAGATTTGTAAGCTTTGGGGCTGAGAACTATATAACAACACCAAGGTTCTAGTTTTAGGGCTCTCTCTCTTTTTCGTTTTAGTTTTAGAGTGCTACTCTTAATTCGTTTTAGTCTCTTTCTCGTTTTGGAAGAATAATTCTAGTTTTCTTCATTTTCTACTAATTAATGGAAAGCTAAGTCTCCAATGTTGTTTTCTCTTGAAGATCAAGCACAACTCTCTTTGAGGTTCTATTATTACTATTAAATTCTGATCAGTTTTTTCTCTTCACCAATTACTCTGTATTTGTTGCTATTAATCCATGCATGCTTAGTGCTTGATTAATTGTCTCTGTGCTTAACTTACGTTTATGCTTAATGATCGTTCATGATGAATTGGTGTATGTGTTGCTTAATCATATAATGAATGCCTTATGTTAAATTTCGCTTAGTAATTTAATTTAGGGTTGGATTAAGTGGTTGAACTGATAACGGATAAATTCTCGCAACCTAGGAGAAGAGACTTGCTTGTGAATCAAGGGGAAACAACGTGTTTTAATTCTGATATTTTCTAATTCAATTTTACTCGCTGTTTAATTTACAAAAACAAACACCCCCCCAATTCGTTACTATTTTATTACTATCTGTTATGAACGTTTGGTTGACCATTGCTCGTTGGGAGACGACCTAGGATCACTTCCTAGATACTGCATTTTTAATGTTTATTTGATTCGGGTACGACCTTGATCACATACTAAGAGTGTTTACGATGACCAATTGTTTGCAGAGCAATGCTATTATTATATACCAATAATACTCAGTCAGAGATAGAGACAAGCTAATTATTACTAGTGTTGTTGTTATATTCCATTCCTTAGTTTAATATGAAAATTTCTCATACACTTTAGTTTTGTTATTTTATGCTCTAGCTCAATAGAGGAATGGTTTAAGAATGAATGAATCCTCTTATTTGAAATTTTAACATGACCTCAATGGAGCTCTGTCAAATTTGTTAATGTTGATGAAGACAGAGATACACAAAATCTCCAAATGACCTAATGATGTCAAAACCTAACAAAACATTCCCAGTATAATACTATAAACATCTACCATACAAATTTCATTTAAATAACAAAATTGATAAAATTAATTAGACTAATTCTTGGATCTCATACTTCTTGTTCCTTCTCAAAAACAACTTATAGGTAACATGCTATGTAGAAGCAAGTTTCATTGTTTCATGATGATGAATCAAGATTGATTCAAGGTGTTTTGATGATAACAAAGATGATGACAAAAAGCCCAAGAGAATGATTTCAAGATTGAGTCAAGAACAATTCAAGAATCAAGAGAAAGTTTCAAGAGAAGTTTCAAGTTTCAAGTTTTCAAGAATCAAGAATAATCAAGATCAAGATTCAAGACTCAAGATTCAAGAATCAAGAAAAGACTCAATCAAGATAAGTACTAAAAAGTTTTTCAAAACATTGAGTAGCACATGAATTTTTCACAAAACCTTTTACCAAAGAGTTTTTTACTCTCTGGTAATCGATTACCAGTTTATTGTAATCGATTACCAGTAGCAAAGAGTGTTTTCAAAAAGCTTTCAACTGAATTTACAACGTTCCAATTGATTTCAAAATGGTGTAATCGATTACAATGATTTGGTAATCGATTACCAGTGTGTTTGAACGTTGAAATTCAAATTCAAATGTGAAGAATCACATTCTTTCACAAAAATGCTTGGTGTAATCGATTGCAATGATTTGGTAATCGATTACCAGTGATAAGTTTTGAATAGAAATCAAAAGATGTAACTCTTCCAATGGTTTTCAAGCTTTTCTAAAGGGTATAACTCTTCTAATGGTTTTCTCGACCAGACATGAAGAGTCTATAAAAGCAAGACCTTGATTTGCATTTCAATAACACTTATAACCTTTACAAACAACTTTTCCACATATTCTTTTACAACCTTTGAATCTCTTTGAACATCTTCTTAAACTTCTTCTTCTTCTTCTTCCTTTGAAAAAGCTTTCTTAAGTTTTCTGGTTTTCCAAACCTTGAAAACAAAACTTGTGCTATTCATCTTTTTTATTCTCTTCTCCCTTTGCCAAAAAGAATTCGCCAAGGACTAACCACCTGAATTCTTTTTGTGTCTCTCTTCTCCCTTTTCCAAAAGAACGAAGGACTAACCGCCTGAATTCTTTTGTGTCTCCCTTCTCCCTTGTCAAAGAATTCAAAACGACACAGTTTGAGAATTCTTTTGATTCTTCCCTTTCCCATAAACAAAAGATTTCAAAGGACTAACCACCTGAGAATTCTTTTGTTTCCCCATTCACAAAGTTTCAAAGGACTAACCGCCTGAGAACTTTGTCTTAACACATTGGAGGGTACATCCTTTGTGGTACAAGTAGAGGGTACATCTACTTGGGTTGTTGTGACTGAGAACAAGAGAGGGTACATCTCTTGTGGATCAGTTCTAGTGGAGGGTACATTCACTAGGTTGTTCAAAGAGAACAAGGGAGGGTACATCCCTTGTAGATCTTTGCTTGTAAAAGGATTTTTACAAGGTTGAAAAGAAATCTCAAGGACCGCAGGTCGCTTGGGGACTGGATGTAGGCACGGGTTGTTGCCGAACCAGTATAAAACTCTTGTGTGTTTGTCTTCTTCTTCCCTACTCTTTTAATTTCCGTTGTGCACTTTAATTACCGCTTTTACTTTTGGTTAAGTTTATATTTCCGTTCTTTACTTTCTTAACAACATAGTAAAAGCCTAAGAAGGGTAGATTTTTAATTAGTAAAGTTTCAGTAATAATTAATTCAACCCCCCCTTCTTAATTATTCCGAGGCCACTTGATCCAACATGTTATAATGTACTCCCAACATCAAAGCTCAATCCATCTCTTCAATTATTTCAGACAACTTTAATAAGATCTCTTGGAATATATTTGCCAAAGCTTATGAAAAGTCTTATGATATGTACATAATTTCCATATAGCTTATTAATAGAATTTATCATTTCATAGTTGCTCCACTTATTGTTTGGAACTCTTTATGTAAATCTAAATGTTTGACAAAGAAGTGAGGGTTTAATTCACTGATTTGGTGATCCTTGGAAATTTGTAATATAGCATGCTACAAACTCCTAAGTCTAAATTATTAAAATAAGGTGATTACAAAAGTAATGGGGGATAAAGAAACTATGTTCTTCTATTGACATTGGATAGGCATGCCTATTGCTATGTAGTAATTCCCAAGCAGAAGTGCAAAATTTACCTAGTTTTCTTAGTTTGATATGGATCATGAATTTGTTATGCAAATCTTTAAGCATCTCTGCTATTCAAACAAAAAAAAAAGAGATGAAAGTCATGAAACCATACAAGTTATAACTTGTACTTTGAGTAAGAATCCCTGTCTAAGAGTTGATTACATTAACTTCTGTGCACTTAATTGGATTCTCACTTATCAAATATCTCATAATTCAATTACATCATCAGCATAGTATCCTGCATGGAAAACATTTTGTTAAATTTTGTTACGATTACATGCTCTTAATATATTTAAGTGTACTTTTTTTTTCTATTAGATATTAGGGCACATGAAGATAGATCCCTAGTCATCAAGATTATCAAACTCGAGAGTTTACGTAAAGTCATGAAAGTTTTATAGACTCGACTAGTAGACTCAACTCGTAGACTCGTAAGAGTCTACTTCATATAAAAACAAAAACAAAATATCTATAAATTACATACTAATTAAATATTTCAACAATATAATAAAGCAAAACAGTAAATCATAAAGTAAAAAATATTTAAATAATTGTTAAATATATATATTGTAGAGAGCTGTGTTGTGTAGACAGCTATGTAGGTAAAAGGTTGTTTTGAGTGTGTGTGTGTGAGGTTGAGTGTGTATAAAGTTTTATGTGTTGTCATGTTGAGTGTGAGGGAAGCTGAGTATCTAATCCTTATCCAAAGGCAGCTTATCTCCTCTCTCTCTTTTTGTTTTATATATAAATATACAAGCAGTGGCTGAGAAATAAAAAATATAGCTCAGCACTTCTCTATTGTATTGTGTAACTCAAATTTCTCAACAATGTAGTCACTTCATTTTCAACATGGTATCAGAGCGGGAATGATCCCATTCTGACCTATTCCGGCCGCCGACCGTCGTCCGCTGTCCACTGTCTGTCGCTGCCGCCGTCTGCCGCCGTCAAATTTTCCGACGAAACCAGGGTTGTGTGCGCCTCGAGGAGCACGACCCACCCCTGCAAGTCGCGTGAGCAGCAGCGTCGCCACACGCCACCACAGCAGCGCATCATTTTCGGCGCGTGAAGGCCACGCGCTGCCTTCTAGCCATCGAAACATCGCCGAACCACCTCCAGTCACTTTGTCGGGAAATCCTGGGTACGGTCCAGCCCTTGTTTTTTAATTTTGACAACCTGGAACGTGTCAGCCTCGTGTTCCCTCCTTTTTCTCTATTAGGGTTTCGTCTCTTTGGTCTAAAATGACTTCTTCCAGCCCTGTGTACCCAGTTTTAACAGCTTTGTAGTCTCTTTCTGGGCACATTTCAGTCCCTATTTTCGGTATTGACAGCTTGATAGTTCCATCCCTTGCGATCCCTTCTCCTTCTCCGTTAGGGCTTCATCTTTTGACCAGAAATGGCTACTTCCGGTCCTGTGTTTTCCTTCTCTGCTGTTAGCCACTGTCTCTACTGGGCAAGTGTGATCCTCTTCCGCTGTTTTTGTTGCTTCTCGTCGTCTACCATTGTCAGTCACCATCGTTGTCTACTCAAACCTCCTCTTTTGGCCCATCCTCTTTGTCTTCAAAACTGTGGCATGTTCTGGTCCTGTTTAAGGCTTCTTTTAGTTTGTCTCTCTTAACCCTTTGTTGTGCAGCTCCATTGTCACATGTCCTTCTATTTATCTGTTGTGTGATCTATTGGTTAATATAGCAGTCCCCAGGGTTCAATCTGGTCAAGAATCCTACTTTAGGTCATTTGTTGATCCTGTTGTCCAGCAACTTCTTGCTTGTCTTTGTCCTTGAAGTAATTGCTATCCTTGGGGTTCAATCTGGTCACGAACCCTACTTTAGGTCATTTGTTGATCCTGTTGTCCAGCAATTTCTTCCTTGTCTCTGTCCTTGAAGCAATTGTTGTCCCTGGGGTTCAATCTGGTCAAGAACCTCTACTATTAAAAAACAAGGTCATCAAGTTTCTATCCATGGTGGTTAAGCATTGATGTCAAGCTTCTACCATGGATGGTTAAACATTGTTGTGTTGCTTCTGCCTTTATAGTGGTTAAGCATTCAAAAATTGTGTTTTGCGTTTGTCTTGAGTGGTTAAGCACCATGTTTAGCTTCTTCTCTTGATGGTTAAGCTTTGGTTTGCTTCTACCTTTTAGGTGGTTAAGTGTGTTTGCTTCTATTAAGTGGTTAAGCTTTGTGTTATGGCTTCTGCTTAATGGTTCAACATATTCCAATTGTCTTTGAATGTTTTTCAGTCATTTTTAATCTGCTGCCAATGTGTTTTCGGCATGTTTCATTGTCTATTTTTCTACTTGTATTGTTCATCCAAGGCTGGAAGTGTTGACTCCATCTTCCATCTCGTGAGGGGGAGTGTGTTGTCTCCTAATCAGTACTAATCACTTTGAAGTCCAGCCCTGCAGCAAGTACAACTTTTGTTTCTGGGAATTTGTTGTTTCCTTCTTCAAGACCTACCACATCTTTTGAACTTGGCACCCTTGCTTCCTCTTTGGTGGTCTACTCTGTTAGCTCCAATGTGGTCCAAGTTCTACTTTAGTTGGCAGCCCACTAAGTCTGCATTTGGTTCCACATTTAGTACATCATCGTCATCCACTGTGTTTGTTACTTCTGCCAGTTCTCCAGTGCATCAACTCCTCAATTTTCATTTACTCCGGCAGCAGCAGCCTCTACCTCCACACAAGTCAGCAAACTGCCCCAGTTCAATCAAATTTTGTATTTGGGAGCATCAACTCCATCAGGAGGCAGCCCTTTCTAGTTTGGTGGTGCAGCTTGAGATGCTTCAGCTCATGTTCCAAGCTTGGAGCATTTAATTTATATGCTCCAATTTGAGGGGGAGTGTTAAATATATATATTGTAGAGAGTTGTATTGTGTAGACAGCTGTGTAGGTACAAGGTTGTTTTGAGTGTGTGTGTGAGGTTGAGTGTGTATTAAGTTTTATGTGTTGTCATGTTGAGTGTGAGGGAAGCTGAGTATCTAATCCTTATCCAAAGGCAGCTTATCTCCCCTCTCTCTCTTTCTGTTTTATATATAAATATACAAGCAGTGGTTGAGAAATAAAAAATATAACTCAGCACTTCTCTATTGTATTGTGTAACTCAAATTTCTCAGCAATGTAGGCACTTCATTGTCAACAATAATCAAGTCTAGTAATAATACATCACTACTAGACAATAACTTGTAGAGGTTATAGTAGTGGTAGATCATTATCATCGAGGGTTTGATGTTATTAGGGAACAAGGGTTTGATATTATTAAAGGTAAGAATTTTGTATTTGAAAATAACACGCTAAATGAAGATATGTTGAATGCTAAATAGAAAACAATAAAAAATTACTTACATTTTGATCTAATTTTTTTAACTAGCTAACTCGTTGACTCGGTAGTAAACTCGAGAGTTTACCGAGTTTACTTAGTTTATAGAGTTTACCCAGAGTCTACTAAAAAAAGAGTTTACTCAAGAGTCAACTCGCAGAGGACAAGTGAACTTGTAAACTCGTAAGAGTTAGCGAGTTAACTTGAGAGTTTGATAACCATGCCAGTCATTGATGTTGGTTATTGTGATATGTACATAAATTTGGGATGGGAGTAAAATTGGGATTCCAGATGTAGAAACATCCTTCTTCTTAACATTTTTCGATCTAAATGAAATAATATCAACTTAGAAATGTGTGAACATATCTATATTATAGTTGTGGATGATGTAAGTAAATTTTATTTGAAGGTGTCATTTCATTAACTAATAATTAATATTCGTTATGATAGACATCATTAAAAATTTGCAATTCAAATGTTCAAAGTAGGTTTATGGATGACGGAGTACAAGGTTGGGTCATGATTTGGTGTATGGATTCCTTGAGCCTTACTCTGCACACAATGCAAAGGATAGATGTGTTGAATGTCAACATTACATTGAAACATGGGTGAAGGAACCACAACCAGAGGTCTACCTAGGAGCTTACATAAATCAGTTAGTCAAATTTATGAAATGCATTAAACTTTATGTTTGCATTATAGGAAGCTAATTATTATCGTATTCAGGGCCCATTGGCAGCTTGTTGTTGTTTGTCCTAGGACCGATATTGTTGTGTGGTTTTGTTCGTTGCATAGGAAGTCTGATATTCACATCAAAACTGTAATTAACAAGTTGAGTTTTAAATTATAACTCATTTACTCTATTGTAAATTGGAATACATAAATAGTTTTATCCTTGTATATACGTTGATGTTTTTTTGTAACTAGTGCAATAAAGATTTTAAAACTACTTTGAATGGTAAAACTGATCAAGCGACACCTCACTAGATTGAAGTAAAGGCTTTTAATCAATGCTTATTTCCAATTGATGATAGTTTGGAACTTCGTAATTATGAGATTTAAATATTTTTTTCATGTTGATTTTAGAGCCATTTCAAAGTAGAGGCTATGAGTGTGACTATTATGTCATGTATTGGACGTAGAACATAGTCAATGAGGGGTTAAAGAATGAATGAAACATGGTATATTTACTTTAACAAGGTTCAATTATTAGTTCACTGCTTATGTTAATCATTTTACGTGTACTTGATTATAGTGTACATTTTTTATAATGCATGTCCAAAATTAAACATTTTCCATACTCTTGTTCTCTTACAACTAGTCAACCATGGAACAGAGTTATCGGGTGATAACTAGAATAAGAATTGTACCAGAAAAAACAAAAACATAGAAAATAATTTATAATTTAACTATATAATGTCAAAACTTCTCATAAATGAATCTGCTTTCTTTGTATATTATATTTTTTAAATCTTGTATGACATGCATGGAATCAACAAAAGTGCTAAGAAACCTATTAAATAAAGTTACGGTTGTGTTTGACTTGTTCTGGATAAAATCTTATTATTCCAAGTCGTTTTTTAGTACTCACTAATCAATCAAGTGTTTAATGAGTGATGAAATTTCTTGTTTGTCTAGTTTCCCACCACTTTTACTTATTTTGTGGAGATCAAAGAAGAACCAAAAATGAATTTATATGGTACAACCGAAGTGAAAGTTGAGGATTTTAGCAATGAACCTCCACAATTAAGCCAGATCAACTTGGAGGAAACTTATAATGAAGATATGGTGAAGGAAGAAGAGGGTATTAATGCATTTCCCAGCTATGTTGCTAGCCAATATTTAGATGTTGTGGAGAATGGTAAAGGTAAAAGGCCCAAGTATGAACATGATGATGATCCAATCACTTGTCTTGAACCTTCTTGGGTGGAAGAAACGGTTGATGTTGTCATTTCCAAAATGTCGAGATGTCCTAAACCAAGGTATGTTAGCTGTCAAATCAATTCCTTGGGTTGCCCCTTGACTTGTATTCCATACCATTCTGGGGTGACAATATTTGTGAATCAATGTTCACCAACAAGCAAATTTAGTCTCCCTCCTAGCTACGATCCTAATTAATGTGTTATATAAATATTGATAATTTTTTAATGAACCTAGTTAGAGTTTTTTTTTTTGCCAAATAAAGGTATAATTACTATATTTTTATTTTATTTATTTTCAATAATATTTGCCATACTGGTTGTGTGCTATTGTGGATTCAAATTATTTAGGTGCCATATAAAATATCATAAAAAACATCAATTTTGAATTAAAAATCATCTTAGAAAAATCCCCTTCTAAGATGGTTTTGACAAAAATACCATATTAAAAAAGGGTTCTTCTAAGACGGTTTTTAATTCAAAACTGTCTTAGAAGAGCCCATCTTCTAAGATGGTTTCATCGTCTAATGAAATGAATATACCACAATTGGGTTTACCCATACCTCAAAATCAAAATACTATACCACCTATTGTAGTTAGTAGGCAAATAAATAGGCTTCTAGAACTTGGGGGCAACAACCATTCTTATGATGTTGACCAATTAAGAAATATGAGAGTTTCTATCGAAGATAGGATAACATGAGATAGCAGCATGGTCTCCATAGGTGTTTCTAGTGAAACATTAACAGTCTTTAGACAACAAATAGACCATAGTAATCATGAGATGGCTAATAGTTTGACAAATCACATGGCCTCAATTTTAAATCCTATGTTGAAAACTACCAATGAAAGTTATTAACAGATAAATGGTATCCTAACTCAAATAGGAGATGCTTTAGTCATTCCTAGAAACCAACCTAGGAATAGACATATAATTCAGGAAATACCAGTACAAGAAAGACCTAATAATAATAATAATAATAATAATAATAATAATAATAATCCTAAAAATGAAGTTAATGTCCCGGCATGGTTAGTGAATGATAGAGAACAACCAAACCCTGTTTTGGTGAATAGAAACCATAATGTAGATGAAGTTCTAGTTAACATGCAGCAAAATCAGATACTTCGAGGATAAAATGGCCCAAACAGAGACTTAGGCCTTGAAGCAATTCAAAATCCTTAGATTAATCAAATGATTGAACATGCCTTGAATAGGCATGGCTTTGAAATAGGAAATGCACAACCACCTTATTTTGTTTCTACCTTCCCTAATTATATTTTATAATCTGAGTTGCCAAGAAGTTATAAAGTACCCAAATTTTCAAAATTTAGGGTGAATTAGAAGAGTCTACTGTAAAACATGTAGCCTATTTTCAAATAGAACGTGGTTATTTAGCGATTGAAGAATTCTTAAAATGAAAAAATGTTTTTACTTGGTTCACCACATTACCACCAAATTTGATATATCTTGGGCACAAGTCAAAAGGGTGTTCCATGAACATTTCATTAGAAAAGAAACTAAGGTTAGTGTCATAGATTTGACAACTACTAAACATTTCAATAGTGAAACAATTGAAGATTATTTAAATAGATTTCGACAAATGAAGTCTCAATGTTATATTCAAATTCATGAACATGAATTAGTTAAAATGCATGTTGTAGGTTTAATGAAGAAGTTAGAGATAAGGCACAACTAACAGATAGAGTAAGAAGAATGGAGAAAATAAAATATGAGAAGGAAAATAACAAAAAATTTCATAAAAGTAGAAAGGTGAAAATAACATATGAGAAAGCATATAGAGATAATGATAATTCAAGATTTAGATTTTAATGAAGAAGAAGATGAAATGCATGGAAAAATTACAACTTGAACCTCCTTATACTTGCCAAATGTTAAAATTGGAGGAAAAAGAAAAATTTCCTAATTCGAAATATAGTTTCGATGTTACTAAGGCAAATAAAATATTTGATGTACTATTGAAAGATAAACAAATTGCCCTTAGTGATGATCATAAAATTCCTTCTTTTGAACTAAAAAAGGAAAAAGATATTGCAAATTCCATAATGTCTTTGGACTTTGGACTCATAGTTGTTTATGTTTCAAAGATATGACCGAGAAAGCAATTGACAAAAGAAGGTTGAAATTTAAAGAGAAACCAATGAAGATGGACACTGATCCATTCCATATGTAGGTTAATCATATCGAACCCATGCAAATCATGATGATGGGAGCTTTGATAAGAACACCAAGGGTGAATACTCCTTTATCTAAAGAGGAGGAAAATCAAGCCTTGGAAGAATTCGAAAAGGAAGAGGAATTAATTTTCCCACCTGCAAGGGAATCATTGGTCGAATTTATGTTAAAGAAACAGAAGGCTAAAAAAGAGGTAATGTTGTGTCCTCATCACAATGTCGTGTTTGACAAGTTGGCTACTAAAGCTTTTGAGGCTTCGGAGATTCAAAAAAAATTCAAAAGATTTAGGAAGTAAATGCTAAAGGAAAAAAGAAATAGAACATAAATATGACTGTGCGTCAAGTTTAGAGTCCTTATATTTTTTCTCAGAAGAAGTCTTGTGTTCCTCATGTAAATGTTTTTTTCCGAACAAATGATTTCAATCAGGGAACAAAGGATCCAATTCATGTTTTAAAGAATTCAAAGTTAATAATTTAACACCTCGAAGAGGAGGAACTACAGAAGGTTCCAAGAAAGGGTACTTTGAATTCCAAAATCCTCCATGGGTGAATAGGAATATGCCAAAGACCTAGTAGATCCTCCACTGGATCCACTGGGTCTTTTACATGTTTCTATTCACCCATGGAGGATTCAGAGAATGAAAAGGGATGCAATATTGGTGATGCAACAAAAGAATGGTGTTAGACCTTCAATATTTTTATAGAATAATCACAGGTCCACCCCCTGGTTTCATAAAGAAAATATCAAGCAAGGAATAGGAAGATAAGGAAATGATAACTAACTCCTTTGAGTCTGGTTTTGATGATTCCTTGGAAGCTATCTGGGGAGTAATTTTGATATTACCCACAAAGTATGCTGAAGATTATCAAAATAGGAACATACTGAGCGATTATGCTAGGGAAGATTATTTTGATGATCCTTGTCTAAGTCTAAAGGCAGTTTTGGTTACTCAAGTTTCCTATTTTACTCCTCATCAAAATATTGTGATTTTTTATCCTCCTACTGATGACATGAGATGTCACATGAAGCCACTTCGCTTTGCGACTATGGTAGAAGACCAAATTATTAATAAGATTTTGGTGGATGGAGGGGTTGCATTCAACATCATACCAAGATCTATGTTATGGAGGTTTGGTAGAAATGTAGAGGATTTGATACCTCATAACATATTAGTGTCAGATTTTTGTGGGAAACCCTCATATTCTGAAGGGGTAATCTATTTGAATGTTTTAGTGGTTTGCAGGAGAAGACCTACAATGTTTCTAGTGATTTCCTCACAAACTAACTTCAGCATGTTATTGGGAAGATAGTGGGTACATGGAGTAGGAGCAGTTCCATCAATAGTTCACTAAAAGGTTTACTTTTGGAATGAAGATGGAAAACATGAAATGGTGGAAGCTAATCAATCATCTTATGGAATCTATGCTGCTTTTGCAAGTGAAGGTGACTAAGCAATGGCAAGAATTGCTCCATTCAAAGTCTAACATTTGTTTTATGTGAACAATAAATCACGTGATGAACATGATAAGTTCTATTGTTATGATGCAACTTGAGGTTGCCTTTTAATTAGCAAGGACGTCGAAAAAACGGCCAAAGTTAAAGAGTCATGACTTCATCAAAAGCATACGCTTTATGGCTGCCTATCATCTTACATAGCCGATAATAAGAAACAAGCGGCTACTGCAGTCTTCAAAATTGGAAAAATAACTACTAAGATTGTCAAAATGAAGAAAAAGATGGATATTGATGACATCTTCGAAATAAAGAAAAAGATGGATACTAATGTCATCGAAGAAAAGAAGGAAAAGATGGATATTGATGCCATCAAAGAAAAGAAGAAAATGTTGGACGATAAAGAAAAATCAAAAGATGTTTTTGAGTGAAAAGGTGAGGAGTTAAAGTTAGACTGTATTTATGAAAATTCACCTTTAGGATTTGATAAATCGTTGTCCTCAGGATTAAAAAAGATGGAATCTCAAGATCCTTTGAAAGAAGTTAACTTAGGGACTTAAGAAAATTGAAAGCCTACATATGATAGTAAATTGTTAGACATTAGGCTTCGAGAAAACATAATTTCTCGGTACATGAGTTCAAAGATTGTTTTGCAGGGATTATGAAGATATGTAGGACTCAGTAGAGAATTTGTGAAGCATAGATTACCTATCTATGGAGGGAAAAAACTAGTGAAGTAGGCACCAAGAAGATTTGTTCCCAATGTCATGGAGGCCATCAAAGCAAAGATAGAGAGGCTACTAAAGGCCAATTTCATTCAGAATACAAGGTATGTTGATTGAATTTCTAATATAGTTCTTGTAATTAAAAAGAATGAGAAAATGTGTGCGTGTGTGTATATAGTTTTTAGAGATTTAAATGCAACAACACCTAAAGATGAATATCCTATGCCAGATGTTGATATGCTAGTTGATTCAGCAACAGAAAATGAGATTTTAAGTTTATTAGACTGGTACTTAGAATATAATCAAATATATATTGTTGAAAATGATGTATCTAAAATTGCTTTTCGTTGCTCGAGGACATTAGGGACACACATGAATGGATAGTAATGTCACTTGGTTTAAACAATGATGGTACAACATATCAAAGAGCAATGAATCTTATTTTTCATGATTTGGTTGAGAAATTCATGCAAGTCTATATAGATGATGTTGTTGTGAAATTTGAATTGAAAGACAATCATCTATCACATTCAAGATTATCATTCTAAAGAATGAGAAAGCATGGATTGAAAATGAATCCATTGAAATGTGCTTTTGGTGTCTCTGCATGTGAATTCTTGGGTTTTTTTTATCCATCAAAAGGGAATTGAAGTAGATAAAAATAAGGTGAAAGCCATTTTGGAGACTTCCCCTCCAAAGAATAAGAAACAACTTCAATCATTATTAGGTAAAATGAATTTTCTCAAAGGATTCATTTCTAATCTGTCAAGAAAAACTAAAATGTTTTCGCCTTTACTTAAATTAAAAGATGAAGTTGAATTTTGATGGTAAAAGGAACACCAAGAAGCCTTTGATGACATCAAGAGATATCTTGCTAATCCACTAGTTCTAGCACCTCCTTTGAAAGGAAGAGACTTGAAGTTGTATATTTCAGCATCAGATTTGACTATTGCAAGCATGTTGGTGCAAGAAGATGATAATGACATAGAATGTGCTATCTATTATCTTATTCGAATTCTTAGCGATGTTGAGATTAGATACAATGCTATAGAAAATTTTTGTTTGTGTTTATATTACTCTTGTATTAAACTCAAATGTTATATCAAGCCATTCAATGTTCAAGTGTTGTCTAACAATAATGTTATCAAATTTATGTTATCTAAGTCTATTTTGCATAATCGAATAGGAAAATGGACCCTTGAACTAACAAAATTCTCACTAATCTTTGTACCATTGAAAGTTATTAAAGGTCAAATTGTAGCAGATTTTCTAGTTGATCATTCAAAGATAGAGATATTGGAATGTTATATAGGAATTAAACATTGAGTATTGTATTTTGATGGATCAAAACATGCAAATGGTGTTGGGATTGATGTCATTTTAATTTCTCCAAATAATACACCTGTGAAGATCTTTTTTGAAATTCAACCTTTATGTTCCAATAATGAAGTAGAATATGAGGCTTTAATAATGGGTTTAGAAACATTATTGAATCTAGGTGCAAAACATGTATAGATTAAAGGAGATTCTGAATTAGTTATCAATCAGTTAACTCATGAATTTAAGTGCATAAAAAGTAATTTACTGAACTACTTTTCATATGTACCCAAGTTGTTAACTAGATTTAACGAAGTTGAATTTGAACATGTGTTTCGAGAGCAAAACAAAGAAGCTAATGATTTGGCTCAAATTGCATCTAGTTATAAATTGAGTAAACAAAGTTTCGAAACTTTGATAACTACCAAAGAACAATTACATGATGAAATAGAAATTTTGAATATAGATGTGTTGGCAACTCATGATTGGAGAAAGCCTTTAGTCTATTATCTTCAAAATCCTAATGTATTTGTGGATCGAAAGATAAAGTTATAGCTATAAATTATGTCATTATTGGAGATAAGTTGTATAAGGAGGGTATAGATGGAGAATCATAAGCTTATATAGCTTTGCCTGAAACTCATGAAGGAATTTATGATTCTCACAAAGCTAGTGAAAAAATGAAGTGAATATTATTTTGACAAGGCTATTATTTGCCAACTATTTTGAAGGATTGTATAAACTATGCAAAATCATGTGAAGAATTACAGAAACATGGTCTCGTACAACAAGTTCCAGAAAGTGAGTTACATTCGATAACAAAACCTTGGCCTTCATCCATCTTCCTTGAAAGGACATAGGTATATCTAGGTTGCAGTGGATTATTTTATCAAGTGAGTAAAAACAATTCCTTTGAGAAATGTTGATCAAGAGGACATTATAAATTTCATAGAAAAAAATATTATTTTGGGATTTGGTATTCCTAAAACACTTACAACATATCAAGGCACCATTTTTACTAGTAGAAAAGCAGTTTAATATGTCAATTCTTGAAGTTTTAAGTTATTTACTTCTACTCCTTATTATGCACAAGTAAATGGCCAAGTCAAAGCCATAAATAATATTTTGATAAACTTAACTAAGAAACACATTGGCCAAAAACCCACGAGTTGGCATGAAAGTTTAGATCATGTTCTTTGGGCTTATTGAAACTCACCTTTTGGTTTATGGGCATGAAGCGATTTTTCCTATCGAGATAAATCTGAATTCTATTCGAATTCAAAGATAGAATGAAATCCCTGTCCAAGATTATTGGGATATGATGTATGATGTGTAACATCCTGGAAATTTCTACCCAGATTTTTTGGAAACGATGTATTTTGAGTGATTATATATATATGTATTATTCAGTGTATATGCCTATATGTTCTTGGTAGAAGTAGAAATAGTGGGGGCAAGATATGCGGGTTAGGCTAATTAAGGAAGAGAAATCCATAACTGGGAGGTTATGGGTTAATTCCTAATTAATTAGTTAAAAATCATCGTTTTGCGTGCGACTTAGAATTTAACGAAAGCAACCTCTGAACCATGCTCGGGGTTTTATTCTGAGCGTTTTGATATATATATTGCTTGCTTTCGAAAACTGGCCCCGACGGACGCAGAGAAACGCGAGGAACTGGAACCAGAGAAATGGCATGCAAACCGAGGCAGGATTTTAGCATTTCAAAGGTCAGATTTTTCTCACTTTTGTGGCTGAGTATAGGTCGCTATCAAAAGAGAAAGTGGGCCCTTCTTGCTCCACTCAAATGGAGACACGTGGCATAGTTTATAATAAAATAATAGAAAAAGAGAAAACCCTTTTTATTTAAAAACCAAAAAGCTTTTCTTTCTCCTCACTCAGCCAAAAGAAAGAAATTCAGAAGCTCTCCCTCTTCCTCACGTTGCTTTTTCCTTCTCCTCCATTCACCATTGAAGCTCTAAACAAAGCTCCAACCTTTGGCCATCATTTCTGCTCCAAATCGTAAAAGGGGAGCATTTTCGGAGTCGTGAAGTGCGTGGCTACGAGTGGGACTTCGAAATTTCAGGTTTGGGTGGACTTCTTTCTCCTTTGATTTTCGTGGGTATGGGGTTTTGGGAGATATGATGGGTAGTTTTGTTAGTTTTCTGCTTCATGATGGTTATTTGTGAAGACTCTTGTTGAAAGCTTGTTGAAATTGCTATGTTTGGATGAGTTAAACATACCCATTCTATTTTAGGGTTTTTGTGATGATGTTTGTGATGTGTATATGCTGAAATTGCTGATGGAAAACTGTTAGAGATGAATGGTAGAACTAACCTAGGGTTAGAAAGTGAGAATGTGATGTTATGAGTGGAAAAAGAGTGAGGCTTTGAGAGTTGGAAGGTTAAGTCTGAATTCTGTGATAAATGGAGGTTAAAGTGAGTTAATACTAGCTTGAAATGTCATTTAGGACTTGGGAGAAAGCTTGGACTGTGCTAGAGAGAAAAACAAATGATCAAAGTGAATAAAGAGCCATTTCTAGGGCAAAATTGGGTGTTGAAGAGTCAAATTTTGATTCGGTGAGATTTTAGGTGTAAATCTAGTTTGAGCAAGTTTAGATTGATGTTATGGACTTGTGTGAGGTGAGAGTTTGCTTCAAATTTACCTCATTCTCAATTTCACTTCTCAAGCCTAGAAAATCCATTGAATTGAGGGGTGTTGGACACCTAGATTCTATGTTGCTGTGTTTTGGAGCTTGGTTTTGGTTTAGACATGATTGATACATGATTTGGGACTTGTAGGAATTGTTTTGGGCAAGATTGGATGAGGGGAAGTGTGATTTTCGAAATCTGCACTTATGCAGAATTTTGCTGTCAAAATAGGTGCAGCAGGATTTTAGCTTTGTGCAGAAAAATGCTTGTGTGTGGTTGGCTGTGGAAAGAGTAGTACAGAATGAGTTCTGGATGTTTGCTAGTAGATCCCAACGGTCACAATGTAGGCTTATGTACTATAAACTTCCAGTAAAATTTTGGAGTCGATCCAACGGTTAACGAATTGGATCGAAGGAATTGTTACTGGGGTCTTTAAGTGAGAAAAGCTGTGATTTGGTTGGTGTTTTGGCAGAGTTTTCTGCCTTTGCTCTGTTTTGCTTGGCTGTGATAGCTTGTGCTGTTTGAATGTTGTTTTGCTTGGATGTTGTGGAAGCTTAGGAGGATTGATGGGGACCCGGTGTTGAGAGAAACGAGGATATGGGCTACGTGGGAGTACGTGAGCTCAGTTGGAGGTGGGCAACAGGGGATGGTGGGTTTATGCGCGCATTGTGGATGTGAAAAACTTGTTGTGCACCATCGCCCGACCGCCACCTAGTACCACATGTGATGGGTACCCCATAATCCTACAAGCTTGAGATGAGGAAGTGTTGAAGGGTGAAACTTTCTGCTTTTATTGTTGACCACAGAGTGGTACCTGGAGATATGTCGCGGGGGTTAGGAGACCTTGGGGACGTCAGGTGGGGTGCTATTTCCCAAAACCAAGCTTGACCAATCCCGACCCAACCCGGGCATAGTCGGTCAGTGAGAACCTGTGATGTACCTAAACAGGCGAGCTCCTGGCAGTCAACAGATAAAAGGAACAAAGACCACAAAGCAATGAGGCTTGTGGTGGCTGGCCAGCTGTGAAACTTGATTGATATGTGAGATATGGTCTCTGGTAATCGATTACCAAGGGTGGGTAATCGATTACAAGGCTTAAAAATGAAGACAGGAGGCTAAGATGGTCTCTGGTAATCGATTACCACGGGGTGTAATCGATTACCAGGCTTGAAAACGAGGTCAGGAAGCCATGAGGGCTTCTGGTAATCGATTACCAAGGGGTGTAATCGATTACCAGGCTTAAAAAGGGAACTGGGAGATGGTAGAGGCCTCTGGTAATCGATTACCAGCCTATGTAATCGATTACACAGAGGAATGGGTCACTGGTAATCGATTACCAGGTATGTGTAATCGATTACACAGTGCATTTTTGCATATTTCATGTCCTGAGGCTGTGTAATTCAAGTTTAGCCTCTGGTAATCGATTACCAAGGCTGTGTAATCGATTACCAGAGATGAAAAGTCTTAAGATACTCCTTTTACTTGCATGTAGTGGTTATGAGACAAATTGAGTGCAGCGCAGTTAGATTCTTGTGAAAGAGTCTACCCCTTTCTTTCCTTCCTCGTAGATCGGGATGGCGGTACAGCTAATCCGTGATCGAGTAGAGATGGAGTGCCTAGAGGGAGCTTGGGAGACCCTCGAAGGCAACACGAGGTGCCGATTTCGGGGCACCATTCGATTCACGGCTACTTCTTTGGTGCATCCAGATGAACCTGCACGGACGCTTCAGCGCACGGTGGAGTGGATACTACCCACGCCTACACCATATCGTCTAGTGGAGCCCGTCCAAGTGATCGAGGTAACGTCATCCGAGGAAGACCCCGAGGAGGATCTGGAGGAGCTACCTCCTGAGCCCGCTGTGGATGCCCTTGACTTTCTAGAGGGTGATGAGGATCCACTTCTTGAGGTGGATTCTCCCGAGGAAGTCATGTCGGCATCTGAGGCAGACTCTACGGAGGATAGTGGCCCGAGGGAGATGGCGATCAGCGGAGGCTCTTCATCCTAGTGGACAGCTTTTTGGATTAGTTTTATATACTTTTTGAGGGTGGGTGTATCTAGGACTGACTGTTAGGTTTACTCTTTTGTTTTTGTATGGGTAGACCTGATGAATAGGAATTTGATGATTGTATACATGTGGCTGAAGCCACCACTATGGACACCTTTGCTCTGGATGACACTAGGTATTTTGTAAAACTCCCATATTTTGGACAACTTTAAATGATGAAGGTATTTATGATCAATCTTGTTATTTGAAAAGAAAGCATTAGCAACTTTATTTGTAAAAGAGTTTATCGACCGTATTTTATTCTTTTATTTTCATGTGACGACCTAAAGTAATGGCTGGTACATTCTTCCTTTTGAAACAGCAAAATAGTTTAGAGATTATGAGCGGTAAGAAAGAAATGACTCCGAATAGAGTTGTGAACTGGCCATTCAGGACTCTGTAGTGAGGATTTTCCTTCTAAACCTAGTTATGGTAAAAAGAGAAATAAATGAAAAAGAAAAAGAAGAAAAAAAAAATTTTACCATGGTTTTTGTTATTTAAATTATTACTATTAAACCAGTCATTAATTTAGGGACGCCACATGATGAGTTGAATACTTTGGATGAAGAATGTTTAATTGCTCTAGATAACATTATTCATCAAAAAGAAAAAGTTGCTAAACATTATAATAAAAAGGTCAGGAAAGAATCTTTTCAAATTGGAGACTTAGTATGGAAAGTTATATTACCAATGGATAAGAAATCCAAAGTGCTTAGTAAACGGTCACCTAACTTGGATGGACCATATGTTATTGAAAAGGTTTTTTTTCGAGAAATGCTTATGTGATTCGAGAAATAAATGCTAATAGTTATATTGGTTCAATAAATGGAAAGTATTTAAAAACATGCAGATCAACAATAACTGAAATAAACATTCCTACCAAGTAGAAAGTTAAAGTCCAATTTGTTCTCAAGGACATTTAATGATGTCTAGCATTTCAATTAGGTAAGATATTATAGTAACATCTAAATATTTGATACAAAAAAAATATGTTCTCGAAAAGTAATACGCGAACACACTATTTTGGGGCGGCATTTATTATTTCTATTATGTAAAATTTGTCTAAGTTATGGAACTTATATATGGTTTCAATGAACTCTTTTCGAGAAAGATAGAAGAATACATTCAAAAGCTATTAACATTTCAACAACTTTATCAAAGCACACGTGGAACTTAAAGGAGCTCAAGAGAAAGGTTATTTTGAATGTCAAAATATTAGTTGAAGCAGTTACAAAGAAATTACACAAAGACATATAACATTAGATCTGTGTATTTGAGAATATTATTGTACACGTGTTGAAATCGTAGAATTCGACCATTAGAATTAGAAATCTATAATTAAGACCTCTGACTGTCAATTTTCAGTGGATTAAATTGTATCACTTAACTCTCCAAACACCGACAACGCCTCACATCGAAATTAGCTACTGGTTCAGAAGGTCATTGTGTATGTATTTATTCTCACCTTTTACGAATTCTTTTTTTTTTTTTACTTTAATGCATCTTTCTAAACCCTTTATATTTTTAATCTCCATTTCTTATTGAAACCTTTACTTTTCCAATCTCTACTTTTGGTTACTATTGAAATTACTATCAAAGTAACCATTTTCCAAATTAACTTTTTAAATCGAAAATACTATTATAAAATTTTCTTACAAATCATCTTATAGACCATTATACAATATTACTATAATTAAAAATGGATATCTTTGTCAAAATTATTATTATTTTATGTATTAAGTATTAGACAATTCACTAATAAGTTAAAAATTATGAACTTTTTTATTTGACTAAAAAGAACTTATAATCGAGAATGAATTATATGTCTCATTTTTAAACATTTATTTGTTAATAGAATAATTTAATAAAAATTACTCAATTTATTATGGAAATATATTCATTTCTAGGAGTAAATATAATTTTCACGATTAACAACATTATAATATAAAAAAATTAATATACCTTTTTAGAGTTAATTTGCTAAATTGAGATCATATTTTAAAATATACAAGTTATAACAAATATTTTCCAAATATTTTCCAGCATATATAAAGTATTTAATATACTCTACCTTAACTCAGAGTTTTCTCATGCATCAAACGGGTTCATGCTCTTGTATGATGAAAAGTAAAAGGTTGTGGGGAGGGTTATCATTGACTTTCCAATCCCAAGTCATCTCAAAAGAAATCACAATTAAGATAAATCGTTTTGTCTATTCCATTATAATCAACAAGGAAAAATCGTGGAAGATATTTTCAACTTTAATTCTTGGTGTATCATACAGAAGATATTTCATCGATTAATGATATCAATGAAGGTGGTTTTTGGATGGCAGTTCTTTTCTATCTCTGGAGGAATTATCTGGCAAAATGTTTTACGAGTCAATCTTTTTGTTGAATTGATGAAAAGTTAAATGTGATTGGTGCATATGTGAGAAGGAAAAAATTGATACTAAATTTTCAAAACAAATTAAGGACTTAAATATACGATGTTTGTCAACATTATTGGAGAAGGAAATAAAGGGATTGAAGCCTATTTGAATGCAAAACAACGGTGAAACATCCAAAATATTCATATTTTGAAATTTATGTTTAATTATTTTAGTATATGACAATTTGTTTTTACAAAATATAAACACAAATTTCAATACAATTATAATGGTTTCCCCAGTGTTTTGAAGATTGGATTGACCATTGAACTGGTTAGGTATAATAGTTAAATTATCGTTAAATTGTTAATAATTAAATAATATTTTTAAAATTTTAATATAAGTTTAACAATGTTATACCAAAACAACCCTGATACATCTTGTATTGACTTATTCTTCCGGGTTTTTCTTACCCATCTGTCCTTTAAAAAGTTTTTAATGCATGTATCGTAGATTCTTATTACTTATTTGAATTTAGTCTATTATTGTACATAACCTCACCTCTCATGAATTGTTGTGTTACTAGCAGCTTCCCCATGGAGGTGCTCCTAAACAAAAATAAACATGAAATCTAGAACAAGAACGATGTGAGTTCACCCCGTCTAAAGAGGCTTAACTCCTTAAAAGTCACGCTAGTTTTTCAAATATTCTAAGTTGCTAGCTATTGACACAATTATTTCCATTTGTACTCCACCGTCCGTATTAGGCCTAACATTTAACGCTTCATGTGCCTATGAAACGTATAGGCACTCATTTCTGGGGCATCCCTTCCCTGTTCATGATCTAGCGATGCACAACTATAAATACCAGAAATGCGGAAAGGAAATTTAGGAATATATCTATTAATTGCTTATTATTTGACATATATGACTCGGATGGTTTTATTAGAGTAGGAACACGACCTTCTCGTGGATTCACATGGAATGTCTAGTACACACGAAGCTAGTGGATAGAATTTCACATGTTTTCCAAAAATAAAGCGTTAAGCTTCAATTTATTAGACTATAATTAATCTTCAGATAGCTCCATTTCCCCGCTTTAAACTGTGGCATGTACTTTAAATTAAAAATAAAGTGTTATTAACTGAATGTGTATAATGTTGTATATATATTTTGTAGATTTTAATAAAAGGTTACTATTTATTATTTTAAGTTGGAATATTTTTCAATATAATGACATTTTATGTCACACCTTATTATTATTTTAATTGGTCATAATTCCTATTTTAAATTAATTTTAATATCTCATTTAAACATAATAATTACTCATTATTTTTATTTAATTTTTTTACACATTACTATTATATGATTTTTTTTCTCTATAAATGGATGCTCCCTCTCCTTCCCCAAGTGAGATGTATCATCTATTCTCTTATCTCTTCCTGGGTTATCTATTCGCATATTTTACTATTTGAGTTCTCATGTCTTGATTATTGGGGAGGAGTTTGTTAAATTTTGGAGGACTTGTGCATTAGGCGAATAAATCTTTAAGGATAGTGTGTCTAAAAGATGTCTTAGGCTTAATATGTTCGTCATCCTATTTGTTTGTAAAATGTGTTTGTGAATAATTGGTTCGTGATTTGTGAATAATTTATGATTGATCAAGGATTTAAAAGTCAAGGACAATAAGTTTTAAAATCATATACTTCAGTTATTAATTTTTTTCATAATATTTTTGTTATTATTGATCATAAAAATTTAATTATTTTTGTTATCATAATATTGATCATTAATTTTTTTTTTATTAATGATTATTAACTCATCTTTACTTGTTTACGTACGAGTTCAAAGGGGTGAGAATCGTATTCTCCAATGCTATCGTGGTTCTTCATAAAGTTTCCGATAGTCAGCTGGTGGGATCATCTAGAAGAAATTTAATTTTTAATTAAACAATCCAAGAGGTGAAGCTTTGCATGATCTAATCACAATAACTTTTGTGTTTCTAACTTTCTATCTCAATCTAACATGATTTTGTTGAGGTACACACGCTATACATTTCCCAACACACTATACATGTGGACATAGGATTAGAGGCCATTGAGCATATTTATTTGTTGGATCAACGTTGATTGGTAGCTTTGGATCACCTTCGACGTTGGGCATAGTAAAAAAACACTTTAACATATATTTCATACTTTAATTGAAATCCTGCTTGAATAAATTTTTTCTATAATATTTATAAAAAATAAGAAGATAAAATTTGTTTAGTTTCAACATAATCTAAAATTACTTGTACATTTTAATTTACACAATTCATCATAGCTTCCAAATTTTATCGTCATTTCCTAAAACTTAAAGAACTTAAGTTTATTAACATATATGTTCTAATTAAACAAACAAATTTTGCTGCGAAAAAATAGAAAAAAAAAACATTTTTTAATAAAATAAACAGTTTTCTATTACATTGATATGATTTTTCTAAATTGCTTTTTTTCCTTCTTAAAAGCATTTTTCATCTTTATTGAGAATATTTTTTAAAAAATAATACATTCTTAAAAAATTATTTTTGTAGTTTAAACAAACCAACATTGCATCATGCCTTGCAATAAGCGAAACAATATCTCAAAAATCAACACCATGTTGTTAAGAATAACTCTTTGACACTATTTTGCTTCAGTTAAGTTTGTTTATAATATTGTTAGGATTGACTTTAGTTTTGTATAACCACTTAACACTCATTACCTCCTCTTGATACTTGTCTAACGAGTGGTCAAGATTTATTTTTTCTATACCATCTTTAATGGATAAAGAATAGCTCTCTAACTTTCAACTTCAGCCGCTTAGCATACACCTATGTAGACTTTGTAAGTTAGTTATACCGAGTATTGTTAGATGTAATGACTAGAGAAAACTTAATCAAGAGGGACTGAATTGAATATGTACACTTTTTTGCACTTTGTATGTTTTCTTAATCCAAGTTTGTTTCTTTGGTATTGAGGAGCCCAACCAGATTTCATCGAGCTGATAACTACATCCTTAATATTAAGTTGAATCAAAAGATGAGATGCTTCTTCAATTACCCTTATACTTCTAAACACAATTTTAGGTTCCATTAAGATACAAAGCAAATATCACAATCAAGGAGATGAGGGTTAGAGAAAAGATACTCTACTGCAAAGAAAAACCCTACAACGACGACGATTCTAAATTGTCTTTGAAGTCAACATCGTCGAGAGTCAAGACTTTCGACAACAGTTTCATAAAAAACTATCTTAGAATAGGGTATCATTTCAAGACGGTTTTTAGATAAGAATCATCTTAGAAGGATACCATTCTAATATACACATTTAAGACGGTTTTTCAAGTAACCATCTTCAAATGTCTTATTAAAAAAAAAGAAAAAAGAATACTTTACAAGACCGGACAAAAACAAACTAGATCGTAGTTTACCTCATTTCCTATAATACTTATAGATTCTAGGGATCCCTAGACCTACTTAATGAGGAGCACCAATATGCTTGAAATCAAAACCAAATAATTTGTACTTACATGCGATGATACAAAGTCCCAAATAATAGTAATAATAATAACAATAAAAATAATAAATGAAATGGTTATAAATTATTTATGCAATGAATTGTCATAGATATTATCTAGCCAAGACTATTAGTTGTTAGTTAAAATCATAACAACACAATGCGCATATGTAATGCGTCTAATAAAGTTTATGTTATATAGTTTTTTATTATAATTTTAACATAGCACATAGTTTATGTATTTAAAGATGAGATGCAATTTTTACTCAAAAACAAATTAAAGGATAGTAGCAGCCATTTGGTGTGTATCACTGTTTGTGTGTAGCTTTATTACACCGCGCTTAAGGCAACTCTCTATTTTGCAACTAGATTTTGTATTGTATAATATAATTAAATTTGCTATATCAAGAAAATAATAAATTCAATATATAATAAAACTATAATTTATATAGTATGGATGGAAACTATAATAATTTATATAACAAAAATCAAATCCCTTAGCAACAACCCATTTTGAGTATTCACCATGATACCATGGATTTGGACTGAATTTTCAGAGCACAATTCACAAACTGTTGGCTCAGCTACACCTAGTATGAGGAGAGGCTGCCCTCTAAAGATTGAGTGGAGTAGTTGATGCAAGAGTATGCACAACAGTGAGACTTCCATCTTTTTAATATGAGGAAACAAACATCACTCAGTATTTTTCTCAAATCTCCGAAAGAACTAGATAAGAACAATTGCAGAAGCAAAAAATATGTATGTAGTTGGGGCAATGATTCTATATAAGACAACATAATAATAATAATAATAATAATAATAAATTCAGAGGCAGACTTTCTTGCTGCTATTCCAAAAGGAAAACTTTAACTTTGCGCACAAAATGTATTATTAAGTTTGAGGAGACTTTTTGGTTCAAAACTAATTAGAACAACTCGTATTATAACCAAGGTTTTGAAAAAAGGTCCACCACCATAATTTCAGTTGCAACATGAAGGTTTTTTATTTCTCCATCGATTGCATTTATTTTCAATTTCCAGCCATATCAGTGATCAGGGAACTGTGATCACAATTTAAAACTTGATTATAATTGTGATATTAATATCAGCAAATCTATAGCACAAACCTGATTTCAGCTTCAAATCCAATGGTCCAATCTTGTTTGTAGCACGAAATTCTTGCTTTGATATCATTCTTAATCCCATGTAAGGGAACAAAGGTTTCTTCCAAGAAAGTCTTGGTATACAAAGGAATTGATATTGATCTTAAATTTTGGTCTAAAGGGTAACAAAAAGGAACATGAAAAAGAAAAATATGTACTTGGAACGAGCTCTGGAGGTTTACATAGTGATCAAAGATGCATATGTGAAAACATCAATATAACTCCGGGCAGAGATACCAAAATCCGACATATCATTCAAACACAAGAAAGGTGGAAGAAGGTATACTCATTTTTTTAATTTACATTTCAAATAATTTATGAACCACTTTTGGATGTATTGTTATAAGTAACAAAAGAACAAGTCAGTCATTAAACAAAAAGAACTTGGTTTTAAATATTCAAGAGAAACTCAGAATATTAGAGAATTTATGCTATAGTCATGACTTGAACAAGAGTAGAGACACTCTCCCCAAGAAGGCGAGCATTCAACCATGGCAAATCTTAGATCCAAAACCACCTCTTTCTCTACTTTACCCTCCATATGCTATCCATAGAGGCCAAAATAACTCCTAGAAACAACACAGTAGAAGCAAATTGGCAACATTCATTTACATGGCACAATTAATTAGTACACTCAAATCTAAGATTAATCAAAATTCAGTTCTGAATGTATAGCTATGGAGGGCAATCCAACACAACTAACTAACGGAAACCCATCAACTAAATTTGCATTTGGTACAATTTAGAAGCACTAAGAAGAATGCTCATCAACAGAACAAAAAGGTCAAAGTTGAGGTTGTTGGACCCCACTGGGAATCTGACATATAGATTAACGAGATTTCATCACTGAGAACACGGTGGGGAACATTCAGAATACTTTTTAAGGATTTAGGCATTGATTGAAAAGCAAATGGGGATGTTAACCTGAAACCACAATTACATTTTGCTTCAAGGAACCTTAAAAAAGGAACAAGAACAAATTGAAGTAAAGCAAAGAAGAAGAACAAGATGAAGAGATTGCAGTTACATTTAATCATTGAGATATACAAATAGAGGACATTATCTTTAGACAAGATTAAAACCTATGCACCAAACAATGGCTAAGGAGATTGCAATGAACACCACATTGTGTTGTAAACAAAAATGAAGTTCGTGAATAGGTCCAAATAACAAGCCCCAAACACAATCACGTATAGCTCTTGAGTCTTGCGAGAAATCCATGAAAAATAAGAGTTCCAATCAAGAATGACATTTGAAAAATAGAATTAAAAAATAGCCTCAATTTTGGGGGGAACCGCGAGAGAGAAAGAATGAAGAGAATCGTGCTTCATCGAGATTTCAAGAGAGAGTCTTTGTCCTTTTTGGATTCCCTGAACTCGTTGCCAAAATGAAGAAATCTTCGCCAGAGAAGCCGTTCTGCATGCTCGGTATGCATGTTGTGCCTTTTGGAGCTGTGGCCGGAGATAGAGTCTATCTTTTCCATTCTACGTGCCATTGTCCTTCGCTGCAGCTCGTCCGTGTCAATGCCCTCGTCGCCCATTGCCTTCAACGACGCTGTGAACATGTAGTTTCTATCGATGGAGACTTCACTGCTGTGATAGAGCCGCAAGACAACAAACCTGAGGGCAGAAGGCAACAGCGGCAACGACCAGTCCTCCTCCTCCCTCGATGGTGGCTTCCAGAGCACTCCCTTTGCGTGGAGCCTCTAGAGGTGGCGCCACTAATGCTCCTCCATACCGTCAACATCTTTCGAGCCGATGAAGAGAGAGAGAGAGAGAGATGGACATAATTCCTTTTCCATACGATGCATGAAAAAAGAAATAGACAACGACGGTTCAAGTGCAAAATCATCGTTGAACGCAATCAGTAAAGACAGTTTTACAAAACCGTCTTGAAATGGTAGTTTCTAAGATGGTTTTTAAAAACCATCTGTTGAAATATGACTGTCTTAAATACGACGACAGTTTTTTTAGAACCGTTTTAGAAGGTGTCAGCAAACTCAAATGCACATGCAAACCTCTTGAAAATCTACAGGAAAAACTACTTTTCATCATGCAAACTTGAGTAACCCACTCAAGACACTCAAGAAACAAAATTACAAAAATAATTTATGGAAAGAATGCACCTAATTAGATTAGTGAGAGAAAGTTAAAGCACTTCCTATATTAAATCAGTTTGTCTTCATGATTCCATGACAAAGATCCAATGATTCTTTGGGTAAGAAAGATTTTGCATCAATGGATTAAAAGGGTGTTGACACTCTGGGTTTCTAGCTTCCTCTCAGAGAAAAATGAAGTGAAAAGTGTATGAAAGTTTTGAACACAACTAATTATATTGTCATTGAATTAACTTCAGACCAATATAATTGATTATTTACTTGCAATAATCAATTGAGTGAGAGTCATTCTCAAATCTGAGAAATAGAAGCCTCAACATAATTGATTATATCAACCAAATAATCACAGCATATAAGTTTCCTGAATAACACAACTAATTTTGAATTTTCAGTTTTGTTTTTTTAGTTTCAAATTGGAAAAAGTTGTTGCAAAAATCAAAATCATTGTGGCACACCAACTGTAGGGATTTTCAAAAAAAATCACATGATCTACTCAACTCCATGTTTTTTATGTAAAAAGCAGAAAATTCATCTTCATTGCCCCCTTCTTATCCCCACACATAGACAAAACCAAGCCTTGTTCCAAAACTTTTTTTGTTAAAAATAGCCCCAAATTTTCTATTCTATTTCCTTTACCATTTCAACAACACACATGTTTTATTTTCTTCCACACTCAAATTCAACAAATTTCACAAAACTTATCAAGCTAAAATTGGGACCTCGCTGGTGAATTTAAAATCCTCAAATCCAATGAGAGCAAGTGGCGAAGGCCAGCAACGACTAGCGGGTGTGCAACGATGACTGATGTAGATCAAATGAGAACAAGCATCAGAGAGAGAGAGGTCGTAGAGAGATAGAAAGCTGTCCAGAATCGAGAGAGATAGCGCAACACGAAGGGGTGTGGGTAAAACTAACAACAAAACCTCACAAACCAATTTATATTGTCTTATAGATAAGGGTAAAACTATTTTGAAAACAATTAAAAAACCAACTCAGCTCAAATTTTGCTAAACATGTTTCCATTTTGAAACCGAAAACAAAAAATCAAAAACTCACAATCACCCCAAACGAGACCTTAAGTATTTCTTAACAAAGTTTTGAATGGTTTCATTTCTTACCAGAATATAACCATGACTCAATACTATGATAACTATATGAGCAAGTTGAAATGTATTTCCTAGTCTATGATGCATGATCACACACGTTCTAGTACAGTTAGGCGTTAAACAAACACCCTACATACAAACCTAAGTTATACATGCACAAAACAAAACTTTAATTTGCAACACGCACAAACCTTTTCCATGGCTCTGGCTATAAGTATGGTTGCATTCATTTCACTTGCTATTTTTAAACGTTGTTGGTATGTCAAACAACTCTCCAATAGGACAGTTATGATAGGTGTTTATCACTATGGAGCTTATTACAAACATATAAAACTCATCATCAACATTAACTATTACAAACAGAGAAGTCATTCTTCATGTTCTGCAAATATAGAATAAATAACTTTCAAGGTTTGCACTAAAAAATCAATGTCAACAATCATAATTTTCTCTATCATCTTAATTTAGAATTTCCTCTTGTAAATTATCATCTTAATTGAGCCTCTTGCTTGACATCCTTGCCAATTCCAGTTTGGAAACTCATCAGATTTCTTGACATTCTTGCCAATTCCAGTTTGGAAACTCATCAAATTTCACACATCTACCAACAAAATTTATTTTGGTCTCCAAATTGTATATCTTGTATCCTTAGGAGATATTATTATAACCCCCAAAAAATGTCAACTTATGGCTTATGATCCAATTTGTCTCCTTTCACATCTAGAGCATTAGTATAACAAACGGTTTCGTCTACCGTGAAATATCAAATTAAGTGTCGCACCAATGCAACATAATTATCAGCCGTTAGATTTATTATTAAAAAATTTCAATGATTCAGATTAAAATTAAATATTTTTTAACAAATAAAATAAATAAAAAAATGACAACATGGTCCCATCTTCTTCACCCCACCCCACCAACTGACCAAAGGATCCACACACTGATTCATGACCACCATTATATTTAGTCACAACTAACTCTCTTCACCCTCTTCGTCAACATTCTCTTTCCAACAAGTACTCTCCAACAAAACATTATAAAAATTACGAAAAGGAAATTTGTGCCTCCAAACTTGGATATGAAAACTAACCAAGATGAACAATTCATAATCTATGAGTTTACAAATTAAGGAATGGGTGATCTACATCTAATCTCAAATTAAAAGCTAAAACAAAATAAATTAAAATTTCAAGGAAATTTATGCCTCCAAACTTCGGGATTAATGAATGCACAAGATAAATCCTTCACAGTCTAGAAGTGTGCAAATTAAGCAAAAAGCCTAATCCATAAGATAGAATATTGTAGCAATACAATAGAATACAAGAAAAAATATGAAAATGAGAAAAAATAAATAAAACAAAAGAAGCTTGAGAAAAGAAAGGAAGTTCCCATCGCACCCCTTCAAATCCACCACTTCTCTTCATTTCATCATGGATGCTCAGAGTCTATGAACTCATGGGTGTAAGTATGCATTACACTTTTTTGCATTCTCAATTCACGAAATCCACTACTCCTAATTGACAATTCTTTTTTTTGTTGTCACGGGCTGAATTTTTTCAGCATGCAACTTGATGAAGGAAGAGAGAAAACGATACAAGGAAGTGAGTTGGGATGATAAAGAAGTGTGTGAATTCTACATGGTGCGCTTGTGCTCTCACGATCACTTTGTCAACACATGCAGTGATCTATCTTGGTGTCATCATCATCCATTGTTGTAGATCTAGCTTCTACCATATGCTATAGTCAAGGTCCTCAATGGTAGCGGCATCGCCGCGGTTCTGCGGATCGAATGATGTGTAAAATAATGTTTCACAAGGACAAGTGTACCCTACAGAATAGTATTGTAGACTCGAAAGTCCAGATATCATACCCTAGAGACCAATTGTGCTCCTAAATAATTCGAATTACATGAACTAAATAATTTTGGGTGTTTTATCTTGTGTTGAAGTTGGTTCAACAATTGTGTTAAAGAAATATAAATTAAACTAAGCAATAGTTTCTAAGAAAGAAATGTATGAATAAAGATAAGTTTGGATTATGATTTCGCATGTACCTATTTTCCCCGATTCCAATTTTAATTAAGAACCCTATATTAATGATTAATCACCAATTGCCTCTTTAGTTAATCGTCAGCTTGTGGTCAAGGTCTAAAAATACTCTTCCCCCTAAATTAATTCTTAATTGGCCATTTGGGATTTAATTTAGGATTAAGGATAACTAAAAGATACTTTTGTAAAAAGGAGATTCATGCCACCGGTTTGATCATGCAAGTTTTATGAACCTTATTACTTTGCAGGTCAATTAATCATGAATAGATGATCACTAACACGTAATTAAATATTAATTAGAGTTATCAATTCCAATGTAAAAGAGGTAACAGTAAAACAACATGATTAACTAAATAACATCGAAGAACTAAATTGAATATGGAATCAGAGTACAAGGGTACATCATAATTTAAGCTCTAGAGGTTTAGCCAATCATGTTTACAATATAGCCAAACACCATACAAAATAATATTGAGAATGAAAGAGATCAAAAACCCTTACAGATTAGAACCCCAATTATTTCTAGTGCAGCTTTAAGACTCAGAAACCCTTGTTGTTCAAAAATAAGTAAAAGCTAACCTAAAAATGCCTCTCATTTTCTATTTATACTAATGAAAATTAAAAAGCAGTGCAGAGGTCAGCATGGTCGTGCTCAAATGTGTTCTGATTTTTGGCTCTAGAACAACATAGGTCTTACTATCAATTAGCATGACTGTGCTTGGATGTGTGATACTGATGAAGAGTTTTCTTGGAAAATTAGCATGGTCATGTTGGAATAGCATGGCGTGCAAATATAGCACAGACTGTGCTGCAATCAGCATGAGCATTTTTCTCATAAGATTGTATGCATGCCCCTGTATTTCCTTGCCATTGCACAAAGGAGTATAGGACATTTTGCTCATAAGATTTCAATCAAGATTAACTATGGAGCAGCATATCATGCACAACCTTCTCTCTATAGAACCCCACACCTCTAAAACTATTGTCATTTCTCCAATTTGAAATAACCCATGGGGTTGCACACCAAAGAATCTTCCACCTTCTATTCCCTATATATCCCCGAACTTGATGGTAGCACATGTTGATGAAAATATTGTTGTAGAAGCCTCGAGAAGATAGAATGTATGTCGAACCATAAGTAGCATGAGAGCCAAATACCCTGCACTATTTGACATTGAAACATGACAAGAGACTCTTCAATAATACCACAGAAAAGGGCACATAAAATCATAATTTTGCACCACAATGTTCCTCCTTTTAAATTTTTTTTGCATTAGGTAACGTGTTCCTAAATGCCAAATATGCATATTTGACCGTGTAGCTTCCAGAACTCTCAACCTTCCAAATCCATTTGTTTACTTCTCCCCTATACCTCCTCCTATTGGACACAAAATTGACAAAGTCCTCCACAAAAGGTAATTCCCAACTAAACCACTCCCTTCTCCATATGAATTCACACTCCCACACGTTTCCTTGCCACTTCCCCATAGTTGAGATGCACTCCTCCTTTTGGTTTGAATTCAAATAAATTATAGGATAGACATGTATTAATGATATATTGCAAGATATTGATGAGTGATTAGCGAGAAAAATGCAACATATGTTTTGCAAGGGATATGAGGGAAGTTGACTAGTGATTAACGAGGTGATGGCAAAGGATTATTGCGAGGGATTGGCAAGGAATTAATATAACAATAATTTGCTACTACATAGCAACAAAGTAGTAAAGGATATCTTGTGAGAGATTTGGGAGGCATTAGCGAGGGAATTTAGTAAGGGACAAAGGTCACTTCCTTTGTGAAAGAATAGCAAGGGCTGGTTGCGACAAATTAGCAACGAAAAGGGAGAGGGAATTGGCAAGGGAGCATTGAGGGATTTTGTCCATTTCCAATTAGCAAGTTGGTTTTCGCGAGGGAATTTTTCCCCACTAATCCCTAACTGAACCATTTAGCGACAGAATTGTGAGGGAACATTCTGACTTTTTTACCAAACTAGATGATTTTGTAAAACTATATACAAAACTAGGTGATTTTGAAATTATTGACCAAAGATGGGTGATTTTGACTCTTGACATCAGTTGTAGTTTTAACATTTCTACATCGGTTAAAACTAAAACCGATGTTAAAAGTCAAAATCACTCATCTTTAATCAATGGTTTTCTAAACCGCCTAGTTTGGTAAAAAAAGTCGAACGTTTCTCGCTAATTCGGGATTTTCTTGTAGTGCTGCGAAATTAAATGCAACAAACACATCTAATTTTTTCCTTAGAAAAAAAAAATCTTATCCTTGTATAAATGCTTTTTAAAAAATATCTTGACTTATTTTCTTAAATTAGTTTCCTTACTCAATAATAAAAGAAAAATTTAAGTCTATGTACTAATAACCTAAAAATGACAAAAGACTCCAAGACTATAAATATTATTTTAAAAAAAGAAAAACCCTAAAAAGGCATGTGTTTGCGTGTTTCAGTATCTAATGATATGAGTAACAAGCTAAAGGATCTAAGTTTGTTCACTATTAGTTTGTAAATTAAGGAAACATCCATTTTAGTGCCCTCCCCTCCCCCGACCCAAAGACATAAGATTAATTTGGCTTTCCAAAACAGTTGACATTTATTTAGTCTATAAAGTTTCCAAAGTGACTACAATCTAACCATAAACAAGTTCACATCAAATTATATCACATTTGTGAGCCTAATTAATGTAGTTAATATTAGCCTATAGATAATATTCATGCATTTGAGGTTGACACAATCGTATAAGGTCTATATGTGTTTACATTTGAGGAAATGATATATTTAGTAGGAGAACTCGTATTCAATTTCCTCTTTACAAATTTTCCTGGACTAACAACAATCACACACTGTAAACAAAAATAATTTCTGACTCATTAGGTTGGAAGACACCCATAATCTATAACCTAGAAAAAAAAAAATATTCATGCGTTTCTTTCTTATAATTAGTTCGCCTTATTTCTTCATTTAGTATTATTAATTCTACTAGGAAAACAAATAGATAAACATAACCTATTGTATGTTATATACACAGAATATAATACTCATCAAAATAATACCTATTGTATTTGTTTGTTTCTCAAAATCAAGTACTCCGTCAAAGGTATTTTTAAGATTCGTGTACAAAAACCTTACTTTAATAATACCTTTTATGATTTAATGATAAAATTCATATATATGAATTTTTTAATAATTTTGCGAACACCAATTAATGCTAAAAACTGATATAAGTGATTAAAAATAGAAAAAAATTGAAAAAAAGATAAGTATAATGCTTTTACATTTAAACTATAATCTAATGAGAAAAAAAATTATACACTTAAGGTGTAAAACAATTTTTAAATAAATTATTTCATTTTATTTATATATATTATAAATTGGATTATTTTGATCCTATCAAGAAATCTAACTCGATTGATCAAGCAGGAGAATATGTGAGTCATTATAAATTTTAATATTATTTGTTATTCCTACCGTTAAAAAAAAATATGTTGGTCATCCAAAAAAGTTTATCAAGCTCGGCCATTGGGTAGAGGGCAGATTTTCATTCAACATGATAAGTGAAAGAAAGTTACTATCCATGCTAATTCAATCGTTAAATCACAAGTTCTTATTGAATAGATTAACTATACAATGTTTTAAAAAGTTATAAAATTATTGGATGCTTCATTTTTAATTTGATATATAATATACTTTTTAGAGTATAAGTAATGCGCCGACTATGAGATTGCATAATTATAAGTATCTAATTGTTCTAAAATTTAACATATATCATTATTGAAAGAACATTAAAATATTAAACAAATAATAAAATTATATATATATATATATATATATATATATATATATATATATATATATATATATATTAGTATGTTAATAAGTTAAACTTCTAAACTTTTCATTTTAATAAATTTAGTTCAGTTATATTAATGTAATTTAACATTTAAATTTAAAAAAAAAAAAAGATAACTCCTCTCTGTCCTAATCTCTCATGTCTTCGAATTTCGAATATTCATTTTCTTTTGGTCACTGCTGACATTGACCATGTCAAATATCATTCTCACATAATTATGCGTTGATTTATGAATCCAGTTTGAAAACACATCAAAGGAAACGGGAGACTCAATATATATAAGAGATTGTTAATATACATATACAGAGAGGATGTTTCATATATGAATGATTCTCTTAATTGAAGTAAGAATGAGAATGATGATTTTTATGTATTAAATTAAAATAAAATGTTAAGATTAAAATATTTTAAAAATTTTAAATTAAAATCTTGTTTAATCGTAAGGTCTCTATATAACGTAAGGAGAGGGGGAAATGGATCAACTGAAGCTAATAAGTTATACTCAAATAAATAGGGGGGGGGGGGGAAGATGCCACCAAAAATTATTGGGTCTAACACCCAAATTTTCTCTTATTGTAGTTTATCTTAAGACCAGAGATCAATTCAAAGCTTTTCAGGATACACTTTAGAATTTTCCCCTTATCTTCTCCATATGCAATGGCCACCTTCATGATTTGAAATCAAATAGAGATTGGTTGGTGGTGCTTTCTCTTGTGTCCAGCAAACTCTTTGGAAGAACATGAAAATTTTAGATTTTAAAATATATAATATTTAAGTGATTTTTTTTTTTGCTTTTTTATATTTACAAAAAAATTATTTATTGATTGAAATTCAAATTGAGGTCTATTTAATAACCTTCTCATGTGTAGAGATATTCATTTTAGTAAACATGTTTGTCACATGTGTTTCTACTTGATTAATTTATAATATGTAATTTCTATTTTTTAATGTGTTGATTAATAACAATGAAAATTTTATTTTTTTTTATAGTTTTTAATTTTAATATACTTACAACAAGCAATATTAATATCATTAGAAACCCTCAATGAAAGACTGATTGAATTTTTTCGAAAAATATCATTTTTGTAGATATTTATTACAATTAATATATTTTTTCTATGATCAATTAATGTTGTATGATTATGTTAAGAAAAAAAAATACTTATGTTACAAAATATAACAATTAGTATGTTTTTCTCTCGCAAGTAGAAGATACTGCTAATAAACACCTTTAGCAACTCATGTAACAAAATTACTAATGAAATATGAATTGTCTATTAAAGAATAAAAGATTAATTATTTTATTTTAAATAATATTTAATTTTAATAGTTTTCATATAATTAATTTTTATTTATATTTACATATTATTCAAAATATTATTATAAATTTTAAATATCATAAATTAATTAAATCATACAAGTGAAGGAAATTTACTATTTTGGCTTTTGATTTCTAATAAATATTTCATTTTTCTCTTCGGTCTCTAATGAATTTTTGGTTTACGCTGAGTCGTTACTAAAATAACAATTTTATATTTTATTTTTGATATTTTGTTTTAGTCTCTCATAAATTAGTTAATTTGTATTTACTCCATAATAAAATAATAATTTTTTTTTAGTGTCGACTAATAACAAATAATTTTTTTTATTAAGGAGTAAATACAAAATTTACTAATTTATTAGGAACTAAGAATAAGTGTTAAGGGTCAAAATAAAATTATTTTTTTCATTAAGAACTCAACGCAAAATACAAATTTATTAAAGAGTAAACGCAAAATCAGATATTTATCAGGAATCAAAAATATATTTAAGCCTACTATTTTTACTCACAATCATTTAAAAATAGCTCTCCCACTAGATATATTCCTTACAACATTTTTAATATTATTTAAAATTATTTATTTCCCAATTATTAATAATTTAAATAATTGAAACAAAATATAAAATTTCAATTTGAAAATTTTTAGTTATTGAGGGCATAAACAACGTAATTCTTAATGATTTTCTTTATTATTGTTATTTATATATTAAAATTTATTTTGGTGAATAGCTCTACTTTACTATTTTCCTTTTCTTTAAATATTTAACGAGAAATTTATATAAACAGGAAATAATGTAAACAGTGACTATGGTCTATTCTTGTCTGCTTACATGAGTTGAAATCTCACTATATTCTTAGTTGTCATGGACTCATCGCGAAGATGGGATAATGCAGTGTGTTTTAGCATAAATGATAGGAGGTTTGCACTGCAAACTTTTAGTTTCTAGTTAATTATTTTCTTGGTGCAAATTATGTCTTCGTAGCATACTAGTCCACTAGAAATCATTAGAGGACGAGTCTTGAGAAAGCCACATGCTGAGATGGTCACCTTGTATTGAATTTGGAGTTTCTTTCTTACCTTATTCCTCCAACTTGCTGCAGCAATCACTCCTAAGCACTTCTTTTTCTTCATTCCATTCTTTACATTTTCAAGTATGAATCTCTCAGCTTTACATCCAGTGAGGATCACTGCACCATTGCCTACAGAATCAACCAACCAAGTGGAGTCAGTTCCCTTCTTATCTCCTGTTCTGCAACCATAACAGCATGAACCACAATAGTCATCTGCTGAGGAATTTATAGCCACAGACTCTACTTTGAAGCCCATTTTCTCACATCCTTGTATGAGAATTTGGTTCAGAAAGCTTTCATTGTTGCACTTTTCTGTTACACCAATCCTTCTTTGTATGATGCAATCAAATTTTATAATCTCTACAGGCTGATATTACTAATCAAGGAAAAATAGACATTCCTTGGTTTCTAATTTCATTCATTTGTTAGAGTTTTTTCCCAATATCTAAGGGGGTGTTTGTTCCAAGGTTTCTAATTACATTCCTTGGATTCTTATTTTTGGTGGCATTACTATGAGCAAGAACTCCATTCTCTGGTATTTTAGGAAAAAAAAACCATTTGCTTAGTGTACCGTCCAGATATGTCTTGACTAACCATGATGTGGCCCTTTATGAAGCTCCATCTGTGTTCAGAGATTCAAGGACTGTGTACCATGGCACTCGGATATAACTCAGTCAATCCTGATGTGCCCCCTATCAGGCTCCATTGCCTCTGTTGAGTGAACAGTTTGGGCCTTTGCATCATCTGGATATAGAATCCAACATGTTGTACTCAACCTCAACCCATCCCGTTGCACATTCACTTCTCTACCCCTCCAGCCTGATAAATGTTTCTGCCCTATTAAAAAAACAAATTGACCTCTAATTCCATATGAACAATAGGTTGATTTTCAACAATATCCCTAAGTCAATCAAACCAATACCTCCCACCAATTGATATCAGGACTGGTCACAATTTAAGATCCCATTAAATTTTCCATCAATATACCACCAGTTTAACCCCATCACAAAGAACCTTCACCCTTTAGACTCAGGCTAGGCTAGTGCAAGCTCCCTTTCTGGGCTAATATGGTCAATGAGAGTTGTATGCATCATTATCAATTCCTGAATACAGATGCAGAGCATTTCACCCCAAAACTGGTATAGTAGGATAGTAGATAGTGGAATAACCACTATTATGAAATTTATACATATAAATTAAGTAATTTATATTACATTATATGCTTAATCATATTAAAAATTTACACAAATAGTTTCTTTTAATTTTTTTTTTGTCAGCAAACATAGATATGATATATTAATAATGAGTACCAGTGGTACTGAAGTTACAAATTTTAGGGGCCAGCTGGTTCCTATGATTATTAGTAGGAACAAAGCCAGCACCATAGCACCCTGCTACCTAACCCATGCTACAAAAGTCCAGCCCCCACACTCCCAAGCTAAGTATAGAAACCTAGTGTTACATTGGAAGAACATTGATTAAAGTGAAGTGTAAAATCTTTCTCGTTGGACTTGAGCCATGACCAAAGTAAAAGCAGAGCATCATCCAAATGCTAGCTGTAATTTGTAGATGCCAAGATATGATGTTGTGATATCAGATTCAATAAAGGAAAGCAAAATCTAAGTACATGTCAAATGAAACAGGGCAAGGGCATAGAGATTCCATCCAAATGCTAGGACAATAATTTCTACAATACAAATCAGATCATATTGGAACATTTCCATTTCAAAATTTACACTAATTTTTTTTTGGAGCCATTTCTTAATTATATATTCCTGTCTTGCAATGATGATTTCAGCTTTATATAGCTAGAAAGAATATGATGTAGTGAAGACCTTCTTCCATGATTTGAGCTTTATATATGACTGTTGGAACTCTGTCTTCACTGCTTTCTTTAGTTAATGCCTTGCAATTTAATTCTGTATCATATCAAGTTGATTGCCACAAATTATTTTCTACATATTACACAAATGTTTGTCATAGAAGCGGTTGATTGACCAAAGTGTTATTATTTTTCAGGCTGAATCAGGCACCAAAGAATCACCAAAGAACTCCTTTCATTATTTGCAGGTGTGTTTATTGTTTCTAGTAATAGTTTAAAATATGTTTTTGAAATTCCACAAATCACAAACATGTATGATGCCTGAAAACATGTATTCGTTTAATGCCTTCATATTCATGCCGTGTAATTGTTCTTTTGAGCTGTCTAGTATGATGTTTATTATGTCTTTTTGTGCCAATATCATACAATTACGAGAGTACCATAGGTACTATAGGAACAAGTATAAATTAACCCCAATTGTGGTTGAATTTGAGGATGGTATTGTGGACCAGCTACACCCCATAACTTAAGTACATGTATGCTGCACCTCTTGGAAGAGGTGTCAGCATTTACCCTTCCTTTGTTGTTTTTTTTGCAAGGCAAAAATCAAATATATTATGTATAAAATTCAGTACTAGGTGTACTGAAATATTTTACAATAAATCTCTTCATCTCCGCCTTTTTATGTCCTTACCCGACCACCCCCAGAACATGTATTGCAAGGTGTTCAAATTTCTCGAGTCCCGTTGCATGCACACCATGTCATTGACCGCTGGAAGATGGCTAATGGAGTTGTCGTTCATGAGACAACCTGGTCTTGACCTCCACATGCAACTGCTACATATGGATGGTGTAGTCCCTGGTGTAGTCCTTCTCTGCACATTTTAACCAAGACCAAGTGTGGAACAAGGTATCATCGATAACCTTTTCAGGATCAAACGGATGGTTCTTGAAAATCATAGCATTTCTATGATGCCAGACGAAGAAGGATAGAGCTAACCACATAAATTTCCATCTGTTGTTTATACTAGCTTTGCTGTTCCATTGAGTGAATTGCAAAAAGTGGTTCTTTGGGTCTGTGGAAAAAGGACCCACTCTATTAACCCATCTCACAGCCTCCCACCAAAGTCTCCTTGTCATTGTACAGTTGCAAAAAAGATGTATATGACCAGAATCAATCTCCTCTACAAAGTCAGCTGCCATTTGTATTTCATAGTCAAAAAAGTCCCTTCTCCAAGATAACTTCCATTCCCATCTGCCCTCCACAAATTCTCCCATAGAATTAATTAGAGAATTCTACTGTTTACTTATTACATATAATTGGGGATACTTTCCTTGGATATTACAGTTGTCCTGCAGCCATAAATCGTTCCGCAAACTAATATTGGACCCCGTACCCACCCTCCACTTTAAATTATCATTAAAGCAGTTATTGTGTTGCTGCTGAAAGATACTCTTTAAATCCTGCCACCATTGGGAAGTGAAATTTCTTCTACCACCAGAAATCAGCTACTTTGACATAGATTATTTTTCCCAAATTCAGCTGATTTGATTTTATAAATCTTTAAAAAATGATGTTGAAATTCAATTGCACCACTTTCGTCATTAAATTTCGATGTTTTCGTTTGTGCAGTTTTTCTTGATTTTTTCTTATAAGCATTGGTAATAGAGGCCAACAAACTGAAAAATGCCGAATCCCTTGAAACAGCCATGCACCATTTTACTTGTTAGCATTGCTGGTCCAACTAACTGCAATTGCTAATGTGTTTTCCACTGCAGCGTTTTGTATAAAAGGTGCAGTTCTGGTGTGTTTTCTACTGCAATTGGTGCTCTATGCTTGTGATGCATGTCAAGTAACCCCTAAGCCACTAACGTTTGACATAGAAGGTGTAACATGGATCGAAGTTGGATGAACGCATCACGTATAATTGAAGAGTACGAGAATGGTGTTGAAGAGTTTTTGCTGTTTGCTCAAAGTAAAGCGCAACCTATGTGGGGAAATTTTTTTTGTCCATGTGTGAAGTGTGGAAATGGGAGGCGCCAAACAATTGATGACATAAGAACTCATCTTATTTGTGAGGGAATAATTCGTAGCTACACAAAGTGGATATGGCATGGGGAATCCCTTGATACAGCTGACATGTCATAGGCTGACGATGTTACTACAGACAGCGGAAATCCTATAGAAGAAATGATTCGCGATCTTGGGCAAGAGGGGTTTGAAGAGGCACATGCAGCATTGTATGACAACATAGAAGTTGATTCAAAAATGCCTTTGTATTCCGGCTGCATATCTTTCACAAAATTGTCAGCTGTGTTAGCTCTGGTTAACTTGAAGGCTCGATTTGGGTGGAGTGACAAGAGTTTTAGTGAGTTGCTGATGTTGTTGACAAACATGCTTCCTGCTGATAACGTCTTGCCAAAGAATCACTACCAAGCAAAGAAGATTTTATGTCCAGTTGGGATGCAGTACGAAAAAATTCATGCATGTTGTAATGACTGCATTTTGTACAGAGATGATTTTGCTGAACTAGATTACTGCCCTGTGTGTGGGGTTTCTCGGTACAGACCGACCAACGGAGATTCTACTGTACTAGTCTCAGACGCCGACCGCCGTCCAGCAAAGGTGTGTTGGTATCTCCCAATAATACCAAGGTTTAAGCGGTTGTTTGCTAATGGGGAAGATGCAAAGAACCTTATATGGCATGCAAATACCAGAAAATCAGATGGATTGATGCGACATCCTGCAGATAGCCCGCAATGGAAGGCAATTGATCGTTTGTATCCTGAATTTGGGGTCGAGCCTAGAAATTTAAGGCTTGGTCTTGCAACGGACGGAATGAACCCATTTGGAACCTTAACTACTAACCATAGCTCGTGGCCCGTTTTGCTGTTCATTTATAATCTCCCTCCGTGGTTGTGCATGAAGCGAAAGTATGTTATGCTGAGTATGATGATAGTTGGTCCAAGACAACCAGGTAATGATATTGACGTATATCTAAGACCGTTAATTGACGATTTGCGAAAATTGTGGGATGAAGGGGTTGATGTATGGGACGCAAATTTGCAGCATGCTTTCAAGTTGCGTGCAATGGTTTTTTGTACCATCAATGACTTTCCAGCCTACGGAAATTTAAGTGGATATAGTGTCAAAGGACATCACGCATGTCCTATATGTGAGCAGAATACAAGTTTCCGCCAACTTAAACATGGAAAGAAGACTGTGTATACTAGGCATCGAAGATTTCTCAAACAGTATCATCCGTATCGACGATTGAAGAAGGCATTCGATGGAAGTCAAGAACATGAAACCGCGCCAAATCCATTAACTGGCGATGAAGTATATCAGCAGGTCAAGGATGTCGTAAATATGTTCGGCAAGTCCCAAAAAAAACCATCATCCACTTCAAACATGTGGAAAAAGAAGTCTATTTTCTTTGATCTTCCGTACTGGTCCGATCATGATGTTAGGCATTGTATAGACGTCATGCATGTCGAGAAAAATGTTTGTGATTCTTTAATTGGGACCCTCCTAAACATTAAAGGCAAGACAAAGGATGGTTTCAAGTGTCGTCAAGACTTGGTTGACATGGGTATACGTCAGGTGTTGCATCCTATCTCAAAAGGTAACAGGACATATCTGCCCCCAGCCTGTTACACAATGTCAACAGCTGAAAAGAGAAGTTTTTGTGAATGCTTGCGTAATATCAAAGTCCCACAAGGCTACTCTTCAAACATCAAGAGTCTTGTGTCTGTGAATGAGCTTAAGTTGGTTGGCTTGAAATCACATGATTGTCATGTGTTAATGCAACAACTTTTGCCTGTTGCAATCCGCGGAACATTGCCTGAGAAGGTCCGTGTTGCAATCAGTCGCTTGTGTTTCATTTTTAATGCTATATGTGCCAAGGTCATTGACCCTAAACAGTTGGATGCTTTCGAAGATGAGGTTGTCGTTGTCCTTTGTCAAATGGAGATGTTTTTCCCTCCTTCATTTTTTGACATTATGGTACACTTAGTTGTTCATCTGGTAAGGGAAATAAGGTGTTGTGGTCCTACGTATTTTAGATGGATGTATCCAGTTGAGCGGTACATGAAGGTCTTAAAGGGTTATACGAAGAATCGACATTGACCAGAGGCCTCAATAGTGGAAAGATACGTTGCTGAAGAATGCATTGAGTTTGCCTCACAGTACATTGACTCATTGAAACCTGTCGGTGTTCCTGCATCCCGGCATGACCAGCCAATAGCCGGCAAGGGTACTCGTGGATACAATGTTGTGACAATGACTAGACATGACGTGTCACAAGCACATTTGTATATATTAAACAACACAACAGAGGTGTTTCCGTACATAGAGGCTCACAAAAAACATGTTAGAGATAGTCACCCCAAAATGAACATGATGAGGGTATTGCAAGAGCACAACAAAACTTTCATAAATTGGTTTAGACAAACAATACTTGCTGATAAAAGTGTTTCCAGACGACTGACATTGTTAGCCATTGGCCCAAATTTGAATGTCCCTACATGGAAGGGGTATGACATTAACAATTATTCATTCTACACAAAGTCCCAAGATGATAAAAGTTCGGTACAAAACAGTGGGGTCTGTGTTGATGCTGCTTCGGAGCACTTTTCCAGTACATCGAATAACAACCCCATTCGAGCATCCATGTCTTACTTTGGTGTCATTCAAGAAATTTGGGAGGTTGATTATACATCATTTAGAGTGCCTGTTTTTAAGTGTCAGTGGGTGAACGGGACAACGGGTGTGTTTCAAGATCCATTGGGATTTACTTTGGTAGACCTTAGTAAGGTGGCATATATAGACGAACCTTTCATTATGGCAGCACAAGCCAGACAAGTTTTCTATGTACAAGATCCATGTAATTCAAGTTTGTCTGTGGCTTTGCAAGGAAGACCAAGTGGAATGAATTACCATAATGATGAGTCAACCCTTGACATTGGTCAAATGTCTGGTTTTTCAAAACAATTGCCTTCAATGAATGAAGCTGATGAAGTGGATGATGGACATGCAAATCGTGTAGATCATGATGAAGGTCTATGGGAAAACATCCCTACAGGCTGAGTGCGAAAGTAATGCTTTGTTTAATGTGTAAATATAATGATTATGTTAGTTTTACGCCTTTGCTTTTGTTAATGTCTAAATGTAATCGTTAATATTAATTGTGTATTTTATTTACAGGATCATGGCCACAGATCCGACGTCTCCTCCACAGTTCGATGGTCAATCAGAGGCGACTTCCAAGAGGAGTAGAACAACGACACGGCTGAGAACATTGACATTAAGAACCGTGGATCAGCCCAGACCGGCTGTTTATGTGGATCCCGCTACCGGGAGAGCATCCGGACCGATGCGTGAAAAGTTCCACAGCTACCTAGGCGTAGTGGCGCGAGAAAAGGTTCCCATTATCCACAATAATTGGAAAGGCGTACCTGAAACGCTAAAGGAGATTGTGTGGAATGACATTCTAGTAAGTCCTTCATACCAATTACAATATTTGAATTAAGAATCAATTTTTCTGTTCAAAACATAATTGACTATAACAAATAGTTGTCCTTTATAATCTCTACATGTGTTTGATGCCCTTTATTTTAAATGACTTGTCCTTTATTTGAATAGTTAATCACTATCCTAGACTCCTATATTTGTAAAGAACAGCACAGGGGCAGTTTTTATTTTAAACATCAATATTAGTTAGTTAGATGAGGTTGAGAACAAATATTGGCAGATCAAAGTTAGAGACCAGAACAAATCATGTGTATAATAAGTTCACAAATTTAAATTGATAACTTAAACAAATGAAAATTGGCATGGGTTTTGTGTTAGGAAGCAGGGGTAGTATTTTTATCCTTAAATACTTAATAGGGTAATGCATATTATTTTTTATGCTAATGTAACCAGAAGTTTGATTTTTATGTTATACTATTTTTGTATGGAATAAATTGATTTGTATCACTGTAAACATCCCAAATTTCCTAAAACTATGAAAATAGCTGCCTACCCACTTGCACTGCCAAATAAAGCATTGCTTTCCAATCCACATAATCCAGTGGCCCTCCAAATATTATGATTAATAGGAACTTCTTTTCTTTTTTGTTTTTTACAGACACTTAGAATTATACAAACTCAGTTAATACTTAATAGCATTTTTATCACAGTTTTTTTTTGGAAGGCTGAAAATATATATATTATTAATAAGAGAACCAGTACCAGTGGTACCAGAAAAAGAGATTATCACACAGTTAATACTTAATCTTGTGTAAGTATAATGTTTTTATATTAACAAACTATTTTGTGTTTGAAAAATTTACAATAAAATCAAATGTTTTAAAACACTCTTTAAATAATAATATTTTTAATATGTTTTCAAAACAAAGTCCAAATTAAGGTTAATAACGTTAAGCACATCTGAGAACAAAACCTGAAGCTGTGCAAAGAAAATTACTCTAGTATTCATCCTTATCATATATGAAGGTACTGAAAATGAGTTATTAAATAATTTATTATTATGCATTTTTGTATCAATATTTATTATCATCCTTATCATTATATGAAGCTCGTATTAAAATCTTTGTCTTTCAACTTCCAGATTTTCTTATATATGTTCCCATATCAGTTTGGTGTACTGGGAATTGTGCAAAAATTGTTTTTTTTGCACAGCAAAAATAATGTAGTATTATATATAAATCAGTACTAGAGGTACTGAGGTAAAAGATATGTGGTTACAAAGGCATAGAATTGCCAAACCCCACTACAGTAGAACAAAGCACCCAACAGCTAAAAATAAATAACAGAGAAAACCCCCCTAGGACAGTTCCTCCTGCAAGTTGCTAGACCATTGGTTAAAATGAATATGAAACTCTTTGTCTATTCCTTTTAACCATCTTCCTCTTCACTATCACATAACGGGCACCTATACGAAGGCAAAGTGATGTGTCTCTTCCTCAAGTTAGCCTTAGTAGGCAATCTGTTTCTGAAAATTCTCCAACAGAAGGCAATTGCTCTTGGGGGGATTTTCAGATTCCAAATAATCTTAAAAGCTCTGTCGTCATTAACAGATCTGCCATCATTCTTGAGGATATTGTAGGCTGACTATGTGGAATAGGTTCCACTAGGATCAGCCTTCCAAATAAGGGAGTCCATACTGGTTGGGCAAATCTGGACAGCATCAATCTCATCCATAAAGGCTGCTACCATATCGATTTCATGGTCAAAGAAGTTTCTCCTCCATTGCATCCTCCATTCCCATTTATTATCAACAAGAATTCCCATTAGGCTGATAGAAGAATCCTGCTGGTAGCTCACTTGATACAAAGTAGGGTATTTTTCTTGAAGAGTTAAATCATCCTCCCTCCATTTATCCTTCCAGAACCTGATTTTAGCCCCATTACCCAACTTCCAACACAAATTATTGGACAGCCTATTAGTGTGCTGCTGCTGAAAAATAGATTTTAAGTCCTTCCACCAGTTAGAGAAAGCTATGGAGTTTCTGCCATGAATCAGAGCATTCCAGCCACCATACTTGGACATTACAATTCTGGCCCAAAAGTGATTCTGATTAGTCGCCAATTCCCAGCCCCATTTGCCCAGCAAGGCCTCATTAAATTTCTTCAAATCTTTAATACCTGTATTATGGTACTATCATGCAAGTACCCTTTGCTCAATTAGAAATACTGTTGATTGTTAGATAATGCACTATTAAAATCTTACTTTCAAACCTCTTAGCCTCTTATGTTTCAAAAATTAACTTTGTTTCTGCTCCCACATAATTTAATTTTAAGCTTGGCAAAAGTTACTTGTATCTTGAATTGATTAGTCTGCTTCAAGTAAATTATGCCAATCTGCTTGAGTAATTTAAGGATATGTTTCTGTTATCTGAGACAAGGAAGCTAAAGTTTGCAAAACAAAAGTTTACTTGAGATCTTCTCTGGCTTCAAATGGTATAAGAGAACTTAGAGAACAAACATGAAATTAATCAAATAACAATTATTGAAAGGGCCTTCCAAAAATATTTCCCAAACAAGACTTCTTTGGCCTCTTCGAAGACATTATTTGGGTCAGCAAAGAAACAAATCCTTGTTTTATTATTTCTACTTTCTATCCAATATTTCTAAGGTCATTGATATTGTCTGAGAACACAAACTTCATATTTTCAGGTGTCTCTACCTGCAATAGAAACATACAACATATTCATGTATACAGCTCTAGTGTCTTATCTAAGCTCGAGTCCACACCACATCATGGAGTTGCTTGCTGATTGATTTAACAGTTACTTGGTCATCCTCACCATATAGAATCCAGAAAGATTAGTCAAACCTAACTTCTGGTATATGAAATTTAGTATTGAACAAAATGTTAGAAACTAAAATCTTCATAGGGTGCACAAGTTTATCAGTCTTATTTACAGTTTTCAGCCCTGTATTTACTGTTCCAATAGAACTTAAATCTTGCAGTTGCTGGGGTGGGGTAGGACAATTTTTAGCATGCTAAAAATTCATGTCTAGCAGTTTGTGCTGGGGACATCACAAATTCGTCTGCAGAATCCTTGGAAGCAGCATCTTTGTACGAGCAGGCAGAAGTTATTTCCTTGTTTATTGTGCCATGCACATTGTCAACAACTTTAACATAAAAGAGATGAAGAGGTAAGTTACAATTGCAAGTCTTAAGTTATTTCCTTGTTTAAATCACACCAAGCTGAATATTGTTAGGCTTCTTCCTTGTGTCAACTTGTCAAAAGGTGCCCTCTTAGGAACAAAGAGGATAGGCTTAAAGTCCAAGTGTCCCTCACCTGAGAAGTGTTTCACAGGCAAATGCTCTTCCAGTCATTGCTGAGACTCTTGTAGAAAGCATAATACTCCTCCTTTGTGATCTCCTCAGGCTCTGTCATCCAAATGGCCTTATGCTTGTTCACCAACGAGCATTCATGTGACACTTCCTTGCTGAGGAAAAAAAAAAATGTGGCACTTCCTTAATCTTCTTTAAATTTTTTTCTTCCTTCTCCTTCTCTTCGTCAACATCCTCCACCTAAGTACATTAAAAAATTAGATATTGAAGTAAAATTGTAATTCAAAAAATAGCAAAAAAAATAAATAAACGTTTTAAAGTACTTCTTTAGATGTTATTCCTTATGGTTCAAGTAGCAATAACGATGACAATTGTATGCATGTTTTGTTTGATATTGATTTCATTTTTTGCATAAAACAAAGAGGGGAACGACCAACAATTTGAAAGTTGTACATTCAGGAACTAAAGAATTCAAAATAGCTAGTAATAAGAGGGATTTGTTTTTGGGATTTTCTCAGCACCAAGAGCGGCTACGCAAGAAGCTTGCACTTGAGGAGGGAAGGATGTTTGCAGATAATGAACAACTTTCTTAACTACTTGTCCTTCAGACTTTCCTGGTTCTTCTTGTTAATATGTACATCACAATAGTATAAGCTATGGCGTAAAAACATGGTCTATATTGACTTCTAAGATTGTTAGGGGTCAAAAAGACCATGTCCATAAGCCATAGCCTTATACTATTTATATTTACATATTACCAAAAGAAACAGTCAAATCTGAACGGCAAATAGTTAAGAAAGTTGTTTATTAGCTGCCAATATGCTTCCCTCCTCAAGTGCAAGCTTCTAGCGTACCCGCTATTGGTGCTCAGAAAATCCCAAAAACAAATCCCTCTTATTACTAGCTATTTTGAATTTTTTAGTTCCTGAATGTACAACCTTCAAATTGTTACTCGTTCCCATATTTGTTTTCTGCAAAAAAGAAAATTAATCTGAAACAATTCAGGCTGAATTGTTATCGTTATTATTACTCGAACCATAAGGAATAACAGCTAAACAAGTAATTTAAAATGTAACTTTTAAATTATGTGGTATTTTTTTAATTACAATTTTACTTCAATATCTAATTTTGTTAATCTACTTAGGTCGTTTTTTAAATATAAATATGAATTTAAAGGTGATCTACTGATAATATAAAGTACTTGCTAATCACAAATTATGATACCTATCATTTTAAATTTTAACTTAATTTTAGAAATATTAATAAATTTATAATAAGACAATTTTTTAACATGTGCTGCAGTGATTCCTTTGACTTCACTATAATCTCCCTGCCATAATTAAGAATTAGAATTAGACCTGGGCTGCAATGATTCATTTGATTTCACTATAATCTCCCTTCTCAAGCCTTTGATTGTCTATGTTAACTTCTTTGCCTCTGATATTGTTTAACTCTTCAACATGCCATTGCAGCAATTATTTTACCAGGCACATACATTTTTAATTACAATTCCTTTAATTTGTATAAGGATACAAAAATAAAACACGTGTAGCTGAATGGCAAATAAAAAATGAAGGAAGCATGAGACTGTCAAAATATTATGTTTATACATAATATGTTTATATATCATAGCATGAGACTGTCAAAATAAGTAAAAGAAGCATGTACGTTAATGTATTATTTTATGAAATCATTAGGCCTTAGTCTTAGCTTGTTTTCATTTGGCTTTATGGCTACTGCATAAGGAATGAGACACAGTCATATGAGTTCTTTGTCTGATTTGACAGTAGAGGATATGAACATATATATGGGTGCTTTATTGTGATATTATTCAATATATCAGTTTTTTTTATGTTATGCCACTGCTATATCTAGTAGTATCTATTTTCATATCTAGGATGCCTTGAGGGTGTATTCTGATTTGGGGTTTAGCCGCAACTTGATGGACTTCATGGTTACCACTAAGGAGCCTGAATTTCTTAGAGATGTTGATGGGACGGAACATAGTTCTAATTCAGCTGAACAAGTATCTGGTAGCTCCAACAGGTTTGTGAGTGGAAGATATTCCACATTTTAGGTCAGAGTGAGACTACTTCGAAACAGGATGGGGTTTCTGCTTCGAATTTGAAGAATTTTAATTCTGTTGCTGCTGAGCTTATCTAGTTTGAAGTTAATTGCTGACACATTTGATTGGAGTGATGATGCCTAGGCTTGTGAACTTTCCTTGCTTGCAAAATGTGTAGATTTGTTGTTAGTGCATTATTTGTGGATTTCAGATTCATTTTTAGTAAGTTTTTGGATTGAAGGGCACATTGCTTCTTGGTTGAATAACCTGTTTGTACATAGCTGAAATAAAATTTTCAATACTAGCACTGCTGGTCCTTTTTTTTGCAATTCTGTTACCAGCATTTGGTTTTTTGATCTGTCAATTTCTTGGCTTATTTTACGTAAGATTTTGAATTAATTTAAGACATGTTTCTTCGGAGATAATTAGGCATCAAACGTAAATACCTCTTACAGCATACATTCAGACCTTTTTTGTCGCCTTGTGAGAGATAAATACCTCTTCATATTTTTTTAAATTTGTAATAAAAGGTAGGTATTCTTCTATTTTAAACACTTTGACTATATTTTGTTTCTTCTTCTATCACATCATATAATTTATTATATTTATATTTTTTAACCATGTATCTCAATATTTAATTAGATGTTAGGTGTTAAATAGGTGGTATGATGTCCACAAATTAATTATAATGCATAGTTGGTAATTTGTGATAACAACATCAGCATAAAGGTAATTTGTGATTGAACCATGAAATTCTAGCACCCAAATTTTGGAAAACAGCAAATAGTATCTGCATAGTTGGAAGATGAATTCACTAATCACCTGCACCGACTTTTCTTTTGTTTTACTAGTGAATAATCTGCGTATGCCATAAGTTTTGATTATTACTCTGTTGTTTTTAGTACTGTGCAGAAAACATGGGAAATCAATGTTTTAGTAATGATTTCAAATTACTTAAGAATTATCAATGTACATGGATTATCAATAACATCATTGATAAAAACTCAATTTGTGCGAAGGCTGAAGCATGTTCTTAACAAACCATGAAAACAAGTTTTTCTACGAATTCATACTTTAAGGCAATAACTGTTATTAGTGAGTGTCACAATTTTTTTTTCATTTATTATTTCTTCAATTTGGATGTTAAATTTGATGGTTGTGACTGCATGGTAAACTTACATTATATGCTGATTGGATGCTTTTGCTTTACTGGGGGTATTGTGGCAGAACATTGTCATTAAACTATTGATTGCTAGTATTGTATAATGATATACATTTGGCTACCTTTTTCCACAAATTTTGACTAATGTATTTATGTAGGCAAAGTTTGATATCGCAGAAGCTACGAAGGTGAAGACGAAGGTTATGTCAACAGTAGCGACGAGATAGCGGCAATTTAAGTCCACATTGACTAGCAAATTTGTGTTTGGTAAGACTGAAGGTCAACAAACACAGGATGTTGTGACAAAATATGGACTAGATCCTGAAGCGTGGAAACAATTTGAAGAAACCCGCCTGACACCTAACTGGGAGGTTAGTTGAATCTATTTATGGTAACTTCAAATGAATATTTTTTTGCCAATTTGATTATTTTAATTTCAAAAAAATCTCCGCAATTATGTATGTCACATTACAGGGTATTAGGAAACGAGCACAATCAATTCAAAAACACAACGACTGCCCTCACGTACTTTCACGTGGGGGATATGATTTGCTTGAGAAGAAATTGTTAGACCAGAAACGAAAAAGGATACAAGAGGAAGCATTGTTGAGTGAAAATCCAGCAAGTGTTGATGAACCCCCATCCCCAATAAAAAGGCATGTTAAGTGGAAGGTTGCTCGGACTAGGGCTGTTGGCAATATGACATCTGACTCCGCACAGGAAATTGCAGATAAAATAGTAAGTTCACCAATATGTTGCAATGTTCATATGTTTAAGTATTTTGTAATGAAAATGACTGCACGTTGTGTATTTTTGTGTCACTTGTTTTGTGTAAGACTCCTTAGAAGAGCAGGTAACGCAGGGTTCGTTTGTACCCCATGGTCGGCAAGACATACTGAACACTGCCATTGGCCGACCTGACCATGGGGGTCGCGTTCGGGCAGCAGGCTCAGGTGTGACTATTACTCAGTACTACGGAAGGGCATCAAGGACATGCAGCAGCTCATCCACGTCCATCAGCCAACAACAACTAGATGAAGTTGTTGCAAGGCTTAGGGAAGACATGACTGGCCAGATTAGGGAAGAATTGAGGACTCAAATTAAGGAAGAATTGAGGACTCAGCTAGAAGAGGAAAATAGAAGGAGCTTGGAAATAATGACCAATGCATTGAAAGAGGCTATTAAAAAAGAGTTGTCAAATAAAGGATCCCAAGAGGCACTCCAAATTCAGCCGGACATACAACAACTAGGTGCGCGTGTCAGCACACAGGGAAGTAATGTTGTTACCAATGCGCAGGCTTCACAAGAACATGATGCTAATGCCATACCATTGATGGGACTGTTTGTGCAGCGTAACGATGGTACACAAAGGTTTGTAGAAATATTACCTTACTTACAATTGAATCGGAGTTTTGTTTTTTCTTGCAGCTGTAATTGTTGGGTTTGGTTTGTGTTTTGTTCATGGTTTAGTTTGTGTTTTATATGCATTAAAACAAGCTTTGTTTATGGTTCATTTAAGGTTGGTGGCCATGGGGAAAATAATGGAGGGGGATTCAATCATACACACAGTGGCATATGCAGATGATGTTGTCAGGGTAAGTGTAGAAACAGTTATTGATCCTGAGGCTGAGGTCCCCTATGCCACCTCAGAAATACAATATGTGAAGCAGGCCGTCTATACATTTGTAGCTTGGCCCACACACCTTGTGAAAGCTGTATTAGATGAGGTAACATGTTTGATTTGACATACGTAAAGTAAAACATTCATAGATTACAGTACAAATACTCACCCACTTTCATTAACCATGTAGCATCCACAAAGTATTCCACACAACGAGGATGCACATGTGCCGAAGCCGGCTAATGTGGACGCAGATGATCCATTGCGTGGATTGATGAAGTACAGTTTCGATATTTACGACAAGCCACTTGAAGTCAGCTTTGATGGGAGCTTTCTTGGAATTGTAGATGCATCTACATCGATATTCATCACATATTCAGATGTTACTGAAATAATAGCAGGAGACAAAAGTCTGAACATATCTGTCATACAATTATGGTTAATGTAAGTAAAATCCTTCATTTATTTATTCCTCATTCATTCTATATCATGATCCACTACAATACTTTCAAATCATGTGAATAGGTATATGCATGAGTGGAGTTAGATATTCAGTCAAGGTTTCATGTATGCATTCCTTGAGCCACAGTCGTTGGTTTGTTCAAAGGATAGACGCAGCGAATGCGAACAATATCTTGAAAGATGGCTTAAGGAATCTGACCGAGAGGTGTACATTGGACCTTACTTCCATCAGTAAGTACTATTTAACAAACATACTTCAAATGATGTTTGGGTGTATACGTATCTAATGTGAATGACATGCAGGGCACATTGGCAACTCGTAATTTTGTGTCCTAGGCAACATGTTGTTGTTTGGTTCTGTTCTTTGCGTAGGAAACCTGATATGCATATCAAAGCTACAATTAATAGGCTATCTCATACCATATAACTTTTTACAAGCCTTCTTTAATGGTCATTATTGATTGGCATTTTGTTGTATATGCGTTGATGTGGTTTTTTAAAAGCAGTGTAATGACAAAATTGAAGAAGACCTTGTCTCCTGAAACTAAGGCAGTTGCACCTAAGTGGATTGAAGTAAAGGTAAGTCAGCTATGTACCATGCGTTAGTGTTGTCTAGTTAAGTCATGAACTTATGTAATGTATACGATGTTCAAATGTTTTCCATATGTAGAGTCACGTTCAAACCGGTTGTTATGAATGTGGATATTACATAATGCATTGGATCTGGAACATCATAACCAGCGACATAAAGAGTGATTGGTCCATGGTATGCATAAACTTCAGTACAATTGGAACTGAATTTTTATATTTGCAGTACTAACTTACAATTATGAATACTTGTAGTGGTTTGCTAATGACACACCGTTGGACTTCGACATCATCACCACAATTCGAAAGAAATGGGCAGCATTTTTTTTAAAGACAGCAATAAGTCAAAACGGCTAATGATGGCGTTGGAGTATTTTTTTTCCTGTATTTGAGACAATTGTTATGTTATTTGACACAGCGGCTATTTTATTTTCGGTCATGCTACTAATATTCTGTTCTTAGTATTACCTACTCAATTTCATATAATTGTAGTAATATATTGTCTTTACCCCCTTCTACTGCATTGCATCTGCATTTGATTACCACAGCAACAATTTAGTGCAGCTATAGTACCACCAAGCTTGCCACTGCAGCAGTTAAGTGAACAAATGAAGTGTTATTAACTAATAAGATTTCGTTACTGCTTTCAGCCCTTTGATGATGATTATCGTAGCCATCATGGGTGCCTTCATCCTTTCAGAAAAAATATATCTTGGAGGGTAAGTACTCAATACTCATATTCACTCCCAATGAACATATCTTGTTTTAGGCACAAAGAAAGAAGCTTAAACGTTTTAATTGACTCACTCTTGTAGCATAAACTAAAAGTTTGGTGTTTCTTACATAAAAGTTGAAACATGACAATCTTAAAAAGTTATAGTCATTAGAGCATGTTAGGATTTGGGCTGATTTAGAGGTTCAGCGCCTCCAGAGAAGAGAATGAAAATCAGAGAAGTTCTAAGATAAGGAATTCCAGCTTTTTCTCTTATTAATCCTTCTATTATTTACATAGTATTTATAGATCCTTAGAAAGGAATAATTTCCTTCTAGAATTGGTATAATCCTAGGAATATAACTAATTTTGTTATGGATGCTTTTTCCTCAGATACGCAGCATCAGCAGGAGGATTGTGGAAGATTGTCTGAGCTGGCAATTTCCTATAGATTCCTTCAGACGAAGTCCTTCAGATAAGTGGGCTTTTTGACCTTCCTTTTGACTATTGTTTCTTTCTGCACCCCTGTGCTTGTGTGTTCACCTTCTATGTTTGTTGCTATGTCTATGCTGCCCTGCATTGAGGTTTCTCTGTTCATAACAGAGCTATAGCTCTGAAACAGTGGATTTATCTGCAGCTGATTTCAGGGGTCATTAGAGCTATTCTCATAGTAATGGGACTTCACTCTTTCAGGTTGAAGCTGTAGTATGTGTCATATATTGATCCAAACATTAACTATTACACCCTTGATTACTTATATAAATATATGGAACTTCATGAGACTTCACTCTTTCTGGGTTTTTTTTCGTTTTCATATATATATGTTTGTTGTATATAAATGTAGCTTTGTTTTTGAAATTTGAATGGCATAACACAAATTTCGTCAGCAGGAAAAATACATCAACGACGGTCGTATACTAAATCCGTCTTTATATTGTTCTTTTCCAACAACGACGGGTGCTACGGACACCGACGTTGATATGCTGGAAAACAACGTCGGGCCTTTCTAACCCGACGTTGAAATGGAAGCATACAACGACGTGTGTTAGGCTACCCGACGTTGAAATGGGACAAAACAACGACGTGTTTTGGCATACCCGTCGTTGAAATGGATCACAACAACGACGGGTTCTTTTCTAGCCACTGACGTTGTTTTTTTCCATTACAAAGACGGGTGCTAGTTGACCGATGTCGTTGTTGTCGACATACAACGACACCTGGAACAAAGACGGTGTTGGGCCCGTCGTAGATGCTGGTTTTCCACCGATGTAGAAGCTTGTTTTTGTGGTAGTGTGATATAACTGAAAAAGTGTTTTTGGAGTTAAATTTTTCATAATTAATTAAATAAATTAATACCTATCAGTTTATTTATCTCATTTAATTTGTATTTGCTTTTATTGTATTTCTTGTGATTCTATTCACGTCTTGTGTTTTATACTTTTTTGTAAATATATCTTTCATGTTTTTGAACTAATTATACATTTACTACTTGTTTTGAAGAATGTGTGGTTTAGCACATACCTTTCTTACACAATCTCCCCCATACACCTATAAGACGAGTCTTATACCTGGATTTTTAGTATTACTTGAGATAGGTAAAAAGGGTAAGTAGTGTTAGCTTTTTAGATGTAAATTCTATTTGGTTATCGGAAAAGTCTCTTGTAGAGTTAGATTTTTCTTTCATGGCTATTGTCACTTTTAATACTTTACCAGTAGTATGCATAATATTTGGAAACAACATTCTTGGCTCTTGGTACAAGATTTAGAACCATAGAATTACCTAAGAAAGGTACATCGTACATGTGTAATCCATAAAGCTTTCACCTTCTCCATCGTAACATTTCATGGCAACATCATACACGTTTTTTATCATCACGTTTCATCCAAAAGAACACAAGATAAAATCATCATAACATGCGGCATTCAATTCCAAGATTGTCGACCACAGACTAGTGAGACATTTCAGAGGAAACAAGGGATTAGATCTGAAGAAGACTTTACTACTTAAGGCTGAACAACCTAAAATGAGGAGCTTAAAGAACCTTATCAACAACTTGAAAGACATATACACAACACTTGAAGTCTTGACCCAATACCATGATCTTCCTTTGAGATGTTTCACTTTTCAAATTTTCAATTTTAGCTTTAATTTGACACATGAAAAATTTGACCAAATATTATTGCAATATCCCTTGGAAAATAGAAAGTCTTCATAGTGTTTGAGACATTATCCTTTACCAGCTATAATCACTATAACCTTAGAGGTTTGTGGAAAGGAGCTTACGAGGTCTGAGCAAGGAAAAGAAAAAGGTGGCATGGATGATTAATGAGTACTGCTCTTTTTAACCACATCATTGACTGCAAACTACACAAAATATTCCTCCTCCCTCACAAAACTTTTGCCAGATACCTCAGCATTGGGACCCTGATGGAAGGCCAGTCCATGTTTTTTCTCCCTAATGGCACCCACACTCTTAAACAAAGTCGGTGTCTTCTCTTGTCAACAAGCATCCGGACTTTGAAAACATGGATTCTCCGATAACAATAAAGTCTTATTCCACTAGAAAGGGTCGGCTATATGACTTATATGTATGGAGGAGGAATTACTCACAAAAATTGGATTCTCCAACACCATGAAATCGTCTTTGTTCTCATCCAACTCCGTTGGGAAAAACGACGTCATTTCTTGCTACATCGAATTCCTTGCCAACAACTTTCCGTCACCAAAAATTAATAACCTTGTGAACTTCATACCACGTTTGAAGACATGTTCTAGGCGCGTGTATCTCCGTAAAGTCACGTCAATTTTGAGATAAAAAAGCTGGAGCTACTATTGGTAACTTCTACATGAATGCGGATCAGGTCTCAACAGAAATCTTAATACTCTTTCATTCTTCAAATTGGTTCTTCCCACGAGCTCCACCTGTGAACATGGTCAGGTAGTGCATGCTGGTCTGGGAACAAAATCTAGGGATATTCAGGGGTCTCGATTTACTGGTGACCCAAATCGACTCAATTGGATTAGGTTTTGTAAAGTGTTCGGATGAAATCCAACTTAATCCAATTAAAATTCGATTTTAAATAGGTTACACAATATGTATTATTTTTTTGAACCCAACCTAATCCATACTATGTAATTAAATTTATTATTATATATAAATTAATTATTAAATGTAAAACACATCAACTTTTTCTTCTCCTGAATTTTTGTATGAATTTGGTATTAGTCTTTTCTATTTCTATCAATATGAAATTTTAAAAAATGGAATTATTATTTTTTATTGTGTACTAAAAAAAGTGTCGAATGGTATATATGAAGTATATGACAGTTGATAAAATAATTCTTGACCGTGATCTTTACTTGTTTTCTAGGTATAAATAAATATATTGTTAGTCTTTTCTGCTTCACAATCTATTAATAACAAAAATGAATTCTTCCAATTTTTAACTCATAATTTATCAAATTATTAAATTAAATCATTTATAATTTTTTCTTTTTAAATTATTTTTATATTTGATTATGTTCCCGTATGCTAATACAATATATTATTTTTATCTAAAATAAAAATATCGTATTGACATTAAAATCATTTTTATTAGTCAAATATTGTTATAATTTGATCTCTTTTAAGTGTATTTAATTATTATATATTTATAAAGTCTTAGATAAAAATAAATTATTATTTTAAAAAATATTTTTTACAAAATAATTTTAAAAAAAATATATTTAGTCTGATAAACCTAACTCGACCTAACCTGTTTATGATCAAATTACACATATTTAATCCAACTCAACCCATAATTTTTTTTATAGATTGAATGACGAATTTAGCCAAACCCACAATGAAACCCCTGACAAAACCCCACCATATTAAAATCATCATCGGAGCTTCTATGTTCTTGAAGTCGTCGAAGATTTTTCAATTGTTGCAGTAGAGATTTGTAAGGGAATAAGCGAATTAGAATTCGTGGATTAATATTTAGAATTTTTATCATGAATTATTATTCGGTTATTAAGTGTACTTTCATTTGGTTCAACTTTAAAAAATAAATTAAAATGAAAAAACATCTAGAAATTTATGTATAAATTAATTTTAACTTATGAAACATAATTATTTTATATTTCTTATTTTCTTTGGTTACAAGTATTTATGAAAAAAAACTAACAAAATAAGATAATTATTCATTTTATTTTCATAAGACTTAGTTGGCAAACATTTCTCTCAGAGAGTACAGGATTTGGAGTAAACCTTTTAGCAAAACAACTCAAGTCAATAGCTATGTGAAATCAAGGCTAAGCAGTAATTTCTTTTTTCAGTAATGGAATTTAAACTTAGAGTGCTGCTAAGTGCACCCAGCAAAATTTATAAATGGCAAAAATGCCCTTGGCCTTTTTTTCCTTATAATAGCTTTTTTTTCCTGCGCTTCACAGCTGCCATTTTTGTTCGTTGTTTTTCTCTGTTTTTGTGGTTTTCATATGGTATTGTCTCGGATTCATTGGTTCGTTGTGAATAGTTAGGTGCGGTGAAGGTAAAGGTGCATTGCGGTGGTCGACGGCGGCAAACGAGGTACACAGAAGGTGGTGGCTGTGTCACGAACGTACAGATTACTTACGAATCAAATTGATCTGTAAGAAGAGTAAGTATTTTTAAAGTGTGATGTTTTTTTAATTCAGTTTCCATTTTTTTAAAATTATTAATTTGTTTGTATGGCCATTTTTTGTTTAAGTTGGTTAGATGGACGAAGATGAGTGGATGTATGAAATAATGTCTAAACAAGCGGATATGGATTATGAAAATGAAGAAGCATGTGGTGTGAATGAACCACATGTTGATTGTTCCGATGCATTCAATACTTCTCAGGTTATAATGTTAATGTTTGTCACATATTTAATAAAATGAATACGGGTAGAAAACTTAAATTATGTGGATTGCTTTGTAGGTGTTTGAGTGCCGAGAGGATGTTTTGCGGTAGGCTCGATCCGTTGCTCATGAAAACGGATTTGTGGAGGTGATTTTAAGGTCGAACACAAACACAGGTAGTAGAGGAAGGACTACATTTGTGTTAATTGGTTGTGAAAAGAGTGGCGAGTATAGGTGTAGGAAAAAAGAATTTATCAGAAGAGACATTGGGACTAGGAAATGTGGGTGTCCCTTCAAGCTTCGTTGCAAGCCAGTGGTTGGAGGAGAAGGTTAGATGGTGAAGTTGATTTGTGGAGTGCATAATCATGAATTGGCCAAGTCATTAGTTGGACATCCATATGCGGGATGATTGACTAAAGTTGAAAAAACACTTATTGTTGATATGAGGAAGCCCATGGTGAAGCCAAGAAACATTCTGCTAACTCTGAAGGAACACAATGTCAATAGTTGTACGACCATTAAACAGATATGCAATGCAAGAAGTGCATTCCGTTCTTCCATAAGAGGAAGCGATCTTGAAATGCAACATCTGATGAAGCTTCTTGAACGTGATCAGTATATTCATTGGCACAGAATAAAGGATGGAGACATGGTTCATGATATCTTTTGGTGTCACCCTGATGTAGTGAAGTTAGTCAACGCTTGTAATTTGGTATTTTTGATAGACAACACCTACAAAACAAACCGGTACAGACTCCCACTGCTCGATTTTGTTGGGGTGACACTGACTGAGATGACATTCTCTTCCGGTTTTGCATATATGGAGGGTGAACACGTTAATAATTTGGTATGGGCTTTACAACGCTTCCAAGGCCTTTTTTTAAAGCATGATGCCCTCCCTAGAGTTATTGTCACTGACAGAGACCAAGTATTGATGAATGCAGTGAAGGATGTATTCCCTGAATGTACAAATTTGTTGTGCAGCTTTCACATAAACAAGAATGTGAAGGCCAAATGTAAATCACTAATTGCGCAAAAAAATGCTTGGTATTATGTCATGGATTGTTGGGGATGTCTGACTGATTGTCCTTCAGAACAGCAGTTTGATGAATGCCTGAAGAAGTTTGAAATGACTTGCACACCTTGGCCAATGTTTGTTGACTATGTCAAGGAAACATGGATAATACCACACAAGGAAAAATTTGTTTCCGCCTGGACTAATAAGGTGATGCACTTAGGAAACACAACAACAAATAGGTATGAAACTGTTCAACTATTTCTATTAACGTTGATGAATTGATGGAATTGTATTATTGTATATGTTTATTTTTATTTGTGTATTTGAAATGTAGGATTGAATCTGCTCACTCGTCCTTAAAAAGACTGTTACAAAATAGCATTGGAGACTTATGCAGTGTGTGGGATGCCATGAACAATATGATTACATTGCAGCACACAGAGATTAAAGCATCATTTGAAACAAGTACACATGTCGTTGGACATGTGTTCCAAAAAACCTTATACAGGAGGCTTCTTGGAATGGTTTCAAGGTATACTTTAAATCAGATTGCTGCTAAATTAGAGCGTGTTGACTATGCTGGCAAGAATCCCTCAAGTTGTGGTTGCATGGTGAGAACCACGCTTGGTCTTCCTTGTGCTTGTGAGCTATCCAAATATGTTAGTGGTTGCGTCCCACTGGATTCAATCCATATGTTCTGGAGGAGACTCAGTTTTTCAGACCAAGGGTTATTTGAGCCCGAGGTGAGCATCAAGGAAGTAATGGAAACAATATCCAAAAGATTCAATGAACTTGATGTTTGTGGCAAGTTTACTCTGAAGACTAAACTTTCGGAAATTGCATACCCTGATCAGAATTGGATGTGTCCTCCTCCAGCAAAGGTTAACACAAAGGGGACATTGAAGAAAGCTATGAGCAGGAACCCAAGGTCAACAAAGCGCGATCCATCTTACTGGGAGTATGTAGATGCCTTTGAATCTATGCAAAATAGCAATTCGTCGGTGAGGCGTACTGCATCATTCTCTGAGCAACCGAATCAAAGAACGATGATGCCCATGTTGGACCAATTTCAGCCATTTATGCATGACTTCATTGATAAGATTGTTGATGTCAAAGCTGATAGTAACTGTGGATATCGATCGGTTGTCGGTTTATTAGGTATGGGTCAAGACTCTTGGTCGGTGGTCCGCAACCATTTGCTTAAAGAACCTGCCAAATTCTCATAAGACTATATCAAGATCTTTGGTGGCACGGAGAGATTTGAGGAATTAAGGATGTCACTACTTGTTGATGGGTTAACCAAGGTATGTAATTTATGTATTTGATTTTTAAGACTTAACTTTGAAATTAAGTTTGACGTGTATATTTGTTTCATTCGGATGACTACGGATAAGTGGATGGATATAACGGACATGGGACATGTCATTGCATCAAGGTATAACATAATCATTGTATCCTTGTCTAAACAACAAAGCACGACATTTTTTCCTCTTAGAAGTCAACCGCTGGCAAATTTTTCATTGCATTGTATAATTTATATCGGTCATGTGTATGGCAATCATTTTGTTGAGGTACATTGTAGATATGAAGTGTTTTTTTTATATTTATGCAATGAGTTTTGTAGGATTGAGTTAACACTTTTTTCACATGTACAACAAGTTTATTTAAAAGAATGTTGTCTCTTACCGCCTGTAGCATTGTTATGGTCTAGCAATTGTCATCCGCAAGCGAAGTCATGGCCAAATCCATATATTAGCAGAATGCAGCATTACAAGAGCTTCATGATGTTCAAGAGAGACTATGTTGAGATAAATGATGATTGAACATGTAATTCAAGAGAGACTACGTCTACAACAAAATTATTACTTAATTCTAAAAAAGCATGTATGATATATCATTGTCTGAGTTGATAACACATTGTGAAACAACGTGTATGATAAATTTTTGTCTGCATTAACATAAACCGCGTGAAAGGACCTTGCACAGCATGACTACGCATGCAGATCTGATGCAAGCTAAAGCATGTCACGTCATTGGTGTAGTTTACAACACATACAGAAAGCATGTGCATGCGTATTTTTAATCTTTATAAAATGCAACACTGATATTAAAACTCATCTATATATATGACACAACCTAACACTGTAAAAAAATCACAAGTTTCAATTGTAACCCAACTCTTACAAAAAAAACTATGGCATTCTTGGGAGAGACAAGCAGTCAGACAGTTGAGAACTCCACATTAGGTTTTATTTTTCCAAATGGATCCATTGTTCACAATGACAGTGGTGTTTCCTTTCAAGCTTCCACTCCAGTTCCCATTCGAGTACCTAACGGGTGTGATTTTCAAACGTTAAAAACCAGAATACACAATACCCTTAAGCTAACCGACAAGCAATTTTTGGATAAAATTTACTACTGGTAGCCTTTCACATATGCAGGTAATCAATTTCGATTTCAATGTATGCAACTGAAAGATGATGTTGATGTTAACACAATGTTAATGTGTAATCATGAATTTTCGTTTATTGGTCCGATTGAGTTATTATGTAGCATTGCTAGAACCCCAGATGGTATTTTAAACTTACTTCAAGCTACTATGACCCCTACTCATGATGCCCTGCTATATTACAATGAGAGGTGGAACATGTCACGCCAAAATGAGTTTGTTGGTTACTCGTTCACAGGAAAAAATCCCAAAAAGTTTGACATTTCCACCGGATGTACCATGGATGAACTGAAGGATTTGATCAAGCAAGTTGCGCCTACTGGGATTCCCCCTTATGGTATTGATGAAACACAAATGGTAAGGCGATTGTTTTTTCGGAAACCAAGTTACCATGAGTATTCAGAAAAAGTTATAAAATTTGAAATAATTGAATTCAAAACCAACGATGATGTGATGAAGGTGTTGATTGAGTCTAACTACTAGAAAAAGATTGGGCCAATAGAAATTTTAGTTGTTTTCAATAAACCTGTACCGGAAATGGAGGACGAGTTGTCCTTGTCGCAAAATTAGCATGAGTTAGTTGTAGTATTTGATGTAAATTTAATTTCGTTCAACTATGTTGAAGTTAATGTACTGTTTGAATTCATGTATCGCATAATCATTTTTTTTCTGGAAATGAAAGATGACTTGTCGTTCTCTGTTAAATTTGATTTCTACTACTTTTACTTTTTTGTCTGTCTTGCAATTTTATTTTAAATATAAAAAAAAAACAACTACAACAACCGAAAAATAACAATTAATTATTTAAACTCGAGTAGTTCATTTCTTTTAAAGAAACTACTATAAAATTAAAATTTAATTAAAATACATTTTGCCATCAATTAAAAATAATTTAATGTTGAACTAATTAAAAATATTTAACAAAGTACATTTAACTCTGATGCAAAATATGGAAATGAAGAAAATAAATAAATTATATGAGTCAATTATTAATTTAATATGTTGTATAATGCTTCAAATGAGAAGGTTTTATTTTCAGTCTCTCAAATTAGAAGGTTTTATTTTTTAGTCTCTTAAAATAAAATATAAATGTTACGCCTAATTATAAAATTATAAAATATAAATACGGATTTTTACCTGAGGAGAGAAATTAAAAAAAAAACATTTTTTTTAATTTGGTAGAATAAAATTATAAAAAAAAATTAATTAGAAGTTTTTTAAGCATGTGTGTCCATGTTTTCAACTTCTTTATTTCAATTTTCATTTTATGTTTAATTTATTCTTTTCTACACCCTTTCCACAAATAATTCAAAATTAGATTCATTAAATTAGTTGTAAGACTCAAGATTTTGTGGTTCTTAATAAATTTAATCCAACGAAAAAGTTGTGTTTAAAAGTGTGTTATAACATTTTCTAACTAGAAATATCTACTTTTTACTCTTTAAACATCTTAAATAAATCTCACTATAACCCGTCATTATTTTTACTCTTGACAACTTGAACAAATTACCACTCTTAGCCAATAATTTTTAAAAAAGTTATTAATACAAACCCCACACATAATCTCTCAACCTTATGTTTTGATATCGTAGCATTTCTTAAAGGTACAAATATATTGACCCACATAAAATATTTAAGCATTGATACTTAGATAAGTACATCATGCTTCCCACACTCTAATTAAACATTCTTCCTCAGCACCACATCTTTTATTAAAATAAAATATTTTTTAGTCTCTTAAAATAAAATATAAATGTTACACCTAATTATAAAATTATAAAATATAAATACGGATTTTTATCTGAGGAGAGAAATTAAAAAAAAACATTTTTTTTAGTTTGATAAAATAAAATTATAAAATTTTATAAGCTAGATTAGGCAAAGGGAATACACAATCAATGGAAATAAATAAAACTAACATTACTAATGGAAATAAATAAAACAAACATTACTAATGAAATGGGTTCAAGTACAATATCTGTATATATTGAATATCAATATAAAATATATAAATAAACTACGACTGATCTGTGCGCCACCTGCGTCGAGACCTAACATATACTAGTTGGTCCTGTGTGACACTCCTGGCCATCCTGAGGCATTCTTCGATCACCTCATGTGTCGATGAGCCTGGCGTGACCACCCCTAGGCTCAGATGGCGCTCCAACCTCTCAGCAATCCCATGGCAAACTTCTTGTTAAATACAAAACAAACAGGTTACACAAATTATTATAAAAATATTGACGTAAATTATTAGTATTATTTACCACTGCATGTCTAGGCTCCTCCACAGCGGGCCTCGCAGATGTCAACGGTGCTCCTGCCTCCGGCACGTGAGGGATATCTGTCTCTGGGGCCTGAGTGGCAACTCGGGGCTGCGGAGCATGACCATCTAGTAGAGGATCTGATGGCTGGCCTGGTGTCATGAAAAGATGTGAGATGCGGAAGAACCAGTCCATGTAGTCGCTGGCACACTGACCTGGCACAACGCACACCTCACCTGCTGGAACCATATGATACGAATAGTGCATCCACCTGTCGTGTATATCATCATACGACACCCATGAATCGACAAGCGGAGCAGGAATGGTCTGGGTGTATCCAAACTGCCGCATGACCCTCTCTGGTCAGTAATACACAGCAATAGGCCCCCAGTGCAGGAGACCGGAATAGCATGAAATCATATGGAAGTCCCGAACCGGTCGGTGTTTCCCATATGGGATCCAATAGACATCTGGAATCTGGAGTCGGTCCAGGCGCTCCCTGTACGTCGATGTATGTATGCTCTTCACGGTCTTCTTCGTCGCAATCCACCTACAGGCACGCGGTGAATCCTCGTCGTAGTCTTGATAAGTAGTGGACTCCGCGACTAAGGGAAAGTGCTCATATATCCAGCACTATAGGGGTAACATCAAAATGATAAACATTAATAAGTCTAACAAAATTTAAAGTTAAACATTATCGAACCTCAACGAATGAAAAACATGTTTGTTACCTGCAGCAGTGTTATGTAACCGCCAAGTTGTCGACTACTGCTGATAGAAGCATCGTTCAGCTGGTCGTACATATGCACCCCCAATCGTACCTCCCGGACTGACTGAGGTCATGAAGGGCCTCCAAATACACAACATGAACATTGGTTGCACTCTTGTTAGCAAACAGAGTGCAACCCAAAAGATGAAGAAGATATGCGCGAGCCGCAGCTGTCCAATGACCTGCTTGGCATCGGCGCTCGTAGATATCACGTACCCATTGCAGGTGTACATACGATCCACGAAACTGCCCTGTCTCAACCCTGGCAGCCTCTGTAGAGACCATCAATAAGTCCACCAGCATCAGAACCGCATCATCCACGTGCAAGGGCTGAAAGATGTGCAAGTTGCCAACCACGGGCAGATGCAGAAGTGAGGAGACGTCATCTAGCGTGATCGTCACCTCTCCCACAGAGAGATGGAAACTAGATGTCTCCCAATGCCACCGCTCGAAAAACGAGGACAAAAGTCCCCGATCGCCAGTGTCTACTGAACACGCGATCAGAGGACTTAGTCCTGTCCCAGCAACTAGTCCCTCAATGGCAGAGACAGACCTGCCTAAACTATGGACCTTCCTCCCATGAGAGGATAACTTCAACTCAGGACGCTCCTGAATTGAAGTATAAAGGAACGCAAAATTCGTTAAAATCATCATTTAAAGGAAAACTAATTTTAATCATAAAGTATAACTACCAAGTAACTAAAAATAAATATTATAAATACCTCTCTCGTCCATACACCGCAAGCAACATGATCCGCATACTGGGTCAGCACGGATGGGTCGCTCGGACCCCCCGAAAATCCCTCATGTTCATCCTCAGCAGCCTGGGTGCCTATGTCTGCAGGAATGTCTGTCCCAGTGTCCTCTACATCAGCTGGTGCCATCGGGTCATCCGGAACTACGTCAGCCTCTACATCTGGCGTAGGGAGCACTGGCTCATCGTGCGCCGTAGTCACAGGTACTCGCTGCCTCCGTGCGGATGCGGTATGTCGTTGACGTTGTGGAGCATCATCGGAATCATCACGATCTCCTCTGCCAGTAACGTGACCTAAGGCACGACCTAATCCTCTGGTCCTAACCATGATCTACAAATCAATACCACAAATTCCATCACTGATTTCATTGACTCAAATTTCATTGGTCTAACGCAAATTTCATCGACTCAAAGTCACGCAAGTTGTCAGGATTTCATTGACTTTAGGGCTGTCATTCAGTCTATTATTTATTTGCAAAGTTGTCAGCATTACATTTATTTATTTGAAAAGTTTAGTTTAAATGTGTATTTTTTAGAAATTTTAGACAATTAAAAATCTATCAAACCAACCAGAATATATGCCATACCTCGTACATTTGTAATAATGCATGTATTAGAGGTATGCACCATATTCACCAAGCAGAATATATGTCATTCCTCGTACAATTGGTAGTGGCTCAGTTCCTAGGGTTTCCTTTGAGAGGAACAGTTCTTGAATTTGCAAGAACGTGGTATATATGATCCTATGCCACCTAGTTCCATTTTCCTAAGCAAGCAAGAAAGAAAGTACCAATGGTGGGGGAGAGGTCATTGATGGAGTTAGAGTTGGAGATGAAGCTGAGAAGAAGACTACTCTTGCCAACACTAGAATCACCAATCAACAAAACCTTAAAGTAGTAACTGTAGTTGCTACTTTCAACTCTTGAAGCAGAACCCATGTTTTCTTTCTTTCTTTTTGTAGCTTCCAAACTGACCAAGAATCACTCCACCATGATGATTATCGCTCACTTTCAAGAATTGAGAAACAAAAAAGGAAGAGAAGAGAAGATGAGACAAGGAGGTGAAGTTGGCAGGTAGTCCAAGCGGTTGAGAGTTTGGTCTAGGAAAGAAAACCTGTTGAGAATGGTTAGGACAAATGTCCTCTTTCGTATGCACTTTTTTTAATGTGTCATAGATTGGATTGAGTCCACGCATCGTTTCTTGTTGCACACAACATTTCTTTCAAGCATGTCGGCCATATTAGAGTTTTGTCTCCTTCCCACTCAAAACACACACTCTCCCCCCACTTGATTAACTTTCCCACACCATCATCATTTTTACTACTTCCTTTTTCTTAACTACTCACTCCATTTTATATTCCTTTATGTCCATGTATAAGAATTAATAAAAATTAATTTTAACCTATATGTTTTAATAGAATTAGCTAAGGTTTTTTAAGTTTCTCTCTAAGTTTAAAACTCTTTAAAATATGATTTTTTTTTACAGATTTGAAATATATTTTTTAGCATGAACAATGACTGATTTTTTATCCTAGATTAAATAAATATTTTGATATTCTTAACTAATTTTTTTTCTCTTAATATTATTTACCTATAATTGAGGGTAATCAGTAAATACGAAGGGATACTTACATGTGACTATAGCTTTGGTTAGCTTCTTTATATTGTTTTTAGGTATGAATAAATCTAACCAGGAATGCATTTCACATGGATAGGGATTTGTAACAGATTTTAGGTACCCACGGTACCATGATAATATATATTTTGTTTGCTGTTTTTTTATATATAAAAAATATCTATTTATCCACATTTCACTAAAAATATTTTATGCAGACATGTTTGTCCTAATCATGTTACTTTTGAACTTAATTTGCTGAGGTTGTCTAGGCGTTTGAATCAGTTTTTCGATACGACATTCAGTTCTAAGTGGCAATTACATAAAAGGAAATTACATATTTGCATTAAATCAAATTGAAATAATTAATATTCTCCAAAATGACATTATTTATCAAATATTTAGCATACATTCAGAGGTGATCCTAATAACCAAAATTCCTAATTTAAAAAAAAACTCACAATGTATCAAATATTTGGCAATTTTTAAAATGAAGTTGTGAGTCTTACGGATCAACTAGATCCGTAACACTCACATCTCCACTTTCAAATCAGCATTCTACACTATCGCCGGCAACAATGGTGGAAACGACATGGTCACGGCGCTTACCTCGACGGTGGACAGTGACGAAGCTCCCTCGACGGTGAACGACGGCGTTGCTCTTCGCGGAAGCCTCCTCAATGCACCACGGCAACCTCCTATTCACGGAAACAATGGTGGCAAGCTCCTCAACGAAGAAGAAGAAGAACCTCTTCCCGCAACCTCCTCTTAACGACAACGAAGAAGAAGAAAACGAAAACGACTGGTGACGTGAGAGAGTCTCGCGTTAATGCAGGAAGAAGAAGCAGAAAGCTTATGAGGAAGAACAAAAGAAAACCGCAGGAACAAGAAGCAAAAACGCAGGCAAGGTGGGAGAGAGAGTCTCGCGTTAATTTTAAAAAAAAAATAAGTGAGGGGTATGTGAATGTATGTATACATGATTTTGATGATGTCAAAAGAAGAATCAAACAAGGCTCAGAAGAATCAAACAAGGCTCATTTTGCTTCAAGATTAATACAAGATTGTTTCAACAAACAAAGCCTTGATTCAAGATTTCTTCAAGATCAAGCCTTGCCTCAAAATGAAAGGTTTCAAGTCATTCAAGGCACATGTAATCGATTACCAATACATGTAATCGATTACCAATGGTTTGAAAGTGTGTAATCGATTACACATCATATGTAATCGATTACCAGAGACTCTGAACGTTGAGAATTCAAATTTTAAATGAAGGGTCACAACTATTCAAGAAAAACAACTGTGTAATCGATTACACTAATTCTGTAATCGATTACCAGAGAGGATTTTCAAGGAATATTGCCAACAGTCATATCTTTTCATTAGATTTGTGAATGGCCATCAAAGGCCTATAAATAGGTGACTTGGGCACGAATTTTATGCAGAGAGTTTTGCTTGGAAAAAATGTCTTATCCTCTCAAAAGACAATGAGAGAGATTCCAAAAGAACTTCATTGTCAAATGCTCTCTCAAGAAATCCTTGATCAAACACTTGCAAAATCTATAAGGATTCTTACATGATCTTCATTGTAATATTCTTCTCTTGAAGAGAGAATTCATCTTTCATTCTTCTTATTCAATGAGATTGGTTAAGAGACTGTGAGTCTCTTGTTGTAAAGGATTCCTGAACACAAGGGATGGGTTGTCCCTGTGTGGTTCAGACTTTGTAATGGATTTTACAAATATAGTGGAAATCTCAAGTGGGTTGCTTGAGTACTGGACGTAGGCACGGGTTGTGGCCGAACCAGTATAAAACTGTGTTTTCCTTCTCTCTTCCCTTATCTCATTTATGTTATTGCAATCAATTTTGCCTTGCATGTTTATAGAACATTATTAAATTGATTATTGTTGCTTCTTCTGCATTCTAAGCCTATCCCTCTTAAGATTATTGAGGCCACAAGGTCTAACAAGTGGTATCAGAGCGGGATTCTTGTATAAAGTTTAAAAACTTCAAGAATAGATATGGCCTCATCCAAATTTCCATTTCCTGAGGGAAATTATATCAATAGGCTCTTATGTTCAATGGTGAGGGTTATCATTATTGGAAAATCCGAATGCAAATCTTTATAGAAGTCATAGATCTAAAGATATGGGAAGCCATTGAATTTGATTCCTTTATTCCTACAATGGTAGAGAGAAATGCAACTATATAAAAAAAAAACTAGAGAAGAAAGAAGACGATGATGAAAGAAGAAAGAAGAAGATTCCTCTTTAGTCCCAAAATGCTAAGTGCGATCAACTTGGGCACATGAGATTCAATTGTCCTGTGTTTAAAAGAAGAATGGAAAAATCCGACAAGATGAATTTCAAAGAGAAGAAAGAAAAGAAAGGATATATCACTTGAGAAGATAATGTCATAAATTATTCAAGTGATTCAGAGAAGAAAATCATAAGTCTGGATATCATGATGAAAGACTATGAAAATGGAGAAGAGCAAAGTCGATACATTGATAGCAATTTCTCCAAACACATGACATGCATCAAAGTTTATTCATTTTTCTCTCCAAGATAAATGAATATGTGATTTATGGAGACAGCAAACGAAGGCCACATTTCTCCCCAAGAAAAGTGAATATGTGATATATGGAGACAACAAACAAAGGCCACTTGATCAACAACCCCAACAAGTAATATCAAATGATACCAATGGGTCACTTGTCTTTGATTGATTACTTTTGATGCTTATTTTCTACTTGAGTTTAGACTGTTCTTGATGATTGTGATTGAATTTGATTGACTGTGTTTGATGATTGATTGATTGTATTTTTGATTGTGTGTTTGATTGTATTGTTTTTTATGTTTGTTCCTGATTGAGTTTTTGATTATTTTTAAAGAATCTATGAAACTTTTGAAATTAGTTTCATGTTTTAAGAAAACTATTTCAAATTTAGAAAAGGAAATTTTGAAATTGAAATTTGAAAATTAAAATTGAAATTTGAAATTTGAAATTTGAAAAGTTAAATTTGAAAATTGAAAATTGAAAATTAAAATTTGGAAGTTGGAAGTAGTTATTGGAAGTTGAAAGTTAAAAATGGAAGTTGAAAGTTGGAAGGGGAAGTTACTAAAAGTTGAAGTTGGAAGTTGGAAGTTGGAATTTAAAATTTAAAATTTAAAATTTAAATTTTAAAATTTAAAATTTGAAATTTGAAATTTGAAATTTGAATTTTTTTTAATAGAAATTATTATGTATAGTTAGTTGATTATTAATTTAATTAATTTGATTTGAAATATTTGATGATTGATTGTCTTTGATTGTGTTTGATTGATGTGTTATTGTACTTATTTTTTCTTGATTAAATTTGAATGATTGTTTTAATGCCTTTTGGTATCACTTGATTCTAATACATTGCAACAAGTGGTAACATCTTTCTCCTCTCTATTCATGATTTGTTTTTGATGTTGACAAAGGGGGAGAGAAAGATAAAGGATAAAATAGTAAGAAAAATTATCTATTGTTTATGAGACAATTTGTTTACATATGAAAAATATGAAATCTTCAACTGTCTCATATAAGCAATCATTGCAAAACCAAGGGGGAGTAAATTATATGCGAATAGATATTTTTTCTTTATTATTGCTCCTAACCTACAGGTGGTTGTCATCATCAAAAAGGGGGAGAATGTAAATCATGAAGATTTTGATGATGTCAATAAGAATTAAGAATTTTCTTGAGAAAGGGGGAGAATGTAAATCATGCAAGCTTTGATGGTGTTGAGAAGAAATCACATGTTTGTCATCATCAAAAAGGGAGAGAATGTGAATGTATGTATACATGATTTTGATGATGTCAAAAGAAGAATCAAACAAGGCTCAGAAGAATCAAACAAGCCTCATTTTACTTCAAGATTAATACAAGATTGTTTCAACAAACAAAGTCTTGATTCAAGATTTCTTCAAGATCAAGCCTTGCCTCAAAATGAAAGGTTTCAAGTCATTCAAGGCACATGTAATCGATTACCAATGGTTTGAAAGTGTGTAATCGATTACACATCATATGTAATCGATTACCAGAGACTCTGAACGTTGAGAATTCAAATTTTAAATGAAGGGTCACAACTGTTCAAGAAAAACAACTGTGTAATCGATTACACTAATTCTGTAATCGATTACCAGAGAGGATTTTCAAGGAATATCGCCAATAGTCATATCTTTTCATTAGATTTGTGAATGGCCATCAAAGGCCTATAAATAGGTGACTTGGGCACGAATTTTATGCAGAGAGTTTTGCTTGGCAAAAATATCTTATCCTCTCAAAAGACAATGAGAGAGATTCCAAAAGAACTTCATTGTCAAATGATGCTCTCTCAAGAAATCTTTGATCAAACACTTGCAAAATCTATAAGGATTCTTACATGATCTTCATTGTAATATTTCTTATCTTGAAGAGAGAATTCTTCTTCCATTCTTCTTATTCAATGAGATTGGTTAAGAGACTGTGAGTCTCTTGTTGTAAAGGATTCCTGAACACAAGGGATGGGTTGTCCCTGTGTGGTTCAGACTTTGTAATGGATTTTACAAAGATAGTGAAAATCTTAAGTGGGTTGCTTGAGTATTGGACGTAGGCACAGGTTGTGGCCGAACCAGTATAAAACTGTGTTTGCATTCTCTCTTCCCTTATCTCATTTATGTTATTGCAATCAATTTTGCCTTGCATGTTTATAGAACATTATTAAATTATTGTTGTTGCTTCTTCTGCATTCTAAGCCTATCCCTCTTAAGATTATTGAGGTCATAAGGTCTAACAGAGTATTATGGCCTTTTCACTACTAGTGCTGGGTACACCAGCAAAAATGCTGAGTGCACCTAGCAACACTCTTAAACTTATCAACTAATGCAAACTACTAGTCTCGTACTAGACCAATAGGTTATTCCAAGGAGTTTCTCTACCAAAACATTATTTTTTAATATCACTTATATTTGTCCATGGTAGTATTTGTTGTTTGCAACAATTCATTCCCCAAATATTGAACTGAAGCAAATATTGAATTAGTTTGTTTAAATTTATTTATTGAAATAAACATTTATTTTAATAAAATATAAACAATTCTATTTTTTTAATCCGTTTGTCTAAACTATTTCGACTTAAAAAAATAATTTTCTAATTATTTTAAGAAACAAATCCTCTGTTTATTAAAAAAAACGTTTATATAAAAAACAATCATTTTAAAGTTACTTTTTTTTTTAAGTTTAAAAAAACTCACCCATTGTTGTTCTTGGAAACAAAAGCCGATGTAGACAAGACAAGACAGAGATGATCTTCAAGGATATATACAAGAAAAGGGCAATGATTTCAATAAAAGCAAAAGAACTTGCAAGCTATAAATTTCAAGGCAAGAAAAGTCTATTGTTGCCATTTATTATAAAATGCCTGCGGCAAGTTGATACCATTAAAAAATGCATTCCATATAAAGTTTATACCAACAAAGCTGTCCATATTTTCTTCTTAAAAGAAAACATTCTATCACAACATCAATACAATTTAAACCTCCCACTTCAATCAAAATAATTAATGCACTCAAGGAATGGATCGTTGATATAGGGGCAAACCTCCCAATGCTTCACGTTCGGCTCTCTCCCTCTTCACCTGCAAGTCATGGGTAGCAAAGCATTTAGTGACAATTTTAACAGTTATTTGGTTGTTGATTGTTTAAATTTAAGGATTAACACTTTCTTCTCACATGTACATAAAATTATCACAAGTGTTTACTAAAAGGAAAATTCTAAAGTATTCTGAAAGTAATAATTATCCAATCAAAAGATAACATGTAAGTTTATAATACTTTATAATAAAATCTAACTTGTTTCGTGAATTACTCTTGCATTATACAAGTAGCTTATAAGTCACAACTTAGTAGTCAACAAATGACCAGTATACATATCCAGTAGGCATACAGCTCACAAATCCATGCTTCATAATAGTAGCCAACTCTATCACAAATCAAAAGTCATGTGTAACTTCCTATCCCCCCCTCCACCTCCAAAAAAAAAATTTAAATCTTATCATTTCTTCTTTTCTATGATTTACCAATGTGCTGAAAACAGTTTGTTGTAAAAGTAGTTGGCATTACTTTGCCCAAATATAGTTGTGAAAGTAAAATTTAGTTTTGGACCCTTATCCAAACAAACTATTAAAATGCTGTTTGCAAGCATGGAGGGATAAACTATTCTGAGCAAAAAAGGGCTACAGATATGAAGTGAAACACAGGAAGTTTTAAATTTATCCTTACTTGAAGAATAGAATACAAGTGAATCATCAAACATGCTAATACATTTCATGAAACAATTGAGTTCTGTCCACAACAAGAGCACTAGCAATCCAAGCAATGCATGTTAGAATACTACTATTCACATTGTCAAGTTTTTTTGTCAGGGATTTTACAGGAGGAAAAGCATGGAGAATCAAGAAGGATGTAATCAGCCTCCATCAAATATTATAATGAAACACCCCACCAACACACACATCTAGTTATATATATCACTAGTCACTAGCACTTACAAGAGTCAGCATATCCTGAAGGTAGCCCCTGAATGGTGTTTGCATTGCCTGTCAAAAAGACGGAAACAGAAAATGAGAATTAAAAAATTAACATAATACTTAAAAGAGTCAAAGGCATGATGACCTTCATACATTCCCAAACATGGACATTAAATCCTCTCAGATACATCCTTAGAAACAAACACCACAAATATCCCGTTAGAATGTATTCACAGATACCATAGTTGCAAAAATTTGAATTGTCCAATATTATGAGCTAGTTTCACATCATGGTTGCGTTACAAAGACCAAACTTCTCGAACCATCAAATGCATTTCACATTCCCAAGTGATATATTAAATAAAAGTATGATTCTCTATATTCTCAAATTCAGACTATTCTAAGCATTAAGTAATAGACTCATACACATCCACCATCATGTCTTAAACCTAACAAACTGGATCCAGTCACATAGCAATTCAACACAAAAGATTTTCTTTTTCATCCATCTTGCTCGTAACTTTTCAACAAAAGCAACAAGAAAAAAAAATGGAACCAAGAACCCAAACCAAAAACAACACCAAGACCATTGTAAAGCAATTGATTCATACACGTCCATCATTCCTTAAAACTTAATTATTTGTACCCAGTCACATCTTACAATTTCAACATGAAAGATTTTATTTTTCGACCTTTTTTGCAACAAAAAGTCAACAACAGAGACAAAAACAAGAAGTACAAGACGCAAGAACAAAAAACCAAGACCAATACCCAAGAACCTGGCACCATAGAACAAAGAACCATGACAAAGGACAAGAACCAGAAATCAGAAAAAGAACCGAAAAGGACAAAAAGAAAAAAAGAACCCGAAGTCCAAACAATATATTCATGCACATCAACCAACTTTTAAACCCTAATTAATTGGACCATGTCACATCTTAATCTTAGCATTTTAACACACGGTTTTCTTTTTCATCCATCTTTCTTGTAACTAAACCTTGACAACACAGTAAACAGCAACAAGAACAAGTTCATTGAAACCAATAAATTCACACACACACACACATCCATCATATCTTAGAACCTAATTAACTGGACCCAGTCATATCTTAGCATTCCAACACAAAACGTATTTCCATTTTCACTCATCTTTCGTAAACTAAACCCAATACCAGCAATAATAACAACAACAATAGATATTAAAAAATAAGAAAAAAGGAAAAAGAAAAAAACCTGAAGATTGTCAGGGAGGTACTCGTGCTTCATGGAAAGATCGATGGCGCGTTTAAGACGCGCGTGGCGAGCGTCCACCACCTCTTTCGGAAGCCGATTCAGCGCCTCCTTCACATCTAGATCGTAGTAAGGATCGTACAAATCGTCATATCGGAGCCCTAATTAACAAAATCCAACACGATTTTCACAAATCAATCAAAACTAGGGTTTTGGAAATTCGATCGAAGAGAGAGAAAAAAGGGGGAACTAACCGTATTTGCGAAGCCGTCTGGAGAGGGATTTCATGTGCTGAGCGGCGAACCAGTTCTTCTTCGGATCCAGAAACCATTGAAGAAACGACGCCATGACTGTCTTTGCTTTCTCGCTCAATCGCTGAGAAAGAGGAACCAATGCTTCTTATTTTGCACCACACCACTCCGTTCTTTGCGTCTACTAGCCAACGACGTGTCGTTTGTTACAACAATTCCAATTTTTTGTTATATTATATATATAATAAAATGGCGAAACGACAAAGGGTTTTTTTTTTTTCTTTTCAAAATTATCAAATTGAAGTAAAATTTGAATGAATACTCATCTTCTTGAATTTAAAGAAAGTCATAAACTCTCTTAACACTTTTTTTTCATTCAAGTCATAAAATACTTTATAATTTTAAATTTTTTTTAATACAACTTTGAAGTTGTAAGAGGTTTTTTTATTGAAGTCATAAAATATTTTACGATTTGAATTTATTTTAGAACAACTTTAAAATAGTAAGGATATATTTTTTCTTTTTTCATTTAAAACTTAAATTTTAAATTTTTGGTAAAGTCGTAAACTATTTACTCAAAGTTGAGAATAGTTTTTTATTTTTAATTATTTAATGAATTAATGTATATTTTTTTAGGTTTATTTAATATTTTTCTATATTTTTTATATATTTTATTTAATTTTTTCTATATTTTTTTATTAATGTTAAGGATTATTATTTATTTTTTAAATTAAAAAAATAATGCAAAAGACATAAATTTAAATAAAAATATTAAAATGTAATACACATATTTATTTAAGAAAAATATTAAAAAAAATTTACTAATATTAACTTATAATTTATCAACTAATATTATTTTTTAAAAAAATAATTATTTTTTACAATTATCATTTAGTAAATTAATAATTTCATACAATATTATTAATTAATTTTATTTTATAAATTATTTTAATATTAACAACCTAAAATAATTTTGTAATAAAATTAGTTGTTAAAATAAAATTGATATAATACATTAATATAAAATGAACAATACAAATTAAATACAAACATAAAATCAATAAGTAGAAACAATATTTAGACTGTTACTACGATCATGTCCTCTATAGAATGAGTATTTCTTAGGTCTATTTAAATTTAGTTCGTTCATCTCATTATGTATTACAACTAGTGGCTAGCCTTCTCGCTTTGTCTCATTGCTTCAAAGGATAAGACATAAAATATGAACTCAAATATTGAGATCATTCATATTTTTGTTAAACAAATATGTGTAGTACATTTTAATATTTTTATTTAAATTTAAGTCTTTTGCATTATTTTTTAATTTACAAAACAAATAATAATCATTAACATTAGTAAAATAAATATTAAATATAGAAAATATATTAAATAAAACAATATACAAAAATATAAAAAATATTAAATAAAACTAAAAAAGAAAACATACATTTATTCATTAAATAATTAAAATAAAAAACTATTTGGGACTTTGAAAAAAAATAAAAATTGAAGTCGTAAATGGAAAAAGAAAAAAAAATACCCTTACAACTTTAAAGTCATTTTGAAAGAAAAAAAAAGTCATAAAGTATTTTATGATTTCAATGGGAAAAAAATCTCATAAGACTTTAAACTCCTAAAGTATTTTAGGACTTCAATGAAAAAAGAAAAAAAAGTCATAATATACTTGACGACATATAATTCAGAAGTCGTAGAGTAACCTACTACTTATCCCCTTTTTGGGCATTAATTTTAAATTTACTCCCATTTGATCATTTCAAAAAACAAAATGCCTCATTTCTGACGTTTTTCCATAATAAAATTGCCAATTTATTAATAGTATATAATCTATACCTATTATTCTATAACTATTATAAAAAAAAACATAATTACATTTGGTGTCATATTTCTTCTAAATATTTTTACCCTCAACTATTATAAATTACTACAACATTTTATTTTAACATCCAACAACAAACATAAGTAACATCTTTCAAAATAAGTTACATTTAATTACATATAAAGGTAATTTTCAGGTTGAAGCATGAAATGCCTTTTTTGCACTAGTAATAATAATATTATTCATTTCTTTCAAAAATTAATGCTAAAATGCCTTTTTATTTATTGTCTTTTTTTTTTCTTTTTAGTAACATTTGTGTTTAGTACTTTAATGGTTAAAAGTTTCATTTAATTCTATATCATTTTAAGTTGGACCAATATGATTCTTTTGTTGGTTTGAAGTTAATATTGTTAGTATTGTATATAAAAAATTAATTTAAAATAATTAATTGGAGCATTATTGTTGTTTTTAAATGTTATTATGATTATGATTATGATTTCAGTTTTTTGAGTAACTTGTTCTTGGTTTTGCTCTAAGGTTTATGCCTTTTCTATCCCCAAGCTCTCATAACTCTCTTTGGGAGCATCTTATCCAAATTGGTGAATCATTTTGTCGTAACGTGCACCACGATGGGACGAAAAAATAAAATTAGATAACTTGTTTCCCAAAAAAAGGAAAACTTGGGAAGTCGCCACCAACATTTATTTAAGAAAAACATTGGAAAAACAAAAAAGATAAGGAATGGTCTACAATCTGAGAAAAAATGATTTGTGAGTCGTTTACACATGCAGAAGGTGTTAGCATCCCACGCGCCTGTCATGAAGACAACAACATTTAATCAAGTGTGCTAAAAATAAAATGACTTTTTAATTATTTATTTTCCCTTGAGAACATGAGTTATGTTTGTTATATTTTTTGTTTATTTAGAAAAAGAAAGAATTTTTTTATTTTTTTAGGATAAAAAGAAGGGAATTTTATGTTTTTTTTAGGTCAACAAGGAATTTGCCCTCGTTTCTACATATCCTTAGGTGCAATGAGAAAATCAGACTTACGTAGTTCTTTGTAGAAAAAGAGTTTCTGTGTTGGTTGATTTTATTTTTTTGAAAGATTTTGATTTTGCGGTAAACTTTGTGAAGTCAAGCAAGTCGAAGACCCAACATAAAGTGTGTGGAACGTGAAAAAAAAGGAGAATTGAGTGTTCATTTATGTGAGAATTTTACCCTTTTAGAGAAGACTTTAATTTTGTGGTAAATTTTGTGAACTCAAGCAAGTTGAGGACCCAACATGTGATTCACAAAATTTACTCACACATTATTGAAACACCACCAAACAAGTTCGAGACCCAACATGGAGTGCATAGAGTGTATGCATGTACTAAAAAATGCTAATATGGATTTGCAAAAATAAATAAATAATTGACATAGCACTAGGCAATCAAATAAATAGAATGGGGATAGAAAGAGATATAATAGGAGTGAGATTACACTTAGTAATTAAGTATGCAGGATTGAAACATGGGGTAAATAAGATGAATAACGAGATATTTACGATACATTATTAATTATTAAATAAATAGTAGAGACAATAAAGAAATAAAATAAAATAAAGAACTATTCACTAATATTTTTACAGAATGTTGACATGGCGGGCCTAGTCACCATCCTAAGTGGCAAGGGTGCATATGTAAAGTAGAGGGTGTAACCATCAGTTTTATTTTATTTCAGACTAAACAAAAAAAACAAAATGGCTAGGCCCAAACTGAAAGAAGGTGAATGCATTGAGAAAGAGGGTGTAAATAACAATTTCTATTTTATTTCAGATCACAAAAATGGGCTAGGCCCAAAAATGAAAAAAGGTATATGTGTTAAAAAAATGGTATAAGCAGTGGTTTCTATTTTATTTTCTCAAAAACAGGCTAGGCCCAAAATAAGAAAAGGTGCATTTTTTTTTAAAAAAAAGGGTGTAAATAGTGGTTTCTATTTTATTTCAGACCTCACAAAAATTGGTTAGGCCCAAAATGAAAAAAAAGAGCATATCTTAAAAACTCGGTGTAAACAGTAATTTGTTTTTTTGGGTTGGGTTGGAACTGGGTCAGGGTGACCCGACCCAACCCACGATTATGCAACAAAGTTAGAAAACCCTAGTTGCCTCACCCAAAAAATAGTGCGACCAAGGGGGAACCACCTCCACGAAGGGTGGTGCACCTCCACCGCGCCATTGGTGCAAGGCCCAATGACACAAGGCCGCCATGGGGTCGATGACAACAGCACGAAGAAGGCATGGCAGTGCAAACAAAACAAGAAAGGAGAAGCAAAGATGATGACGAAAATCGTGAAAAAAAACAAAAAACAAAGGGCAATAATGAAACGAAAACTACGATTCAATCCACAGGAATCTCACCGGCGGCTAAGGTGCCCACCGGCGAGATAGAACAGAACGAAGCAAGAGATCACGAAAAGAAAGAAGGAAGAAAGAAAGAAAGAATGGGGAAGAGAAGAAAGGAAGAACAAGAGATCGGAGGGAAATGTGAGAGAATGAGGGAATGAGGGGTTATCTGGTGACCCCTCTCTCTTCTCTGGCGACGTTGCCAAATGGCGCCACCGGATTGACCCATTTTTCATCCTCAGAATCCACACCTCCTATGTGCATTCATTCACATACTTTCCTCCTTTCCTCTTTTATGCATTGTGTTCCCTCTCTTGACCTAGTAGGCTCTCCTTGAGAGCCCAATAGGTTACACAACATTTTTTTCTTTTCGTTTTCTCTTTTTTTTATTGTTCTTTTTTTCATTTTTTTGTTTCTCCTTTTTTGTTTTTTTTTTCATTTCTTTTTTACTGTTCTTTTTTCGTTGTTTTTTCTTTTCTTCTTTTTTTTTGTTTTTTCCTTAATTCTTATTTTTTTTTCTTTTCTTTTTTTTTTCATATTTTTACTTTTTATTTTATTTTTTTATTTTTTTCTGGGGGCCAGGACAGAATTAGGGTCTAACACATTTGATGGCCCATGGATAGCATCAAGAAACTTTAATGAGGTCCCTTTTGCATCTAAGACTATGAGAAGTTACTTCTCTTATTCTTGAGCTACTACTTTGTTGATTGTCTAAATGCTTGTGGCCTTATGGACATTGACACTATGGGTGGTTTTTTTTACTTGGTGAAGGCACACTAATAATGGCTTTCACATCCTTAAGAAACTTGATCATTGTTTAACGAATGTTGTCTAGAGATTGATGTTCCCTCATGCGCTTGTAGAGTTTCTTCCCGTTCATGGTTCATATCATAATCCTATCTTAGTGTCCTTTCTGAAAGATTAAAGCAAGAAGTTTGAAGCTTCCATTAACAAGAAGCTTCACTACTACAAAAAGTGTTTTTTATGATGCGCCAACAACGACGGTTGCCAAAAACCGTCATTAAAGACAATGCGACGATAGTTTTGCAATTAAGTGGATTGACAATGAAGATGATTTTATAAAAATCGTCATGGAATCAAGAGTTTAATGACGGTTATTCAAAAAATCATCATTGAAGAGTGAGTACAATGACAGTTTTTTGAAAATCATTGTAGTTGTTCAACTACGATTTTACAAAACCATATTAGAATGGTATAACTTTTCATTCATGTGCCTCATTATTCTCTTAGTCTCTCGTGCATCTCTCTCTCATACTAATCCTCTCCTCTCACTCGTGCCTTCTTCTCTTCTTTTGTTTGTCGTTGTTGTCGTTGTCAAGACCCTTGAAGGTAAGAACTCCCTCGAAGCCCATTAGTTTTTTGTTTCTATTTGAGTTTCTCTCACTCTCGAAGGTTCCCCTCTCACTCAAGTGTTTCTTTTTGGGTTTCTCTGACCCTCGAGCCTCTGCACCCTCTCTCACTCAAGCTATCACTATGACCTCTCTCTTGTGAAGCTATGTTGTTACAGTTCCTCTCTTAACTCTCTCCGTCAAAGCTCTCTATAGAGGTAAAAACCCATTTACGTCATGTGTTTCTTTTCCTTCTGAGTGGGTTATTGGGGTTGAATCCATGGCCCCTTTGATTGCGTTGTGTGTGGCTAGGGCAACAATGATTAATTAATTTATTTTCTTGATTACTCAAGTGTTTTTTCATCTATGAACTTAGGATTCTTAGTTCTAAACTAGTATGAGCAAGATAGTGACCTATTCTAAGCATTAGGAAAGCACTTCATCATAATTAGGAAAACACAATGCTCTTTTATGCTCAAGTGTTTTTTAAAGTAACCAAACTAGTGAACTTAAGATCAACTAATTTTGTTCTTGTCTGAGTTATCATCATGAATTTGATGCTCAAAATTGCTAACATTTAGACGGTGTTGCATGATGAAATCAAAGGCACTTGTGAATATCATTCATTGGAGAAAGTTGACTATGGTTCAATAATAGCCAATGAGATTTGTTACAAGAAAGGAAAATTTATTATGTTATAGTTGAGTGCATTGAAGCAAACAATAGATGATGCAATTTGAAAATGTAGCTTAGTTATAGATACTTAGGTTACCTCCTAGTAATTCACTTCTTTAGCAATGCTTGTTACTCTAAAGTGGATGTATTGTTTTGGATAGGGTGGTAGTTACCATTGTAAAGATAGGAAGTTGGTGTATTTATTTTGATGAAGAATATCAAATTGTGTTTGTGAATACCTTAATAAGGGGTGACAATGTTTTTATTTAGTTTATGTTTGGACTATACTTATGTAGTGTGCCAGTGTCTATCATGTGTAATGACCATGTAACAATGATACGAAGTTTAAGATTTGATTTTCAATTAATAGTTAATGCAAACAACATATTCATGCTAGCGTGTTTTTCACTTCCCATCCTATCCCTCTAAAAGGAAAAATAGGTCTATACCCAAGATGACAAATATGATCTTTTAAGGCTGGTGTATGGGCTTAATTATAAGCAAAATGAGAGACAAAGTTAGTAAATGCAAACAACATATCTGAATAAGCCCCTTTGACAGTGACCTATTCAGAGCAATGAATAAACTAAAAGAGCATTGCACTTTAAGTCCACAGTTGATCTTAGTTTATTTTCAAATTATGTCACTCGATGTTTAATTATGCAATCAAATACAATAAGCATAAAAGAGCATTATGGTCACTTCATGCAGCATGTGGCAGGACTAACCTTGAGGGCTAGTTTTTTAGTTTATTCATTGCTTCATTTTGGAAAGCATTGCATTGTCTATTATTACCTTGTGGCTATACTAACCTTGAGGGCTTGTCAGAAACATTTCAACCTTCTTTAAGCCAAGAGTGCTCTACATATTAAAACAATAGAAGGAATCGATTAGTAGAGAAATTACAATTCATGAACCAAAACATTCTTAAGGATGTTGCAATCAAGCTATCAATCAACGATAATAGTAAAGGAAAACAGTTATGAGTCATTGCTTCAAGACACAAACACACACTACTACTAGCTTCCCTCGTGTTCAATAATGTTTCATTTGCTATCACATAAAAATGTCCTCTAAATAAACAACTGACATGTTTAAAGGATAGATAATAGAAGAAACAATATATTTGTGAAAATATTGTTACTCAAAACTCTAGTCTTGGCAACTAACATATTCAAATGCAACATTGGTTGTTGTTGTCACACCTATATGAGTATAGAATAATCTATATAGATAGAAAGAACTTGGCACGTATAAGTTTTTAAGCCCAAAACACAACAACCAAAAAAACATGATTTAGCGACTAAAACATTTGGTCGCTAAATCATTAAATTCCATGGCTAAAACAATTAGTGACCGAATTTTGTGCGTCGCAGAAGCCCTAGTCGCTAAGCCCTTAGGGACCGAATTCAGTTTCGGTCTCTATTTAGGACCGAAATATTTGGTCGCAAGTACATAAAATTCGGTCACTGTGTATTTGATTGCTATTTTGCTGGGTCTGTTTCGGTCGCTAATTCGATCACAAATTAACAGTTAAATTTTAGAAAAAATAAATTAAAATAAAATACAGTCGCTAAATAACTATTTTTTAAATTAAATTAGAAACAAATATGTTTGGTCGCCAATTTAGTTGCTACCTTCATAATATCATAAGAAATAGAAATAAATTCGCTTGCTATTGAATAATGAATTTTTAGATATAAAATAAATTAAAACAAAATTTGGTTGCTATTGAATAATTATTTTTTAGATAAAATTAAGAATAATACATTGAGTCCCTAATTCCATGGCCAATTTTATAATATAAAATGAATTAAAAATTAATTAGTCACTATGTAGAAATGAATTTTAAAATAAAATATACTAGTTGCACATTCAATCACTAAACAGAAATATGTTGTAGTTTTGTTTTTTAATTTATGACATTTTGACATGCTTAATAATTATCAACTATAAATATAATTCTTAATTAAACTATATAATGAAAGTTATAAATAAAAGTAGACATTCATAATGTGTAAATATATCTAATAACAAAGTTCTAATTTAAAGATTGATAGTGCAAATTCAAAATTTTCAAAGTTTAATAAAATGCAATGTCAAAGTTTAATAAAGTTCAAATTCATAACTAACATAACAAAATCAAACTAAAATGAACAATAATCAGAAGTCAATGGTCCTTTCACATGCCATGAGGACGATTAACTTAAGCATCATCAACATGGTGCTCAGTTCCATCCGTTGTGGTAGTCGATGGACTAGGAGTTGACATGATAGAATGAATATGCAAGTGTTGTAATATATGTCACATTTGCTCAATTTGATGATGAATTTGCTCATTTTGCTCTTGCATCTATTGTTATGTCTCCTAACTTTGCTGGTCATGATTCTCCATCAACTGCAACATCTTTTCCTCAAGTGTCCTCTCCTTATATGCCTTTGCCAAAAGCTCAACATTCAATTTAGTAATTGTCTCACACATTTCCTCTATTTCATCTTCCACAAGAGTAATAGAAGTAGATGGAGCTAATTTTGAGCAACTAAACCTTTTGCTCAAAGTACCTAGCCCAAACATGTTCCCCTTGTAATTTGGACCTCCAACAACATTCAAATATATTTCATTATCATTAACAAAAATAGTAGTGTTAGGGGAATCCTGTGTAGATTCCTTTATCGAATGTTGTAGGATTTCCTCTTAGCAATGTTGATATTTCTCCTGCAATATAAAATGAGATATGAAGATAAATTATTAAATGTGTAGACATATAAGGATTAATATTCAATAATTACATTGCAATGAAAATCAATGAAGCATATATATATATATATATATATATATATATATATATATATATATATATATATGAATAAAGTGAAATTACCAGCTTTTCAAAGTGAGTTGCAATAGATATGGAACCACCACAATATGCTGAGGCTCATCTATCAACAGTTCAATTTGCCTTGGCAGTAAAGCTCTTGTTTAGGAAATTTGTAGAACCCCAATGTTGGTACAAGGTTGTTCGAACATTGGCTAGTATCCAAGTTGCTTTATCTTGACCATTCTTGATCTTGTTCATTGCATTTTTCAAAATGTGTGAACCTTTTGTCTCAAAAACAACTTTAATGGCTCGTTTTTCTGCTAGGTACCAGCTATACTCTTTTTGCATAAAATAAGAAACAAAAACTAAATTAGAAATTATACAAGAAACAATCCATTTTAAATTAAACCACAATTCAAATTACCTTAAACTCTCTAAACCACCTATTGTGAAGGTCAATTGATACCTTCAACCAACTTGCAGTTAGTTCATCAAAATTTTCCCTAATGATCCCTGATACGATATTAGAACATCCATATGCTGGTTGAAACCTATGTAGAAAGACATTGTCAATACCACATTTAAAAACATTTTAAGAAAAATTAACAGTTAAATAAAATGCACTTACTCTCCTTTATGTGCATGAATGAAAAGCCTCCGATCAGCAATATGTTCACAGTTTGGATTAGGTGGGTACTCAGGTGTAAGAGAATCATCTGATGCTAAAGGTGAAGCATCTCCAACAAGGGTAGTGGGAATTGACTCCCTTACAAAGGTCAGATTTGGTTGGTCTTGAGCTGTAGGAAGTGTGTTTAGTGTTGGTGCAACGACATGAATCAATGGCTCTGAGATTAATATGTGAAAGGAAGAGGTGGAAAGGTTGGTGGTAATTTAAGCTCCCAAACTAACATCACGTCTTCTATCACGATTAAATGTTCTGCGACCACCACCTCTACCTCTATCTGCCATCTACATGTTTGATTTTGTTACACATGTATATATATATACATACACACACACACACACACACACACACACACACACACACACACACACACACACACACACACATATAAGAACAAATAAATAGAAAGTGAAGTATCACAAGCAATACACTTTAATAAATAAATAAATCCAACTTGTTAATGAAAACTTACATAAAGATGTTTTCTACACCAAAATAGATTCACTTATCTTCTCTTTCATATTCACTACAAGAGTAAAAGTAATAATTATTACAAACCACATTTGTACAAATGTATGTATGTATACATACATACACACACACAATGAATGTAAGGCATGTAATCAACTTTAATATATGAATTACCTAAGAAGTATTTGTATCATCAAAATCACTCTCAATCTCATTCACACCTAATATGCATCCATCCTCGTCTAGTTCAACCAAGTCTGGTTGTTTAAGTAAATCTACATCTATCTCTTCTCCACCTCCATCAACACCTACAAGAAATTCACTAATGACATTAGGGTCAACTTCCAACACTTCTTGAAGCCTTACAAGCTCATCATCTTGGTATGGAGCCTCTTGCTTAGTTAATTACACATTAATCTTGTGCCTTGGATATGATGGACCTAGAATTAAGACATTTAAAAACATAAGTTCTCTCTTTATGCATCTGCTAGGGGGAAGATTATATGGAGTTAATATAATCGGCCAACAAGAGTAAGTCTTCCCAAATTGACCATAAGGACTAAAAACCTATTTGAACATAACCCTAATTTGACATTCCTAGGGTCCAAACTAAATTCTGGATACATTCTATCAAAATGCTTCCATGTTTCACCATCAGATGGATGACACATGACATTCGGGTTCCTCAGATTCTCACTATGCCAACTCATGTGAGGTGTAATGGCCATTGAAAAGTACAATCTTTTTAGTCTTGGAATGAGTCAAAAGTACCACATTTTTTTAATAGGAAACTTTTTTCATTCTATTTCCTATTGATTGTCAAGTACCGATCACTTTTACAAAAAAAAAAAACAATCAGTTATACTCTGATATGAATTTTCTTTGTAATACAACAAGCATACGTTTAGGCAATAATCAATTTTCAAACAATCGAGACCCAATTTTTGCACCGACCTCTTAGCTTGATAAAAATTACCAACCATAGTATTGTTTTTTTTTGGCATGGTATCACCCATAAGTTGAACCATATTTAAAACACCCCTCTAACATATTATAATAAGATTTCAAGCTAAGAGAGGTCAAAAAAGCTGACAATTCTGAATGATGCTCACATCCTTCCCACAATGGTGCTTGCACAGTTGTAAGCATATCAAAGAACTCTTGAGCTTCAGGATTAGGATTTTCCTCGATACATTCTATCTCAATTACACCCTCTTGTTCTATATATTGGCCAATTGATGGTCCATCATGATCCATGATCATTTGCTTATAAGGATTCAATTCTTTCCTTCGCCCGCCACATCTGTAGTATGAACCTTGCAACACTACTAAAGGAAATTATGGTAACTCCTCACCGTGGTTTGTCCACCGGTAGTAATTAGGCATGGACCCTTCCTCATAAAGATCCCTTATCACATCATCCATAAACTTGAAAACTTTACATTTGCATTTCTTGCAGGGACACCTTGTTTGTTCACCTTCCATTTGAAATTTGTCATGGCTAGTAACAAATTGTAAGAACTCATACACTCCTTCTCTAAACTCATTTGTCTAACATTTATTAGCATTCAACCTCTGATACATCCACCTTTAGTTCTGAGGAATCTTCATTGATACAAACTATCAACAATAAATCTCCATTAAGAAACGTCAAGAAGTAAGAAAATATAATCATTAAATGGAATGATTTGGTAGTATTTAATGGAGTGTGTTCATACAAACACACAAGAGACATACTATTACATCAATCAAACCACCACTTATATATGTGTGAGGCACATCAAAACCTTACATCATTTATTTACAAAAAGATTTAAGAAATTATCATTTTGATATCCAAGAAAAAATTATTTAAATTTTATAATAAAAAAGTATTACAGTCCAACAAATTGAAAAAATTTTTTTTAATCCAGCACATTCAAGAAGTTAAACTCTAGTTGTAACCATAACTGAACAATTTAATACTAGTCAATATAAGAAATAATTTTAAAACCAAACGTTACACTTGATGGAATTGAAACTTTTTGGGCCCTCAACTCAACCATAAAGCTAGTGTAGTTTTTTCTTCTTCATGAATTATGAATTTAAGTTGCTTATTATTCATTTGAATTGTTTTAAATTTAATGTCACTGTCTTCACCATTACACGATTGACTATAGTGATATATCTAAAAAAATTATGTTGTAGGAACAATAATTATGTATATAAATTTTTATTATTAAATTTATGAAAATAATAATTATTTTCATAAATTTCATAAATTTTAACATTAATTTTATTGGACAGTATTTTTATATTTGATTCATACATTACAAAATTAAACCTAAAAAATTATGTTTAATAATAAACACGTTTTATATAAGAAAAATAATTTATTATTTATCTATTTAAATATAAGTTTATGGATATATCTAAAACTTGTGACGTTTATCTGTTTTAATTTAATCACTTTACTTTTGGATGTTAATTTTCAATAGTTCAATAGTTGTTTTTTGTTTATTACATTGGAATTAAATTATTTTAATTTATGATAATTTAATTTTTGTTTTCTTTTCTAATGTTTTTTTTATCTCCATGTAAAACATGGCCATTTATTTTTTTTTCTATCAGAAAAACTTAATGCCGTGTGTCACACGCAATATACTACTAGTTAATTTTTTTTAATGTTATTCATATATAAGTAATGATGGATTTAGCCTAGAATTTCTTAAAGTATTCCCCAAAAGTTGCGGTTGATGAGCTAAAACTTTTCCAAGTCCTCAACAAAAAAAAGTATAGTTATTTTTTTAATAAATTATGAATTTTATTATTTATCTAATTGTTTTAAATTTTAATGTTACTGTCTTACCCGTGACATGAATATTGGCTATAGTGATAGATCATAAAAATTTATGTTGTACAAACAATAATTATGTACATAAATATTTATTATTAAATTTATGGAAACAAAAATTCTTTCAATAAATTTTAATAATTTTTTTGAAGGAAATTTTAATAATTTTTATTGTAGAGTGTTTTTGATATTTGATTCATACAATACAAAATTAAATTTAAAATTTTATGTTTGATATATAACAGAATCAAACACATTTTATATAAGAAAGAAAATATATTAAAAGAATTTTTTTGTATAATTAAATATAAGTTTATGAATATATCTAAAACTTTTGACGTTTCTCTTTTTTGGTCACTCTAGCTAGGATGCTAATTTTCAATAGATCAGTAGTTCAATTTTTTTTTCTCTTTTAAGTTGATTATTACACTGGAATATATTTATTTTAATTTATTTATAATTTTAGTTTTCTTTTTCAATGTTTTTTATCTCCATGAAAAACATGGTCACTTATTTTATTTTATTTTTTCAGAAAAGATGAATGCTCTGATACACACAGTAAACTATTAGTTTTTAATGTTATTCACATATAAGTAATGATGGGTTGAGCTGATAATTTCTTAAAGTCTTCTCCCAAAAGTTAAGGTTGATCAAGATGATGCTTTTCCAACTCCTCCTCCACCACACCAAAAGCGTAATTTTCTTTTCTTCACAAAATGTAATTTTTTGAATATATCTGAAACGTTTTAAGTCTGTCTCTGTTTTGGTCACCCTGGGATGTTATATATATGGCTTGTTGGCAGTGTTAACCTCACCCGTATCAATCTAATTCAAATATATCTGTCACTTTGCTAGCTTTGTGATGATAACCACCAAAATATTAGATAACCTCACAATCTCTCCATGTCCATACTTATAATATTAGATAACTACATAAGTCAAACAAATAATATCCTTACTTACCTCCAAATCCTGCCTTTGGTATGGTCTACTTACAAGGATGAATTCCTTTTCCCCCAAAACTGATCCGTTTTATAATTTGTCATGTATATGTGACAAGGTACATATAATGAAACTATGCATTTGCTGGAACAAGATAAGAACTTATTGAGATGCACTTGGAGTTACATAGTTATTTACAAGCAATAATAACATCAGACAACAAGGTCAATTGGAATTTGAGGTTATCAAGTGGAAGCATCAGTAGCTCTTAAAATAAGAATAATTGAAAAAAATAAGCAACAGAGCATATGAGCCTCTTTATTCACCAACAATGAGACTCTTTATTCACAAAAAAAAACAGTGAGACTCTTGAATTATGCATTTTACAGCTTGAAACTTTGAACATACACCTTAAAAGTTCAAAACCAATAACGGAGTTAATAATTTTTTTTTGTCAGAATCACAAACTCCTAGTTTCATGTAATTTGGTAGGGACAAAAAGCCTCCGATGCTGAGAGTAATCATAAATAGCAGAAAAGAAACAGAGACCCTAGAGAGAGAAAGAGAGATTTGTGTCGAAGGAAGAGTTTGCTTGAAGAATAGATAAAATAAATAAAAAGTGGTATCTTAAAAGAATTGAGAGTATAGTATACATTTTATATATGTCAGTGTATGACTTTTTTCTTATAATATAATTAATTTTATTATTTTTTTAAAATATATTTAATCTTAAATCAAATTTTATAAAATGAAATTATTAATTTATTAACCGGTACATCACAAGGGAACACACACTAGTAACTTTTAATTAATTATTAAGTTTTGGTTAGTGTATATGTTACACTAAAGTCATATTGGACCTTATTGGATTTCAATCAATCATTAGTGTATATGTTAAACTAAAGTCATATATTGGACCTTGATTAGGTTTCATTCAATCATTAGTGCATTTGTTACACTAAAGTGATATTGAGCCTTATTGAGTTTTAATGAATCATTAATGCACATGTTTCACTAAAGTCATATTGGAAAGTGGTGAATACATAAGTAACACATTGAACCTTAATAAATCATTATTGGGCCTTGGTTGGTGAATATGTTAAATCAATACTTAATTACAAAATTCATCCCCCTATTTTGCTTATTTCACTAAATTGGTTTCCCTATTTTTTAATTCACTATCTTTGTCTTTGATTTTAACCATTGGCTATCAAGAAAATGTTTGAGGAATGACTAAAATCATGATCCTTAGAGTGAGTGACACACTGCTTTACTACTATACTCACGTGCCCATTTGAATATTTAGTGTATAATATAGTATTAATAATATTTTTATGTGAAAATAGTTCAAAATTTAAACTTTATTCTTTTTTAATTGATTATATTTTTATAATCTTATATTATCTTTTAAAGTATAATATATAAGATTATAAAAATATAATAAATTAAAAAAGAATAAAATTTGAATTTTGAACTATTTCCGCATAAAACTTATGTTAATACTATATTTTGCACAAAATATTTAAATGAGCACTTGAGTGTAGTAATAAAGGAGTGTGCCTAAGGATCATGGTCTAATCCTTCTTCAAGCATTTTTAAAATTCTTATTGTTTAAGAAAAACATGGTCAACTTGCTAGTCTAGTCAACGTTTAAAATTTAATAGGTAATGGTTAAAATCAACGACTTAGATAGTAAATTTTGAAATATAAGAAGACTCAGATAGTGAATTAACAAATAGGAGGATCAATTTGGTGAAATAGGCAAAATAGGGGATGAGTTTTGCAATTAAGCCTTAAATTAAAGTCAATTTGGGAATTTAGTGATGCATAAGCAGCAGATTGCATCTTGTTGGGCCTTGCTCAGTGCACATGTTGTATTAAAGTCAAATTGGATCTCATCAATGCATAAATTCCACTTACACCATATTGAACCTTAATCAATCATTAGTGTTACACTTATGTCTTATATTTTAAAAAGCTTAATTTTACAAAATTTGATGATGACATATTTTCATAATATAAAGGGAATTTATTTATTATAATTTTTAAATAATTTTATAAAATAAACAATTATTTTGTACAAAACACAAATTAAAAGACTAATGATAAGCATGATTTATTTATCTTAATCAAATAATATAAATATTGGTTTGTTAATTTAAAAATATTACTAATATATTAATTTTAATAATTTTCAAGTATAAAATGTATTTAAGTATATTATATATTTATTATGATTTATAATAAATTAAAAATTTAGTTTCTTAATTTTTTTCAGAAAAAATACATTCAGTCACTAATCTCAAAATATAATTTAGTCTTCTAGCGACCAAAACAATTTCGGTCGCTATCATCATAACAGTTAATTCAGTTGCTTTAATACTATTGTATTTATAGATATAGAGCAACTGAAATAGCGACCAAATTTTTCAGCGACTCTTTATTTCGGTCGCTGGTGCAAGTTAGCTACTACGATTAAATTTGGTCGCAAGTAGCGATAGAAACTGTTCAGTCGCTATTTTGATTGCTAAATTGCATTTTTCTAGTAGTGTAAATTCTTATATATATATATATATATATATATATATATATATATATATATATATATATGAAACACTATTATTAGCAATAACTATAATGACTAACCTAGTTTTGTGTTAGATAGAAGTAAAGGAAAAATTAGTTGGGGACTAGAGTAATTAGTTAGAGGGGATCAATTAGATATATATGGGGAAAGGGTGAAACTGTGAAAGGATTCATTCATAGAATTAACAAGCTTGTAAGAAAGGGGGATCCTTAGAGGAAAGTCAATGTTTGTGTTCGTTTTCATTCAATAAATAAAATCATTCTTTAGGTTACTAACAGAACTAGAATATATTTAAGCCCATCCTGTGATCTATCTTCTCAACCTCACCCAAGTACACACATAAAAGGATCAAGTGAGAAAGAAATTCAAACTATCAAACACCATACAAACAATGTTTAATAAGTTTCAATGAGGAGAAAACACAATAAAAGCACCTTTGAATCCAGCACACTACTCCATAATCATCCACATGAATTTATTACTTATCCTCAAAAGGACTTTTGAACTCCACAATGTTGGACTGTCCACTCAAATGCTGCATGATTTGAATCTCCCTCTTCATGTCCTCCTTGTCAGCTTTGCTCATAAACTTCCTCCTCAAAATGGACTTATAGGCATATTGCAGGCCAATTGAATCCTCAGTGCAGAGATAAATCACCCTAGATTGGCCTCTCCCCAATTCTTTCCCAAGTGTGAGTGCTCCATAACCCAATCTTATATATTTGAAATCTTAACCAAATCATTGTCAGTCTCAATTTACTTGATTATTAGAAAGATAATGGGGTGTTGGAACATCAATTAAACAAATGCTCCATGTCTCAAATTATAAATGTGTCAATTATAGTAATTTCAATTCATAATAATGCATGTGCCGCTCTTTTTGGGTAATTATATGTTTATATTATAACCCTTTTTAATTATAGTAATTTTAGTTCATAATAATGCATGTGCTACTCTGTTTGAATTTGTTGTGGGATTTGCATAATGCTAGCTATAGATTTTCAAAACCTCATAGATTTGAAGTGTGAAATTAATTGCTAAGTAGAATAAAGCTGTTGTAGAAACAATTTTTATAAAGAAAAAGTAAAAAGAGACTCAAATAGGCTCTAGTTAGCCATAATTGAATATATGAGAAATTGAGAATCAACGTGATCAAATGAAAAATTAGGATTTCAATTTATGTAAGATTATTGGATGTTAATTTGCTCATCTAAATTCAAGACAAAAAAGATGGGAAGAATTTACTACATGCATTCAACTAAAACTAATTATAAGAGTATTTTACCCTTGATTCTTTGGATAAATGAAGCCATGCTAATCAATGAAATACATTTATTTTCAGTTTAAGTTGACTAGATGTCATTTTTCATTTAGGGTGATTAATGAATTATGACCTGTAGAGCCAACTCGAGTGGTTTTCCTTTGGGGTGATTAATGCACACACACACACACACACACACACATATATATATATATCAATCATATTTCTTCTCAAATTGTTGCATTTATCTCTAAACTTTTGGTTACACACACACACACACACACACACACACACACACACACACACACACACACACACACACACACACACACACACACACACACACACATATATATATATATATATATATATATATATCAATCATATTTCTTCTCAAATTGTTGCATTTATCTCTAAACTTTTGGTTTTCCTTTAGGGTGATTAAAACACTGCATTGCTCAAAATTACATGTACAACTAATTGTTCTCAAAATAATTTATAACTTTCACTTATTTAAAATAGTAAAATAATTACTCTACACGAGATATGTATTTGCATTAATTCTTCACTTGTTTAGTTAGTCTTCATGCTCTAAAACTACAGTGTGTTAGGTATAGTTTAGCAAATAGTTTGTGAATGTGCTTGTCAATATAATTCATTTTTTGACATTTTTGTTTTGAGCGTTCTGTCCCTGTTGTTTGTTAGATACAACCTTATGGTGTGATTTGTTTTATTGTATGGCTACAGTTCAACTTTTAAAAGCTAATCTTATTTATCTTCTTTAAAATTTCTGCCAATAAATTGTTCATTTTACTAGGTTTTCCTGTAACTTGCTTGTGAAGAAAATCCTTCTTTTATTTTACTTAGTTTTATGTGGAATTGCTAATCTGAAAATAAAAAGATTGACTTGTCGAAAGCTACCTAATCAGTTTTAGCTGAATTCCTGATATTACTAGGACAAAAGAATATTCAGCTTGGGCCCTAGAAATCCCAACAACTTTACACCTTTAGGCCCAAATGAATGCTTAGCTTAATTGTAATTAGAATTTAGAAGAGACACAAGTGTGGAGGGTAAGCAACTTAAAGATAAAGAAGATATATATCTGATATAAAGAGAATTGTGTGGAAGGTAGAGGTCATATTTTTTTGTAAGTTTCTTGGCTTAGAGCTAGGCCTATTATATCCCTGGCTAGGTTCAATTATTGTTAATTATGAAAGTGGCCGTTGACCATGTCATTCCAGTTCTCTATTGAATTGTCTGCGATTATCTACTAGCATAGCATAATAGTCAATCTAAGCAACAAGAATCACATATGTCAAGAAAAAAACTTTATTACTTGGTTTAAACTTTAGGATCTAATACTTTGCTCGATTCATTGATAATTAATAGGAGTTTGATTGTTTTTATTAAATAAATACAAATAATTACATTTATTCTCTCTTTGGGAAGCTGCTTTTGGTAGTTTGGGTAAACAATGTTCACTTTTTTCACGTTTTGTACAATACCAGCTGAAACATTATTCTATAAAGCCCTAAATGTAGAATGGTGGATTTTACCAATACAATAAACATAGAAGCATAAGTTACTTTAGCCAATCGCAGAGTTATTACCATTACTCTTTTTTGACAACTGATTTTTTAGAATCACACATATCTATATGGCTATGGCTGTAAAAGCATTTCCTAATTCATGGACACATGGATCAAAGTTGGATGAAAGCATTACGCATCAGTGATGAGTATAAGAATGGGGTTGAACAATTCATGAAATTTGATGAATGAAATGCATCAGTTATGGGTGGAAAATATTTTTGAACAAATGTTTTATGTCCAAAGATTTGTGTGACTCAAGATGGTCAATGGTTCTACAAGGAAGAACAAGTGGTATCAGTCACCAAAATGATGATTCAACACTTGATATTTGTGAGGCACCTTCTTTCTCCACACACATGCCTTCCATAATTGAAGAACATGAAGTTGATGATGTACATACAAATCGTAATGATCATGATGAAGGCTTATGGGAGAACATTCCTACGTAACTGCGTTATATAAAAGCAATGTTTATGATATTACATAATATGTAATCAATTTTTTTTAATTTGCATATTTACAGTTTATTACTTTTGTATACTTGCAATTGATGTTAATTTTAAGTTTGTTTTATTTGCACAGAGTCATGGCAACACCACCAAAGTCCCTTCTCCATTCATCAGATCATTTTGAGTGTACATCTAGGAGGACTAGACAATCCACATGACTCAAAAGCTTGACTGTTAGAGACTTGGATTAGCCCAGACCAATGGTTAATGTCAATCCTACCACTGGGAGAGGTTTAGGCCCACATAAAGAGAAGTTCCACAACTATTTGGAGTTGGTGACTTGAGAAAAGATTCTTATTGTTCATCCCAATTGGAAAATTATGTCAGAATCTCCAAAGAATCAAACTTGGGATGAAATTTTGGTATGTCCACTTAACTATCTATGTTTTTTAATGTGTTTTATTTAAGTTGAAAATGTTGTGATTCACTAACTCTTACATAACAATTTCTTATGCAGGGAAAATTTAATATTCCAGAAGCATCCAATGCCAAGAAGAAGGTGATGTCATTGGTGGCCACAATTAAGATGGAGGCAATTCAAGTCATCTCTGACCACCAAATATGTATATGCAGACAAGGATGGTCAAGATGATAAGATTCCTTGTGACCAAACTCCTTGTTTAAAGTATGGTCTGGATCAACAGAGTTAGGAGGAATTTGCTGCAAGTCGCAAAACCCTACTTGGCAGGTTAGATGTGGATGTATTTTTCTTTAAATTGAAATTGAAATTTATAATTTTTTTTATTAATTTGTTGAAATTCTATCTAATTTATCACATGGAATCATAAATAAGGCTTAGGAAGTTCAAAAGTACAATGATTGTCCACACTTACTGTCTCGTGGGGGTTATGAGTAGCTTGAGAAGAACCTCATGGAGGAGAAAAGGAAGAAAATACAGGAGGAAACAATTTTGGTTGGGGATTCAGCAATGCTTGTTGACCCTTCATCTCCCATTGAAAGACATGTGAAGTGAAAGTCAGCCCGCACAAAGCGATATAAGAAAATGACATTTAAGGCGGTATAACAATTTTCTTATAAAATTGTGAGTTCATTTTTAGTTTCACATGTAATTTATATAATAACAACATCATTTGATCAATCTACATGCCTTGTTTGTTATAGGACTCCTTACAAGAAAAAATGACATAGGGAAGCTTTGTTCCCTATGGTTGTCAGGATATAATGAATACTGTCATTGGACGACCAAAGCTCATAGGTCGTGTTCGTGCTGCGGGAGTTGGTGTGACAATCAACCAATATTTTGGACCCATGGGCTAAGTATGAGCCCACTTATCTTTGTACATATTAGATTTAGATTTTATTATTTTTGGGCCTTGTATTTAGGGCTCCATAGTGTAGGGAGGGTATCCTAGTAATGTAGGATTTTTCAGCCCTTTTATTTTAGGGCGCTTAGACTAGTTTTTGTATTAGGGATAATTTTGTAATTTCACAAGCATTAAGTGCACTATTTGATGTGTGTGTTGGGAGAGAAATTTAATTGAATTGGGAGAAGCCCAATCCAATTAAATTTTGGACCAAGCTAAGGGAGAGGTGAGCATTTGCTTGCTGCACCCCATTGCCACGTCATATAGTCACACTTTGTGCATGTCCTTCATACTTTACATGCCTCATGACATCTAAGCACACTTAGTAGAGAATCTTGAACTTGATTTTGGATTAGTGGGCTAAACCATAACTGAATTTTGGCTCCAAATTTGGCTCCACAAATTCAAATTCAAATTCAATTGAAATTTGAATTTCATTTGAATAGAAATTCAAATTTCCCTCCAATTTTTTGTGACACTCAGGCTATAAATAAATGCCTTTTGTGTGAATTTTTTCAACTTTGATCATTTGAGAAATTAGACTTCAAAGTTCATACCTCATTTGAGGCATAAAATTTGTGCCCCCTCTCTCCCTCTCCCTCCACTCATCTTCTCCTACCTTCAAGCTCTTATTCATAGCCTCCTATGGTGGTGAGCTTGTTCTTGACTCATCTTCTCCTTGAAGTGACATCTCCAATCACCTTTCCTTCTTCTCCATTCCACTGCCATTTAATCTTGAAGAAGCAAATGATTCAATTGATGAAGAAGGTCCAAGGCCTACAAGCTCTACTTGGAGCTACATCATATATATATATATATATATATATAATATTTGTCTATTACAATTTGTCTAGGTCTGATTTTTTTAAATTGCAGGTGGGATTTTCTATAAAACAAAATAAACATTAAAAAAAAATAAACAACATCGGTTTCTATAAAACCGTCTTAGAAATGGTATATTCTAAGATGACTTTTCAGAAAACCGTTTCAGAAAGAATATATTGTAAGATGATTTCTTTGAAACCGTCTTAGAATATACACTTTTTAAAAATCATCTTAGAAAGTATAAATTCTTAAACAGTTTTTTTGAAACCATCTTAGAATGTACACTTTCTAAGATGATTTTCAGAAAAATCGTCTTTAAATCCTCACGTTTTTTTTAACATTTTTAAAACAAAAATTAATACATTCTAAGACGGTTTCTAAAAAAATTGATGTAGAAATCGAGATTCTTAAATAGTTTAAAAATTGTTGTGGAAAGTGTTAAAAAATCGTCTTTGAAAGACTCTTTTGTAGTAGTACTTGGACATCTCATCATGATTACACTCCTTTGGTTGCCAACACTTGGGCGATTATTGCAAGTAATACTTTAAATAAGTTGGGGGCAATTAAAGATAAGTCCATCAAGTTTAATGTGGATATTTTTAGCAACATCTTTAGAAGGGAACATCATATTGAGGCCAGATTAAGGGGGGTCCATAAAATTCTTGAAAATGCATATTTTTCTAATTTGTTGTGTTGGAAAAAAGGGCTCTAGAAGGAATATGATCTTGTTTTAGCCCAAGAAGAGACTCATTGGTTTCAAAAATCTACAGAATATTGGGTGGAATTTTGAAACAAATGTACAAGGTTTTTCCATGCTCAAACTGTCATTAGAAGAAGAAGAAAAACAATTTGGCCTCATTATTTTTAGATTCCTTTTGAATTTATACTCTTCATATAAGAAAAATGGACTTGAATATGAAAAATAAATGTTCCATCATGTTTTCCCCTTATTTCATATTGGGTATGTGAGTTAGAAATTATATAAGTGTAAAATTTACTCACACAATTATTATAATTATTTTTTCCAAAACCATTATTACGATTGTGCTATAAAATTAGACTCATTTAATTATTTTAGAGTTAAGTTAACTATTTATATTTTTTCTTTTTTCTTATTTAAATATTAATAATTATGAAATATATAGTTTATTAGGAAATATTTGGTAATTTACTTTAATAAACTATAATATTTGATATGTTTTATTTTATAATGATAACCTCATGAAAAAAATTGATAATCAATATGCTTAATGTTAAAAAATACACATAATACTAAAAAAAATTCATTTACAATGAATTATTTATAATATACTATAAAATGATGCCAATTTTATTTTTAAATGTTTTTCAATTCACAAGTCGAATAAATTTGAATTTGAATAATTATAAAGTTATATTTACTATTTTTTTATTTTATACATTTTATATAAGTATTATATCACTATTATTACTTAGAGAAAGAACAAATCATGATAAATTTTAATAGGCTTAAAATGTTTGAAGATAATATCTGCTTAATTAAAAATATAATTAATATTTTTGCACAATTTTAATGTGATTATATTTAATATGATACTAAATATTTTTAAAAAAGATAAATTTATATATATATATATATATATTATAAATAATATTAAATGCAAATAATACTAAGTACAAATTTTAAAATTTATAATTTAATCAAACTCGTGTAACATTGTATGGGTATAAAATCTAATATTTTTTATTTGGACAAAAGTTTTTCTATAATTTATTGAGTAACAAAAGAGGGAGTTCTTTTTTTTTTTTTTTTTTATCTTGTCCCATTTCTATTTAGGTTGTGTTGTTCTATGATTTTTTCTCAAAATAAACATAAAATAATAGATATACTAAATTCTTCAATGCAATGGACAACCATAAGTTGATATGTATTTATTCTCAATCAAAAGTTTAGTCACAATTAAAGTTTCTCATCTCTCTAACAATGTGCCTTGCGGGGAAAATGATTCTTATGTGTGTGTATAGAAGTAGATAGGTGGAAAAATTATATATATATATATATATATATATATATATATATATATATATATATATATATATATATAAAATAATGGCAATGCAAATTTATTATCTAATTAAAAAAAATTCTAAAATAGTACTGAGTCCTTGATATGAAACTATATTAAATACTCCAAGAGAGAATTATGTTGTTCACAATAATTCTATTTGACTTGAGTTGGATTGTCTCCTATAGAAGATGCTTCTAGTCTTTATCGTAGAAAAATATTTTTTTTTTCTAAAACTACTTTGTAATAAAAATAATAAATATTTTTGTAAAATATTTTAATTAAGATTGTGATATAAATATTACTCAACAAAAATTTCATGTATCTAATTATTAAAAATAGAGTCAATTTTAATATTTAAATTTTATTAATTAATTAAATTCAAATTATTTTTTAGTATAAAAATTACAACCTCGTAATTTAAATGTTAAACAATAGAATATTTATATATGAAACTATTTAAAATGATTTTAGAAAATTTTTGTGTAAAAATAATTTATAAGTTTTCAAAATAAAAATAAGAAAACAATGAGAAAAAATGAAAAAAAAAATAAAAGGAAGGTTTAAGCGGGAAAATTTTTATTAAGGAGGTGACATGTGTCCTTCCAAAACCTTTCTTAAAAATAAGAGTTAATAGAATAGAAGTCTTTTCCGTGTTTATGTTATCACTATGGAATCACCATAAGTCTTGACTTACAATTTTTGTTTTTCAAATTTAATGTCTATCTTATCACTATCGGACTACGTACAAGTCTTAAATTATAAAGTCGCCTTTATTTTTTCTACAAACATGGTTTAATTTCTGAGTTAAGTACACATTTTTTAGTAGAGAAATAAGAATAAAAATAAACATTTTTTGGACTCCCAATAAACTTGCACTATCCTCCCAATCCAGTCTTTTATTATCCAAACTTTGGTCTGCTTGACCATTTAGAAATAAGGATGGAGTTGGGAGCACCCCTTTTGTACTAGGCTAACTGTAGTGCTGGAATCACTCACACTCTAGAAGCAGATGATTGAGCCTTCTTTGCCATGCTACTCCCAAAGCAGACAACTAAATAAAAGTGAGGTTCCAATATTCCTCGTAAATCCCACTAACCAAGAACCTTGGGCAATCCCTTAATTAAAACTCCTCCATGCAACATGCATCCCGTGTTGGTGAATCGAACCATCTAAATTAAATTTAATCCAAGAAGGTGGAGGCGAATTCCACTTCACCAAAATGGTTCTCTCCACCCTTTCATTCTTGTTAGTAAGAATAGTGATAGCACTCTGATTTAAAGCCAACGTTAGCCCATTGATGAACCTATTTGATCAGCTCATATAGTTTGAAATTTGCATTATGAATGACAAACTTATTCCTCAGTTTCCAAACATTGTAAACTACACATTGAAGAATTAATGGTTGGCCAACGTAAATATGAGGAATGCATTTTTGCATAAAAAATATTGGTATACTCTAGAATCCCCCAAGGAAATCCACATCTATTTTATATGAAGACAGTCCTTTATGATATGTAATGGTGTTTCATCATAAGCTTGGCAAATGGAATACAATCCAGCACTGTATTGATGGTGTTTCATCATAAGCTTGACAAATGGAACATAATCCAACACCTTAAAGGCCTCTTTGATGGTGAAGAAAATTTGTAGACTGCATTTAAAATGTCCTGAATTAGATTTTGCATCTTTGGCTGGCATTTGATCTTCCTAATATCCTTCCAACTTCCAAGGGAACACTAACATGGGTCATTAATAGATCTGACCAAATATAATCAATCTTAGTTGTGAAATTTTCATCTGAAGTATACACCAAAATAAATCTCTTAGGCCCAAATTCAAATCGGGGAATGATCATTGACAAAGTTTCATATATAACCTAATTAGGGAGAAAAGATAATAGAAAATTTAGATCCCAATTTTGTTGATCTGTAACAGAATCCTTTACTACCTTCTGACCATGATCTTGTGGAATAGGATTTATTATATGTTCCTCCAAAATAATCCTAGACTAACCAATAATCAATCCAAAAATTTTCCTTTCTCTTGTCCCCAATGGACCATCGCAATCCTTGAAGAATGTATTTCCATGTATTCTGAATGGGCCTTCGCACCTTCAAATAATTCCAATTTTTAGCAATAGTAATGGGTAAAGCATCATCACCCACATTGTATTTGCTTCCAAAACCTTTACCCATAAAGCATCAAGTGATTGTATTGATCCCCAACCAAGTTTCATAGCAAGAGCTTTTCTAAATGCACTTAAAATCTTTGATACCAAGTACTTCTTCCACTCCAGGCAAACAAAATTTACTCCAAGCAATAGAGTGCCATTTCCTTGAATCAACACTACTACCCCAAACAATTTTTTTTTCCAGCTAGTCACAAACTCCTTGCGATAGCAATATTGTTTGCATGACACTACCCCAAAAAAGATGATTCTACATAGGTTCTTTGACACTTTTAAAGACGGTTTTGAACTATCTTTGTAGTCAACGACGTGAAAAAGTAAAACTTTCTATGACGATTCCTAAAAAATCGTCTTAGTAAAGCTGCACATTCTAAGACGACTCTCAGGAAAATAATCATTTTAGAATGATTACATTCTAAGACGGTTCTTCTTAGAATATAATTTTTTTAAAAAAATTAAAATAAATTAAGGGTTCTAAGACGATTTTTTGGAAAACCGTCTTAGAATGCCTACAATCTAAGATGTTTTTTTTTTTTCAAAGAACCGTCTTAAAATATTTTTTTAAACAAAAAATTAAAATAATTTGAAGATTCTAAGACGATTTTTTGAAAAATCGTTTTAGAATGTAGACATTCTAAGACGGTTCTTTTTTAAAAAAAAATTAAAAAAACCAGACAACATATATATTTCCTATGTCTATTTGTTTCTTTTACTTCATAAATTATTTTATAAAGTAATTTGTTTCTTTTTCCTCTTCCTTTATATATCTTCTCATATTATAAATTAAATCATAATTAATTCATTATAAGACATTATAATTAAGATATACATATAAAACAACACGAACTAATAGAATATAAAACTACTACTATGTAATTTAATTTATACAAAATCAATTAATTTATTCTATTAACTTTTTATAAAATAATTAAAAAAAGTATGCAACTCTGCTGTATGCAACACCACATTCAATCAATCATGAGATGATTTTTTTTTAAGCAACCTTTAAATTACCACAGATTGCATGTGTAAGTGCCGAGTTGATGGTTGTAATCTTTACCTTCATAATCTTGGAACCATAAATTCTATACCTAACACGCTTTCCAACAATCTCAGCAGCCAATATAATATCTTCCAGCATTGCCTCATGTACAACAATAAGTGTTCTAGTGCAAGGACCTGAACATCAGAACCTTTCTTTGGTGGTCTTACTATCCTCCTAGTGGCAATCAAGATTACGTCCTACACGTTTAAGGGTCATTAATATATAACAAAATGAAGCATCACATATTTTAAAAAAAAATTATAGGTGACGGGAAAAGAGAGACAATTTTTATGGTTAATGTTATTGTGCCAAACAACTAGCTAAAATACAACGATTGAAAAGAATGGAAATTCTACTCATTAGCTGGTACCTGGAATGGCAATGTCCTATGCATGTAGAGTATCTGCTCAATTAATAATTTGGTGACCATATATCAGAAAATTAGCAACTAAGTATTTTATAATTTTTTTGATAATTTGGTGACCATTCATCAGCAAATTTTCTCATAGCAAAATTGTATATGTGAATGAAGTGTTGATACAAGCCAATAAATGCATGTCAATTACAAACATACCCGTGTAATGAACATAGTTTGACGATGACAAGTATCCTTATGCCTCCCGTGTGTGTGTGTGTGTATATAGAAACAAAAAGTACGCTTATGCCTCGAGAATGAGGTGTATACTTTAGAATTGATTGTGTTTATCTTTAGGACCATGTATTGATAGCATTACTATTTATCCATCTATTCCTTGTACTCTCTTCAAAATAAATTTATTCCCTATATATTGAGTTTGATAGAGAATGGGTGAAACAATGCAGGTTGGAGGAAGAATAGTTGAATATAAAGGGTTGACAGGGTATAGTTCTGCATATGTCTCCCATAACCCATATTGCCTTAACCTGTCAATTAAAATCCACCACAAGTCTATAACAATTATATATAAGTAGTCTAAGTCAATTTACAAGCTTTTCCATAGGAAATTAATCTGTCCATTGGAATCAATTTTGGCTTTTGAAAATGAATTCAATTAGAATATATCCACCATAAAGGTTTTTCTTACATATTGTCATGTTAGTTAACTTCTATTAAAAAAAACTATTTTAAGAATCACATTTAAGATAACTTCTTATTGATTGACAGTCCTGTAAATGTCTTTACACTTGCATTCTATGAAAATTCAACTTTTTAAAATATGCCCATAATATAATGACAAAGAAATCTTGCCCTAAGATCTTTCTAAACTAAAAATATCAAAAAAAATCCTAGATTGAATTTTTAATCATTCTAAAAGTTTAAAGTTTAAATGTATACAACAAGCATAAAAAGGTGACTAACTTGTCAGGGTGATTATAGAGTTTGTTGATATATTTGTCCAGTTCCATCTCCTGCATTATTATCATTATTAACACATAATGTCACTTGATGTACCACAAAATGAAGCAAGAAATTAGCACTTACACACATTTAACCATAAGGACAAAATGAACTTAGCTAAATTGTTTTATGATATGAATTAACCTCTTGAATTGGTTTGTTGTGATCTTTCAGGTTCACAAAATCAGTGACCCCAAATTTTTTGGCTGACCAAGAACAATGAAATGGAGATTTTCATCGGTAAGTGACTAGCAATGTAATTAACCATTTAATCTTTAAAATATGCAAAATAATTAAATGAACAAAATTCATGTAATTGAAAATTTCCCTAGAAATGGTACCAAATTAAACAAACTATGTTTTATAGAGTACAAAATATCAAAACTAATACATATGGCTCAGCCAAAAATTGCTATGCACCACCACCTTTAGCCTTGTATAATTTTTTTTAGTAAACTAATAACATATTCAAGTATCACTCCTTTCAAAGGGATAATAACCATTAACCAAAAGTTATAATTGTCTATCTTAAAGCCAAACATAATAACTAATTACAGCACTAACTCGGTATTCAAGTTTCAGGTTGTTCATGATTAATAAATATTACATAGTAACTAATTTTTTGCCACATATACAAAAAACATGAACAAGTATGCAACAACAATACACACAATAGTACTTAAAATGGTTTTAGAACAAAACAGCAATTTCACTCATGCATCGAACTCTTGAGTCTAGTTCAATGGATTCCACATGACAAAAGAAAGGCCAAAAATTTTCAAATAAACATGTTTACTTCTTTGTGTTTATAATTACTTGCCACTTAATGGGTGGTCCTAAATTAAATGAATGGTGTGCAGGAGTATACTAGTCAATGGAAGAAATCATTATTATGAAATGATTTAAAAATCCAAGTCCATGTATGTAAACATTCCTTTGCTGGGCACTATAAATTGAACCTGCTATGAGCTCTCAACAGTCTCAAAATGTATCATGCATGCATATAATAAATGATTCAAATTCATCCAAATTACCCCCATCCATGAAGCACAACATTAAATAATACCAAAAAAGAGCAAAGCATGGTAAATGAATGCAACAAACAAATAGAAGGTGAGGATGAAGAACAAATCTAACACAACAAACATAATGTCACGTCATGTGTAGCTAACCAAAAAACAAAATCCCAATTCCGAAGTTGAGACATATTGTTTGACATGATTTAATAATTAAAAAAAAAGGTTAAGAAAAGGAGAAATGAAAAGAATGAGAACCTTTTTTTCTATCACCGTGGCAGTTAGCGAAGGTGGAGACATAGGCGGGGTCATCGGACAAGTAACCTTGGGGGGCGGAGCACGTGGAGCTTGGATTGGGCGATGAGGGGCAGCGATGAGGTTGGAAAAAGAAGGAGATGAATGGAATTGGTGATGTGTGGCGGCAGAGGAGAGGTTTAGGTTCCCCATGTTGGCACTCTTCTTAATGATTGATCCATCCGTCAGCCTCACCTCCAAAAGCTTCACACCTCCGCCCCCACGCGAAGGACATGTCCGGGGCGTTATGGCCGTTGTTGTTGCAATTATATGTAAAAAATTAATAAATACATTATCAAAAGAGTCATCAAGATTGTTTGCAACATTTTGTAAAACTAACTCGAATGTGGATCTTAAAAACCTGGCAGAATCCGCAGTGTTGCGAGCCATTCGGGGAGGCGTGGTCGTTCTCCAGCGGCGTGGCGAGGATGCCAAACGAAGCGTAGGAGGGACCAAACGCGAAGGCTTTGTGGTGGTGGTGGGGAAAGTGAAATGAGCTGAGGAAGAAGGAGGATGGAGAAGAAAAAAGTGGGTGAATTAGGGTTTTTGGAAAATAGTATATAAAAACACACTCAATTCTAAGACGGTTTTTAGAAAATCATCTTAGAAGACAACCTTCTAAGGCAGTTATCACAAAACCTTCGTGGTCCAAAATTTCATATTTGCAAAATTGCCACCGCTTGACTTTCTAAGACAGTTTTCAGGAACTATCTTAGAAAATACATCATAAAAAACTGTTTTTGTAGTAGTGTGGTGTATGTAGGAAAAGTTACAATGATAGATTGTGCCAAGACTGCTCTACCAATAAAAGATAAAGCCTTCGCACAACAATTACTCAGTCTCCTTTGAGTACATTCCAAAAGATGTTTGAATGTATGCTAACACTTGCAGCCATGGAGTAGAGGAATGCCCAACTTATGACCTAAGTCATCAATAAGGGAAAACCCCAACATGTCACTTAATTTCCCATCAATAGCATTAGTCACATATCGAAAATGACACACCTATATTTCCTCAACCTAGAAGGGTTTCTAGATGTCCCAAATGTAAAACCCAAAAATTTACAACTTAGACTATTGTAAATACTACGTATGTGTGCTATGTGAAAGCTTAATTGATATTGAAATTAATTACAATGATGATTTAAGTTAAGTGATTTATAAAGAAAAAATAAATAAATTATATGTATATTATTTTCCATGTGATAAGTTTTAATGAAATTTGACTTGAATTAAAATCAAAATTTTGTACCGTATAAATTTATAATGTGTAGATATTTTAATTATGTTTTGCCTAGAGATTTATCATTTTTGGTTAAAGTGAGATTTCCATTTTTGGCCAAAGTCTACTTTGGCCAAATATAATCAAAGTTGCAAAAGCTAGAACACCCTTTTTTAGGCATAACTTGGCTGCCCACACGAAGCCCCATCAACCATCAAATTTGTGTGAACGCACCTCTAAAACCCCTTAAAGCCTAATAGTTCACAACCTAAGGCAAAGTTCCTAAATATCTAGTTTATGAGAGAACAAAAGAAATTGAATGTGTGTGTGTGTGTGTGTCATGGATGCTGAGCGAGAGAGAGAGATGGTCATTTCCCTTTGTTATGGCCATGGGGTTTGAAGGAATAGAAAAGAAAATGTTGAGTTCTTGAAGAGGAGTTCTTGCCTTGACCTTGGTGTTCTTGATCTCTAAGTGATTATTTCTTGTCTTACCTGCAAGATTCATACTCAAAGCTTAAGGTACAAAGGAGCTATCTTTCTTGCTCTTGCTTGTTCATGGAGTATTCTCCATTAGATGTGTTGTAGGAGCATAGGAAGTTAGCTTTCCACAAATCAACACTTTAAGTCCCTTTTCCTTTAGATTTTGTGTTAAGGTTATTAGAACTTGTAAACTATTGTTATTTTAGGTGTTCAATGTGTGGAAACATGTTGGATAGGTTTGAGATTCCATTTGGGTTGATTTGGAAGCCATTTTAGGTGTTCAGTGTGTGGAAACATGTTTGATAGGTTAAGTTTCCATTTGTGTGGAAACTTGTAAAATCCTTTTTCAAAGCTTTGCTAGGTTGTGACGCTTAAGCAAATAGTTACTTGCGCTTATGCGAGATGACCTGCAGGGGAAAATGGGCTTCTAGTTTTCAAGCTGGAACCAAGCTTAAGTGTGACTGGAACCAAGCTTAAGGGTGACCAAGCTTAAGCGTAGGCTGAACCAGGCTTAAGCGAGATGACCTGCAAGGGAAAATGTGCTATTGGATTTCAAGCTTAAAGCGTAGAGTGAGCCAGGCTTAAGCATGGTCAAGCCAAGCTTAAGCATGATTAAGCTTAAGCATAGGGCGAGCCAAGCTTAAGGGTGAAACCTTGCAGAACGTGTATGAATGACTTCCAAATGGATTTCAATTAGAATTTCCTTAGTGTATAAGAATTATGAGATGCATAAATAGGTTTTTAAGGTTATGTTAGGATTTAAGTATGAATTCCTTGCACTTTAATTGATGTTATTGAATTGTTATTGTCTCAATTAGAGATTGGGAGGACTTGTGATCATCGGGCAAATGGTGTGCTGGAAACTTTGGTTGGTGTGTACTTGTATGATGAATTTCAAAATTATTAGTGTGACTAAGGATTATGAAATCCTTGAGGGGGAGCAAATAGACCAAGGCATGAGTGCATTTGTAGAAACTAGAATTCAACTCTAGTATTATTAAAGACTCATTATGATGAACAATGAATAAAGACTTAACAAGAGTGCGAATCTAATTGGACTTAATAAACTTTACATACCTTTGCATATTGGAGTACATTATTATGAAGTGAACTTAGAATGAGCCTTAAGTCTTTTGCTTGGAGAACATAAATTACGATAAACCCCACATAATCTTGAGTGAATAAAAACTTACATAAAACTTAATAAAACGTGGGATGGGACATGGATTCAATTCGTGGAAATATGTGAGAATGCCTTGGGCATTTGCTTGTGGTTTATAATGTGTTTAAAATGGTTTAATGTCTTTGTTGGAAGGAAAGAAGGAGAAGTCCTCTTTTCCTTGTGTGAGAATCATGATGGATACATTATACTCATGAATGCATGACAAATTGTGGATGCTAGTTGGAGAGGAAGCATGGAAGTAGTCATGTGGGAAGTTCTGCTTGTGTTATGATGAGAGGTAGGGTTGGAATAATCACCTAGTGTACACTACTAGAAAAATTAGTTTTAACATCACTACATTAATGTCTGTTTTAGATAAAATCGATGTTGACAAAAACGTGGTGACATACTTGTAAATAACACGACTTCATTAACATCAATTTTTCAAAAAGCCAATGTTAACGAACTAATGTTAACATCAGTTTTTATGGAAAACCAATGTTAATGAACTACTGTTAACATCGGTTTTCCAAAAAACCAATGTTAACATTAGTTCGCTAACATCGATTTTTCAAAAACCGATGTCGCTAGAGACTAATGTTAACAACGATTTTTTTTTATAAAATCGATGTTGATACTTTTATATATTTAAATCTGAAGCACATTTTTAGTACTCCCTCGTTGTCTTATTTCATTCAAAACTTTCCAAAGTCCCTCACTTTCTAAGATCATTGTGCAACCCTAACGCCGCTATTGTCATTGTCGCTTTAGGTCCCTTATGCCACTATCGCTTGAGCTCCCATATGCCACCACCACTTGAACTCCTTTACGCCACCACTTCTTTGCTCTTCTTCGCATGTTTGGTCTCCTTGTGTGTTAAATAAAACAGGTTTAATGCCTTCTCTTCTTCTTTGTTCTTCACCACTATTGTTTGGGTTTAACATTGGGAAGGTTTGGGTTTGTGACACTGTTGAGATTGGGAGGGTTTTCACGCATAGATAGGTTTTGTTGCTTGTATGTACTTAGGCTAAGAAGATTGTTGCTTTGAAGTTGAAGGTATTGATTATGAGTGTATGAATATAGGTTTTTGATGATGCAAAAGTAGAATTAATACAAGGTTGCTTCAACAAACATTCAAAGGTTAAACATTGCTTCAAGATTAATTCAAGGTCAACCAAACAAGATCAAGAAAAAGATAAGGCCTCAAACAATCTCATTGGTTGATAAGCTTTTGCCTCAAAACACATTCATTCCAACATATCAAGGCACTGGTAATCGATTACCAGGCAGTGTAATCGATTACCAGAAGACAATTTTGCAAATCTGCTTTTCGAAAGGGTTTTGAAATTTGAATTTTGAAAGTTGTAATCGATTACCATTGGTGTGTAATCAATTACCAGTAACGAAACTCCTAAAATTAAATTTGAAAAATCATGACCCTTCAAAATATAACTATGTAATCGATCATCAGAAACTTGTAATCGATTACCAGTGAAGAATTTCAAAAAAAGCTTTTTGAAAAGACACATCTCTTCAAACCATTTTGAAAAGGCACGAAGGGCCTATATATATGTGTGTCTGACTTCGAAAAGCAAGAGAGAGATATTCTAAGAGAACTTAATTTCCAAATGCTCTCTCAACAACACTTGGGCAAACACTTGCAAATCTATTGAGAATTCATCCAGGAACTTCAAATTCTATTATCATCTCTAAAAGAGAGAAATTTCTCTAGGAACTTCAATTTGTATCATCCAATCTAAAGGAGAGAAATATTTCTGTTCATCTCAGAAAGTCAGTTGTAATCAAGAGACGGGTTGTCTCTTGGAGAATCTTTGAACACAAGGGTGAGGGATCCCAAGGTGTGTTCAAATTTTGTAAATGATTTACAGAGATAGTGGAAAATCTTAAGTGGGTTGCTTGAGGGCTGGACGTAGGTACGAGAAGTGGCTGAACCAGTATAATTCGAGTTTGCATTTCTTTCTTCCTTTATCTCATTTATGTTATTGCAATCAATTTTGTCTTGCATGTTTAAAGAACATTATTGAATTGATTGCTGCTTCTTCTTCTGCATTTTGAGCCTATCATTTAGAAGGGGGTTAAAAGTTTATTAGTGGGAAATTTTGAAACTTAATTCACCCCCCTCTGAAGTTATTGAGGTCACTTGTCCAACAAGTGGTATCAGAGCAGGATTCTTGTTTAAAGTTTAAAAACTTCAAGAATAATTATGGCCTCATCCAACTTTCCATTTCCTGAGGGAAATTCTATTAATAGGCCTCTTGTTTTCAATGGTGAGGGTTATCACTCTTGGAAAACCTGAATGCAAATCTTTATAGAAGCCATAGATTTAAATATATGGGAAGCCATTGAAATTGGTCCCTTCATTCCTGCAATGATAGTGGGAAATGAAACTATAGAAAAACCTAGAGAAGAATATGATGATGATGAAAGAAGAAGGGTTCAATACAATTTAAAGGCCAAAAATATAATCACTTCTGCATTGGGCATAAATGAGTATTTTAGAGTCTCAAATTTTAAAAATGCAAAAGAAATGTGGGATACATTACAAGTAACCCATGAAGGCACAACTGATGTTAAAAGATCTATAATAAACACTCTCACACATGAATATGAACTATTTAAAATGAATCCAAATGAGACCATACAAGATATGCAAAAGAGATTTACACATATAGTTAATCATCTTGTATCATTGGGAAAAATATTTCCTAATGAAGATCTCATTAACAAAGTGATAAGATGTTTAAGCAGGCAATGACAACCAAAAATAACAACAATTACAGAATCAAGAGATCTTACTAACATGTCTTTTGCAACTCTTTTTGGAAAGCTTCAGGAACATGAAATGGAACTTATGAGACTCCATCAACATGAAGAGAATGACAAAAAGAATAAAGGAATTGCACTCAGAGCCTCATCATCTTCTATTCAAGAAGAAAGTGACAAAAAAGACTTGAACGAAATAGAAGAAGATGATGATTTCAAATTTTTTTGTGAAGAGATTCAATAATTTCTGAGAAACAAAGGAAATCAAAGGAGATCAAATATCAATCCAAAGAAGAAAGGATAAAATTCCTCCTTATCCCCAAAACGCTATGAATGCAATCAACCTGGGCACTTGAGATTCGATTGTCCTATCTTTAAAAGAAGAATGGAAAAATCTGACAAGAGAAATTTCAAAGAAAAGAAAGAATACATCACTTGGGAAGATAATGACATGGATTCTTTAAGTGATTCAGAAAATGAAATCATAAATCTGGGTCTCATGGCCAAAGACTATGAAAGCGAAGAAGAGGTAATGTCTTCAAACTGTGACTTATCTATTTCTTTTGATGAACTCCAAGAATGCTTTAAATGATTTGCATAAAGAATCTATTAAACTTGCCAAGTTAGTTTCATATTCTAAGAAAACTATTTCAAGTTTAGAAAAGGAAATTTTGAAATTGAAATTTGAAATTTGAAATTTGAAATTTGAAATTGAAATTTGAAGATTTAAAAATTGTTATTGCCAAATTTACTTTTGTTACTAGTTCTACTTTGTTAACATGCTTTTACTGTGGTAAAAAATATCATAGTGCATCAACATGTTATATTAGAAAGAATGATAGTAGCATAATGGTATGGGTTCCAAAAGGATCCTTACTCAATACTAACATTCAAGGACCCAAAAAAATTTGGGTACCAAAATCAAAATATGATTATATGAATGATGGACTCCTTGAAGCAAAGTTGGCACATTGATAGCGGTTGCTCTAAACACATGGGGGGAGATGCATCAAAGTTTATTCATATTTTCCCCAAAAATAGTGAACATGCGATCTATGGAGACAACAACAAAGGTAAAATTGGTAGAGTTGGAAAAATAGGTACGAATCCCTCTACCTCTACAATTTCTTTTTTTTTTTTACTTATTATGGTCTTAAGCATAGTTTATTAAGTATTTATCAATTATGTGATGATAAAGGCCTTTTCATATTATTTGATTCTCATATATTCCAACAAGTGGTATCATTTTCTTTTGGGCCAAGAAATGATACTTTGAACAGTATGACATGCTCTACTCTTTTAGTTCATTATAAACTGCTAAATGTTTTTCTTTTCTCTGCTCATGATTTGTTTTTTTATGTTGACAAAGGGAGAGAAATAGATAAAAGGTAAGATAGTGAATTATCTAATTCGTTTGAGACAATTTTTTTATGAGATCTATGAAATCTTCAACTGTTTCATATAAGAAATCATTGCAAAATAAAGGGGGAGTAAAATGACCCAAATAGATATTCTTTTTACTCCTAACCTACAGATGGTTGTCATCATCAAAAAGAGGGAGAATATGAATCATGCAGGTTTCAGGTTTTGGTGATGCCGAAAAGAATTCACTTGATAATGATTGTCATCATAAAAAAGGGGGAGAATATGAATCTTGCAGTTTTTGATGATACCAAAAAGAATTCACTTGATAAGGATTGTCATCATCAAAAAGGGGGAGAATGTGAATGTATGAATACAAGGTTTTGATGATGCCAAAGTAGAATTAATACAAGGTTGCTTCAACAAACATTCAAAGGTTAAACATTGCTTCAAGATTAATTCAAGGTTAAGCAAACAAGATCAAGAAAAAGATAAGGCCTCAAACAATCTCATTGGTTGATAAGCTTTTGCCTCAAAACACATTCATTCCAACATATCAAGGCACTGGTAATCGATTACCAAGCAGTGTAACCGATTACTAGAAGACAATTTTGCAAATCTGCTTTTCAAAAGGGTTTTGAAATTTGAAAGTTATAATCGATTACCATTGGTGTGTAATCGATTACCAATAATGGAACTCCTAAAATTCAATTTGAAAAGTCATGACCCTTCAAAATATAACTGTGTAATCGATCGCCAGAAACTTGTAATCGATTACCAGTGAAGAATTTCAAAAAAAGCTTTTTGAAAAGACACATCTCTTCAAACCATTTTGAAAAGGCACGAAGGGCCTCTATATATGTGTGTCTGACTTCGAAAAGCAAGAGAGAGATATTCTAAGAGAACTTAACTGCCAAATGCTCTCTCAACAACTCTTGGGCAAACACTTGCAAATCTATTGAGAATTCATCCAGGAACTTCAAATTGTATTATCATCTTTAAAAGAGAGAAATTCCTCTAGGAACTTCAATTTGTATCATCCAATCTAAAGAAGAGAAATCTTTATGTTCATCTCAGAAAGTCAGTTGTAATCAAGAGACTGGTTGTCTCTTGGATTGTGAGAATTGTAATCAAGAGATGGGTTGTCTCTTGGAGAATTTTTGAACACAAGGGTGAGGGATCCCAAGATGTGTTCAAATTCTGTAAAGGAATTACAGAGATAGTGGAAAGTCTCAAGTGGGTTGCTTGAGGACTGGACGTAGGTATGGGAAGTGGTCGAACCAGCATAAATCAAGTTTGCATTTCTCTCTTCCCTTATCTCATTTATGTTATTGCAATCAATTTTGTATTGCATGTTTAAAGAACATTATTAAATTGATTGTTGCTTCTTTTTCTGCATTCTGAGTCTATCATTTAGAAGGGGGTTAAAAGTTTGTTAGTGGGAAATTTTGAAACTTAATTCATCCCCCTCTTAAGTTATTGAGGTCACTTGTCCAATATTGATCCTTGAGCATTTTTGTTCTTATCACATGATCTCTTAGAAAATATATGTTTTGTGAGCATTTATTTTAGATGTTTCATTGCATATTAGTTTTCATTTTTGATTTTTGACATGCATTTGGCATTGCCACATGAGCTCTATTTTTGAACATGTCTCTTATTGCAATACAATAGCATGGGAGAGAGATATTGATGCAGAATCTTTGTGTTTCTTTTGGTAGGTTGTATTTTAAATTCAATCCAACGTGTTGGTTTTTATTAATGGCTTAATCATTTTGATCTCTATCTGACCCTGATTGAATATAAACACAATTCTTATTACAAATAGTTTGGTTACTTTTGTATAGTGTTTAACTATATATTAAAATTATAAAATAAATAACTGAGACTACTATTTAATTTATAGTATTTTGTTACCTCTTATTATATGGTTATGCATGTGAGTTGGACTGATTGGTTGGTAGCAAATATAATAAATTCCTTAATTAAGATATCAGGTTTGATTCCTGATTTAGGTATGAAGTTGTAAAGAAAGATTAATTAGGTGTCAGATAATAAGAAACTTGAGAACTAATACTATATATTTACTTGATCATTTCGCTGGTAGTACCTAGTTAGTTTATTTTACATGTGCATGGATTCTTGCTGAGTTCTTTTTTTTTTTTTTGCATTGTAACAAAACAGTTGAAGAATTGGGCATTAAGGAGCTTCTGCCAGCATATTGGAAACCCAATCTCCAATCTAGTGATTTGATCACAGGGGTCTATTTTGCTTCAAGTGGCTCAACGTACAACCCTTTGACATCAATATTAGAGATAATAGTGTTTAACTATATAGCTTTAGTTTTTGTGTGTTCTACTTGATCTTGTTCTTCCATATAATTTTTTAACAATATGTATGTCCATATTACACTTTACCAACTTAGAAAAATTCGTACAGTTAAGGAAATGATAAAAAAAATTACATTAAAAAAGGTTACACTATAGTAAAATCGTGTAACTTGTTTAAATCTATAATGGTTGTGTGTTTTTTAATAACATAGATAGCTATAAGTGAATGTATGCTAGTGCTAACTAAAGTGATTTAAGAAATAATTAAGAAGCCAAGCTTGCTAACCAATATGTATGCCTTTTTTTGTCTACCATATTACCAACCATCCCTCATCTCTTTTTCTGCCATTCCAGTTCTAACCTTTAAATTGTTGCATATAATCTATTATGTAGGCAAACATTAGTGGTTAAAACGTTATTTTTTTTGTTAATTCAACATGTGATTTTTTATTTTCTTTATTTCTTTCTTAATCATCATATCCATCTTATATCTATTGTATATGATGTATCGGATTAGTTTGCATCATATTATACACCCTCCACTACCTATAGAACAACTGTCACACCTTTGAATAACCAAATAAACATTATTTTACAGACAAAGATTTGTTTACACCAACCTGTTACAAAAATTAAGTCCTTTCTTTTCTTTTCTTTGTTTTCCCTTTTGTTTACACCAACCTAATTAATTAATTTTTGTAAATGTTATGTCATTTGACTAGATAAGGTATAGATATTAATGTTCAATGTTGAATGTCATTTGTAGGAAAATTTCGTTTTACACTCGACATTGTGATCACAAAATTGATTGTTGGAAAATTGTTTTGTGACTATCATCACAGATACGAATGTCGTTCATACTTTTTTTAGGCTATTTTTTCTTACGACTGATTTTTTAATTTCTTTTATGTGATTAATGACTATTGCGCTATATACAATTAATGTTCATTCTGAGTGAACCTTGGTTTCCCGTTTGAGATTCAATACAATGATTCTTCCAAATAATTTGGATTAATAGTTGTATTGAATCTTGAATTGTTTGTTTGGACAGTTTGGAAATAGTCATTTTTTTATAATAGATTCATACGTGTAGGTTAACTTTATTTTTTTAAAATTTAATGAAATTTTGGTATAGTGCACTTCACTTTGTTCTCTGGATGCATACTTGATTGTGGTGGAGTTCATGTCACCACTTTCATGTTGTGTACTTGGAGATCAATGTGAAATGTTGCCGAAATTTCTTCTTGAATGGCATAGGGTCACACCTTTAATTAAAAAAGTGAGGTTTTCATGCATGGAATCACCAACTTTTTGAGAACCACAGAGTTATTAATTAGATGAATTGAAGTTGGATAAACACAAGTGTGGGGTATCATGGTACAAAGTGAAGGATGATGACGAGTGTAGCGATGATGAAAGCACAAAGAAAGGCCCTCTAGCGAAGGTGTCATGGTATATTTTGATCATTCCAATGTTTAAGTGTTTGTTTGCAAATGAAGATGATGCAAAAGACCTCACATAACATGCAAAAGGGAGAAACTACGATGGAATTCTCCGCCATCCTACCAATTCCTCCAGTGAAAGAAGATTAATCATTTGTATCCTAATTTCGGGAAAGAGGCAAGAAATCTTAGGCTTGGACTCATCACTGATGGAATGAATCCCTATGGTAGTTTAAGCACTCAACATAGTTTGTGACCTGCTTTGCTAGTAATATACAACGTGCATCTATGGTTTTGCATGAAGCAAAATACATGATATTGTCTATGATGATATACGGCCCAAGACAGCCAGGAAATGACATTGATATTTATCTCAATCCGTTGATTGAAGGCTTGACAAAGTTGTGGGACGAGGGGGTTGCCATGTATGATGGGTATCGAAAGGAGACATCCAAGTTATGTGCAATGCTATTTTGTTTTGTTTTTTATTATTTGAAAAGGATTTGATACAAATAAAGTGTTGATTGTCATTGACTAATGTTTATTAACTATGTAGGATAAACAGGGAGCTGAGGGATCGACAAAACTTGTAGATAGGCCGAAACCTGATGACAATCCTCTATACCAGATGACATTGATGATCCCACAGCCTTTGGTAGGTGTCGTGGGATGCAACTGTGTTTGGGGTGTATAATGATAACTTCCCCTTGTACATAAAGCATGAAGATCTTTCTGAAATAGCACATGATAATCAGTGTCTAAACATCTCTATTATACAAATATGGATTCTATAAGTCACTTTACATTACTGTCCATTACCTAAATGATTGTTTTAAATTGATGCATACTTTACTTTATTTTAACAACGATAGGCATATGATTAAGACAAGTATGCAAGCAGGGAATGCCTCTGTGTATGGATTCCTTGAGCCAGAGTCCATACAGAGATCTGGGCAATCACAATTTGAATTAGAGGGTTATATTACGAAATGGATGCAAAATTCATAGAAAGATGTCTACCTTGGAGTCTACTTGAATGGGTAAGTAAAACTAAACAAATCAATTTAAATAATGCATGCACTATAATAAATTAATGTTCTCCAATACAGTGCACATTGCAACTGGTCATTATATGTCCTAAGGACAATGTTGTCATCTGGTTCTGTTCACTGCACAATAAGTCCGACAACTACTTGAAATGAATTATTAACATGTCAGTTGTATTTTGTAAGACATTTACTTTATCATAAAATATTTGACATCAATATTTAAAAATTGTACAATATACATGCATGTTTCTCTTAACCAGTGCTTTGAAGGGATTCAACGATATTCAAGGAAGTAAATCCAAGGCTACTTCTAAATGGATTGCAGTTAAAGTCATTTAAACAATGGTTGATGTCTTAAAAATTACATTTTACTACCGTGTACACTAATTTTCGATTAACTTTGAATATCTTATTGAATTTGGTGTAATAAGAAAAGAGAAAGCACTGAGTGTGACTATTATGTGATGCATTGGATGTCACCTATAGTCGTAGGAGGTTTCAAGGATAATTGGGAAATGATAATTGCTTACTTCAAAACTAATGTTGTTTGTTAGACTTGTTATTATTTATATTTATTAATTTATGTTTTATTATATCATGAAGTATTTTATTGATCCAAGACAATTGGAACTCGAGAGATTAAAGGCAATCACATTCAGTGGACAAGATTTTATGTCAAAATTAAAAATGAAACACTAGGTGTTTAAGGAATTTTATAATTGTATATAGTTATGTTTAACTAGATTCGATTATAGTAGATAATTTTATGTATTGACATTATTGTTTTCTTTAACTATTTTTTATAATTGATAGTAATTATTCAATAGTAATATAAAAATTTGTACTGTGAACCTGCCTAGATTGATTTGTTTTTAAATTTGCAAGTTTGGATAATATTAAAAAAACAAAATAGGATATTAATAAAATGCAAAAAACAACAACTTCTAAAAATCAATGTTTTGTGCAAAAAACAACATCGGTTTTTTTTTTGAAAAATCGATGTTGTTGTACACCTAACAACATCGATTTTTCTAAAAACAAATGTTGATTTATGCACCACAACATCAGTTTTTAGAAATATCGAGGTTGTTTTTTTTGCATATTCTACATTTTTTGGTTTATTGCGTATTGTGTGACATCGGTTTTTCTAAAAAACCAATGTCGTGTATTGTATGTTAACATCAATTTTTTGAAAACCGATGTTAACATTGAAATCGTTAAGATCTGTGATTTCAACATTGGTTAAAAATCGATGTTCAAAGTCGAAAAAACCCGATGTTAAAAGTCTATTTTCTAGTAGTGATAGTGATTTTATTATTTAGTATTGTAAACAAGTATTATAATTGTCTAGTATAGTTGTTTAACGAGGTGTTATTGAGAATTTACAAATGTGCTTTTATTATTTAGCATTGGTTTAATAGAAATCGATTATTTTATAAATTAAACTATTTCTTATTGGAAGATATGATGTTGATAGACACCTTATTTTACTTATAATGGGTATTATTTCAATATGACTTATCATTTTTTTTAAAATTCAAAGTAATGACATTTTAAAGCAAATGCAACATAGTTATTCACAATTTAGGGAAAGGATAGTTGGACAATATGCCTTAAGTTAATTCTTTTATTTCATAATTTCAAAAATGAATTAAGAAAATTTTTAATAATAACTAGCACTACTAGAAAAAAGGTTTTCAATGTTGGTTCTCGAACACATTTGATGACGGTTCCCAAACCATCTTTGAAGTCGTTGTCACACGATTTTCCAACCATCTTTATATGTCACTTTCTAAGACGATTTTCAGTCAAAAACTATCTTAGAATGTTTTTTTAAAAAAATTTGAGGATTTTAATATGATTTTCCCAAAAAGATGGTTATTTAAAAAATTGTCTTAGAATGTCTTTTTTTAAAAAAATAAAAAATTGAGGATTTTAAGACGGTTTTCTCAAAAATCGTCTTGTAGACATTCTAAGACAGTTCTTTACAGAATTGTCTTAGAATGCCTTTTTTTTCTAAAAAAATTTAAAATTGAGGATTCTAAATTGATTTTCCTAAATTTAAAAACAAAATTAAAAAATTGACTACAACTACCCAAATATATTTACACATACATTTATGATTATTTCTTTATTTAAATAATATAAATAATATAATTCTATTGAAAATGAGTAATAATAAATTATATATATCACTTCAATTTATCCCACGAAGATCTGCATTCTATACCTTTTTATTCATTCATACCTTTAAATGGTACCAGTGTCACGTACTCAAAGGCATGCAAAATGAATATTACTTTTGCAAGACTTGAACGGATGCATAAGATTAAATACTCAACAAGGTCTTTGTAAGAATCCCAATTATATGAGGAGCCAAGAAAGTATTGGTTCTCCATATAGATAAACTTTTGGGCGGCAGGAATTGCCTTGACATACACTGAATGCAAAAGATAAATAATCAGAGACTAACTTAAACAATTTTCTTAAATGGAGTAAGAATTCTTTGTTAGAAATAGGAGCTTGAATTAATTCATCTATTTTCCAACACAATTTATAATATACCTGGACATGCCACTTGTCAACATATCATTATGAATTTGAAATTGCACTTGAGGTTCCTTTGCCATAATTGAAATTCTACTTTGTTCCTTATTTTTTTCCACAAATTTCATTTCCTATTATTTTTACTTGAATGTTTAACAAAAATGCTGACATGCTGGTTTAGCAGGGTTTTATGCATAATAGTGCAGTAGAATGTCACACTGTTATGGATATGTTGACATAAAATATAATAGAGTTTCACATCAGCATTTGTGTTAAATATTGAATGTCTAGTTAATGAGGAATAATATTGCACAATTAAAAGGAAATCAAATCTGAAATAAAAAGTGTAGAAAAAGCAGTTAATGGGATTTTTCAGTCAGACCATGTTTAAATGGATTTTGATAGTTCATAGAGCCAAAAATCTAATTTCCAAAAGTCATCTAAAATTGAGGGGCCACTTCTGCAACTGCAGAAAAGTGATTTCAAATAGATATATTTTTGCAATACAGAATATTGTCTTTATTCTTGAAACAAGGAGAGAAAAAATACAGTGCATTTTATTTGCAGTGATGCAAGGAAAACAATGAGGAGGAAAAAATTTAGGAGATACATGGTACTATGAACGTGGTCCTAAATGAGGCCAAAAGAGAAAAGAATCCACCTTGTCAATAACCACAGCCTATAATGAAAAAGCATAAACTAACAAGAAGCAAAGTCATTAGTGCCTAAAACAAATTAGGACGTAAATAAGAGCCTTAATGTCAAGAATGTATTATGTATCTAATGTAATTGCCAAATAGAAAGGAACCCCAAATTGGACATAGTCATATCTCCTAAAAAGAAGGAAAATGAAATCATAGCAGACATCTCTTCAAAAAGAAAAAAAATTAAATCATATCAGAAATGAAAGCTTTTGAACTTGTAATGTTCCTTCAAGTATATATCAAACTATCAATTCAAAGATAAACTTCAAATATTGGTTCAAATATCAATTATATATACTCATAGAACTAAAAGTAAAAAGGTTAATAAATGTTCATACCTTCATGTTTGGGTGGTCAGACAAAAGGTTGGAGAAGTGAAAGTCAGCATTAGATCCTGCCTTATTATCTGGATCCTCAAGCTGAAGCAATACCAAAGCCACCACCCACCAACAAAGCCAAAGATAGAGAAAAGCCACTATAAAATAGAACAGTCTTAGTAACAACTTGTAGTAGTTCAGAAGACAACCAAACTAATTAAAAAAAAAAAAACAGAATTCTATCAATACCAAATACCAATCAAGAATATCCACTACTGCAAATTCCCCTAAAGATAATAGCCAAACAATTAAAAATTTTGAATCTTAGTGTCAAGAACATCTAAGATACTCAAAATGATTCTAAGATGATCTTCCACCACGCCCCCAATCTAAAGCTTACTAAGCTTTTACCTTATTACAAAAAAAATATTCTACAAAATAGAAAATAATATAAATATGAAGTGGTTCCCATAAACCATAGCCTAAAAGGAAACTTCATCATTAATGGGAAGAGTAGTCGCTGCATGCTAGTATGATTCATCAATGGGAATAGGAAAGATGACTAACACACCATAATCACAATTGAAAGACCAAACAAAGTCCACTGCACAAAAAACTAGAGATAACCACAACAGAAATCTCAAAAAACAACCCAAGCCTACCGAAAATAACTCAAATCTCATGATAGTACTACAAAGAACATACTAGATCACATTAAACAATGCAGAAGCAGAACACAGGCAAAGGGAGGCAGACAACCACATCAAGTTGGCAAAGAAGGGTGATGGGGCTTGGCTTAACTAGAGATGGTGTGGTAGGACAAATAGTGTCGAGATCCTTAAAACTTATGGTGTGGCTGATTCTGAAGTGCTTCACCCACAAATCGTTCATTCCCATGAAATGTTTCCTAAATCGCTGGGCGCAGAAGAGGTTCGAGTTTCCTTCAAAGGCAAAAATGATGTTATCCGGGGCAATTTCAGGCAGGACCCACACCTTCTTTCTCCACACGCCGAACCCGTATGACCATGTCGTCTTCCCCACACGCGAGTTAAACATCGCGTGCTAGTACACTCCATTGAACCGCCCTAAGGCCTCCATGTCATGTTGTATGTCAAGGAGCCTGTTGGAACGACTTTGGTACACAATTTTGTCCAGCGAGTAGGATTCTAGCGAGTCGAAGTTGGCGTTGAAGGGGACATACTTCACTGTGAAGTTGTTCGCCAATGGTTCTAGATTTGAAGGTGGAGAGAGTGCAGAAAAATCTCTATGGTACCGACATTCCAGTGGCACATATATGATTTTAAATGCATGCTTTTGTTGGATCAAGTGGTCTCGGAATAATTAAGAATAGGGGGTTGAATTAATTATTAATGTGTCTTGAATAATTAAAAATTTCCTTCTTAATGTTACTAGATTCAATTAGGCTTTACTACTAAGTTATTAGAAAGTAAAGAACAAAAGCAATAACTTAGACAAAGTAAAGCAGAAATAAAAGTACACAGTGGAAATTAAAGAGTGTAGGGAAGAAGAAGACAAACACAAGATTTATAGTAGTTCGGCAACAACCCGTGCCTATATCGAGTCCCCAAGCAACCACTGGTTCTTGTGATTTCTTTCAACCTTGTAAAAACCTTTACAAGCAAAGATCCACAAGGGATGTACCCTCCCTTGTTCTCTTTGAACAACCAAGTGGATGTACCCTCCACTTGAACTGGTCCACAAGATATGTACCCTCTCTTGTTCTCAATACAACAACCCAAGTAGATGTACCCTCTACTTGTACCACAAAAGATGTACCCTCCAATGTGTTAAGACAAAGGATTCTCAGGCGGTTAGTCCTTTGAATCTTTGTAAGGGGAAACAAAAGATATCTCAGGCGGTTAGTCCTTTGAATTCTCTTGAAAAGAGAGAAGGGAGACACAAAAGAATTCAGACAGTTAGTCCTTATATTCTTTTGGCAAAGGGAGAAGAGAAGAAAAGATAGCACACTTTTGTTTTCTGCCGAATTTTTACTTACAAAAAAACAAGGTTTGGAAAAACAAAACTTAGAAAGCTTTTTGGCAAAGGAAGAACAAGAAGATAGATGAGTAGAAAGGAATTCTTAGAAGTTCTAAAAAATTGTTAAAGAGTTGTAAAAGTCTTTTTTTTAATGCAAGTCAAGGTCTTACTTTTATAGACTCTTCATGCCTGGTCAAGAAAATCATTGGAAGAGTTATAACCTTGAGAAAATCATGTCAAGAGTTACAACTCTTGACCTTTTATTCAAAACTTATCACTGGTAATCGATTACCATAATCATGTAATCGATTACACAATGCATTTTATGAAAAGTTGTGACTCTTCACAATTGGATTTGAATTCCAACGTTCAGATACACTGGTAATCGATTACCAATATAGTGTAATCAATTACACCATTTGAAAAATATTTTGGAACGTTGCAAATCAGTTAAAAAACATTTTGAAATTAAATTTGGTCACTGGTAATCGATTACCAGAGAGTAAATACTCTGGTAACTTAGAAATTTTTTGAGAAAACTCTTTTGTAAAACAAAATTGTGCTATGTTTGGATTTTTGAAAAATACTTCCCTTGTGAAGTCTTGACTGTTGCTTTTCGATTACTTCTCTTGAATCTTGAAATCAACTTCTCTTGAATCTTGAATCTTGATCTTGATTGTTCTTGAATCTTGAATCTTGAAACTTAATTGTTCTTGAATCTTGATTCTTTGAGACTTGATTCTTGAAGCTTTTTGACTCCTGATTCTTTGGAACTTGCTTAACTCTTGATTCTTTGGCATCATCAAAATAATCTTGGAAGTTATTGCTTCCACAATTTTAATGAGATGATTAATCATATGGAGATATATTAATATTATTACTGTGTGATAAGTATATGATGCATCAGGCGTGATAACATGTTGTATTGGGATTATGAAAGTGTGGTGAACTGTGTGCAAGTGACAAGTTGAGTATGTGTTAAATTGTGAGATCACATGTGTATTGATATGTTGTCTGCATTGAATTGTGAGCTATGAACTGTACAATCACACGACTGTGGGTCCTTTGAGGACGACGAGTTTTGCATGATGAGTATTGTGATGGGATCCACTGGGGGAACCTGACGAGTTGAATCACTTTGATGTGCGACGAGTTAAAATTATTTTGAGAATAATTGAGGAGTCGTGTGTTTCTATAGTTCATAGATAGAGTTTTCATGTTAAAATGTTTTCTAGGTTGGACCTGAATCGGGAGGGAGAGGCTGTGACGGACTCTTCAGAGTCTAGACCTTGGGGGGTAAATACACTTGGTTTATGTGCTCCTTTAACCTTGTGTGTCGCCGCATGGTTGGAGCACTCTCGAAAAATAGTTTGACCTTGACTGGTCTCCCTATGATTTCACCTAGTGAGAGTGACATGACTTACCAATGTGTGGTCTGCCTTGTCATGTACTCTTGAGCGCTCAACAAGATTTTTCACTAACATGGTACCACATTACATCTAGGATTGAGTCTTAGTATATTTGCTACATAATGCTTGTGTATTGATCATTATTGACTGATTGAGTGATATTGTGTTTTGATCCTTGAGTACATGAATGATATGAAAATATGTGAGACGTGTTGTGTTGAGATGTGATGTTATACGATAAGTGATGAAATAACGTGAGCTATGTTTAGGTAAGTTGCATTTCATTTATATGATATTTATATCTACATGTTGTCTCGTTCCTCTCTTTTAGCTAAAAATGTGATAACTCACTCCATGTGTGCTACTTGTGTTTGGATCCTATGATAATCTCAAACCTTGTGTTGGTGGGAGTAAAGGGTTAGGTGGATGACTATGAAAAATCTCATGCTAGAGAACGTTGGGATACAGTACTCTGATAGGATGTGACATCGGGGCTTAGGGTTTTATGTTGTTTTCATCATATGCTAGTTTGAGACATGTAGTTGAACATGATTTACTTTTATATTTCTCATTGGAATTTCAGTTGTCATACTGATACAGTCTTTGTTTGGAACCAGAACATGTTTTTATATTCTTACTAATAAATTTTAACTTGGTTAATTGATGAATGTGGATCTTTTACTTCGTTTAGAAGTTTTATATTGAGTTGTGAAATAAATCTTTTTAAATTACTCCTGTTATTCTATGTTTCTTTTCCATATATATATATATATATATATATATATATATATATATATATATATATATGGAAAGCTCATTTTTTTAAAAGCGAAAATGGATCAAAAAAATAAAAATACATATATAATGTAATTTGACAGAATTTCCATTCATGGGAAAATGACAAAATAATATATATATATATATATATATATATATATATATAATGTTGTGTAACAAACATCACTTTTCTTAAATTAATGTTTTATATCCAATTATATTAATTTGTGTTCGATACTCCATATTTTTATCTTTATAGGTTGCCTAAATTTTTTTCTACTGAAAGTTTGCCAAAACGCACTATTCAATTAAAGCAAGGAAGACAAATCTTTTATTTCCAATTTGTAATCAGGGACCTGAAACCATTGAGCAATTATATTACTTTGTCTTGGTTTTAGAATATTGTGTTTAACATTTGCAACAGGCTAGGGTCGGAAAATATGCACTCCCTTTATTCTATTTTGTTTGACATTTAGCGAGTATTTGGTAGGAAATTTTTGTTTTTCTTAAATTTAAAATTAGACAAATTACATTTTTGGTATATTATAATTGTTAAATTTTTAGCCTTTGAAATATTAAATTGTAATGAGATACTGATTGGTAATATGACAACTAGCAATCTAGCATGCGGTAGACATCATGTTAGCATGCTAGTTAACGGTGGAGATGGTAATGGAACCTACACCCGTCATTCCAACAACCTTTATTAAATCACTACTTTATTTGCTAGTTATATATACCTTCTCTAACATATTGTTTTTGACATATTTTATTATAAATTAGAATTGATTTAAAAGTACAAAATTTTAAGGGAGACTCATTAAGATATTTATTATGCTTCATAATTATTTCTGTATAAGTATAGATATGTAAGATATAAATATATTTATATTATTTTATGCGGTATAAATTTATTATTATATGTTTCATAATATTTTAAAAATTAGTAATATATATCTTGATCCCTTTACTATATATATATATAGATAGATAGATATATCAAAGATTAAATTATACTGATATAATTTTGACAACTGTTACACAATATATAACCTTCAACTAAATAATATTTTCTTAAAATTCACCACTGGATTGAAAGTTCATTTCACATATATCACATGCAAAATTTTATATTAATGCAAAATCATTTATTACCTCATTTATATAAATTAAAATCGACATAATATAAACATTTCAAGATATACTAAAATATGGATCATTGATTACTTTTTTATTATTATTTAATTTTGACAAAATTTGACACAAATAATCTTAGTAATATGAAAATATAATTCAATAAAAATCATATATCAAGTTATAAAAATAATATAATAGTTGTCAATGATATATTAGTATAATTTGATCCTTCCTCATATATATATATATATATATATATATTAGTATATTCTGAAAATTATATATTATCTCAATTTTGATCAATAGAAACAAAATATAAAATAATTTTAAATTAATATAATTTTTTTATGAAGAATCTATATATTCATTATAAAATTTAACGTATATATACATCATCATAAAGTTCAACTAATTATAACTTATTATTTCAATCAATAACCAATTAATGAGTTAATATCCTAATTAAGTCCTATGATATATTGGCCCTATCAAGTGCGAAGACCCAATTAAGTGTGAAGAAGAGTGGATTGGTATTTAAGCGATGGGTAGGTGCGCATGCATGTTAAGGTGACGCAATGAGTCAAGAAATCTCTCTCTCTCTCTCTCTCTCTCTCTCTCTCTCTCTCTCTCTCTCTCTCTCTCTCTCTCTCTCTCTCTCTCTCTCTCTCTCTCTCTATATATATATATATATATATATATATATATATATATTAACAAACACGTATTTCTAATAATATCAACCAATAGCATCAAAGAAAATAGCTTTTGGATCCTTCAAAGAAGAAAAAGGGTTTTGATTTAAGCCAAGGGACATACATATATATAATGACAGACGGGTAATTTACATTCATCATTAACAATAGACACTTTTATTTATAATAGTTTATGATTCATTGATTCCGCAGAATAAAAAATGGCATCATTAACCTATGCCCACCAACGAAAACAAGAGCAGGAGGTGGAGGGAGAGGGCGAGGAGGAAAGGAAAAGAGAAGAGAAGTTATTAATTAGGAATTCTTATTTGTAGAGAAGAAGGGGGAAGGGGAGACACAGTGTCTCTCCTTTTTCTCTAACAAGAAATAAGTGTGACAAAAATCCAACAACAATGTCATCAAGCCGGCAAAGGAAGACGAAGATGTTTGGGATGTGTGGCGGTGATTATAACGACGACGACAAGGATGATGCAGACAAGAGAGAGATTGATGAAGCAAGAGAAGATGGCAGCCAATATAGTCTCACAGGCATTCTTCTTCCGTCTCTCGGTGCCACGGCTGTCCGCAATGACAGCGGTAGACCAAAGCTTCGCCGATACATTGTCTCACCATATAATCGTCGTTACAAGTAAGATTTAATGATTAATATTTTGTTGTTTTCTCACCATCTCTTTGTTAGTGAATAAACATCATTTCATTTATTGTGCATGTTTTAATCCACTAAGAATTGGCCTCGTGGTAAAGAATTTAAGTAGTTTGTACAAACTCCTAGGCAAAAACCTGTCATTGTACAAGGACAGCATTTTGTTTTACTGTGCGTGTTTTAGTCCGTGTTTGGCAAGTAATTTTTTTCTATGAAACAATTGCTTTTTATTATTTTCAATGGCTATCTTTCTGGAAAAAAAATCATTTCTTTCAACCAAAACAGTTTTAGTAATTACTAAGTAAAGATTTATACAAAAAGCTATGAATTGGTTATTTAGTTAGATTTAAATAAAAAAATCATTTTAAATAAAAACTTAACATGTTGAACTTCTTTGATATGAATTAAATAAGAGTTTATTCAGAATACATTCACCATATAATTTTTTTTACATTGTCATCCTATTCGAAATAACCATGTCTAGGGTAAAAATGTTATGATTGAATTCTAAGGAGAAGAGATTAGAGGAATTATTTACATTTATATATGATGGTACTATTTATTAGGATCGATCAAATAATTAATAACAAGTTATGATTTTTGTTTGTTAGATTTCATATCAGTTATTATTTCTGACATTTGAGTTGAGAATTCTGTTAGTTAATAATGTTATGATTCTTATTCTTAAAAGATTCAGAAAAAACTTTTAATAATTCCTATGAACCTACTAACAGAATTCTCAACTGAAATACCAGAAAACATAAATGATGAAATAATCTTAAGTACCTAACCAACAAAAATCACTAATTATTTATTTGATCCTAATATTGTTTATAATGATAATTGATATTGCAGACTATGGAACAAGTTTCTGCTGATATTGGTTTTCTACACTGCTTGGATGTGCCCATTTGAATTTGGTTTCCTTGAGAAATCAATGGGTGCAGTGGCTATAACCGACAATGTTGTAAATGGGTTTTTTGCCATCGACATTGTTCTCACCTTCTTCGTTGCCTACCTTGATAAGTCCACATATTTGCTAGTTGATGACCACAAACTCATTGCTTTGAGATATGCTAAGTCCTGGTTGATCTTGGATGTCATTGCAACCATTCCTTATGAAGTTGTTATTCTAATTTTGCCACCTTCTCTTAAGATATATAGTTACTTCAATATTCTTCGCCTTTGGCGCCTCCATCGAGTGAGTGCCATGTTTGCAAGGTAATGTCAAAACTCAAACTTTTCCTTCTGATATTTCAATTGTAGACTTCCTACATAGACTTCCAAGTACGAGAAAACTATTCTCAATTGTGTGTACCTTTCTAAGGCAACAAATTAAACTCATATGTAGGTTAAATTTTATTATTTCACATTATTTTTTATACACTCATTGAAAAGTCTCTTTTGTGCTTTTTCTTGATGGGGGAATGAGTATTTCACTCTTCTAAGTCATGGTTTTATATTAGGATTGCAGTCACACTTGTAATTGCATGCAAAGACCATATGTTGCAATTTAAGCTCATGTTTGGGGTTTACACCCGATGTAAACCCATGTAAATGAGATAAGTTGAGAAGTTAATAATGGTAGGATATGTGATATAAAAGAAAAGAGAGAGATATATAGATCAGAAATTATTACATGATGTGAGACGATGGGATCTTGTTCTAGAGTAGTCCTGCCGACTAGAAGAATTAGAGAGTTTCTTTTGTCAACCACTTCCATTCCTCTCATTAGACCATCTGTAGCACTCATAACTATAGCTCTAACGATTATTTCCTAATGATTGTTGTACTCCACAAGTCACATTAATTTCTTGACCGGTAGTCTCAGCCTTTAACTACCAGAGCCTTGTAAATATTAAGCATCTTGTCCGGTCTTAGCTGTAGCCTTTCCCCTTGGAGAAAAAGAATTAATAAATGTCATGTGAAAATTGGTTGGAATCACATGTTCCTGATCATGTGATAATTTCTTGAGATAGATACGAATATAAAGTGAGTGTGCTAAAAAGAATGTGAATAATTAGTAATCTTAGATTCTAAGTGATTTGACATTTTAGAAAAGATAAAACAATGATGTAAAGACAAGTGGTGTAAAACAAGTTCCATATTGGTTTGAGTTAGGGTGATTTTGTTTACATTCTACCTTCATGTGCCAGATTAGAAAAGGACAGGAAATATAGCTACTTTTTGGTGCGCTGTTGCAAGTTTACATGTGTAAGTACTTACTTATATTCAAGTGAATTTCTCGTAGAGTTATGGCCTTGGTAATATAAAACAACCTATCTTATTAGTCATCATTTCATGCCATTGTAGGTTACTCTATTTTCATTGCATGCTGCTGCATGCTTTTTCTATTTTCTTGCTGCACGGGATAATCCAGAATCTACGTGGCTTGGACTTGTTCCTGATGCCATTGACCAGAATCTTTGGGGAAAGTATGTAGTAGCAATATATTGGTCCATAGTGACCCTTTCATCAGTTGGTTATGGTGATCTACATCCTGTAAACACAAAAGAAATGGTATTTGACATTTTTTATATGCTCTTTAATCTTGGACTCACCTCATATCTGATAGGCAACATGACCAACATGGTAGTCCAGTGGACGGAAAGAACTAAGAGATATGTAAGTATATCTTATTCACCGTGCTTTATTTGTAGTTAAGCCTTATAAGCAAGGTTTTAGAAGATGGTCCACGATCGTGATTTTGGTAGCAATGCCAAGGTTTCTAAGGTCTCTGCAACCACAATGCGACCAAATTGTGACCAAGATTTCCAGCAATACCAATGATCGTGATGAAGCCATGACCACAATATAAAAACCTTGCTTTATGGGAAAGAAAGAAAAGAGAATTCAGAGTCTCAAAACATTATGCAGTCCATATTTCCTTTTTTTTTTTTGTTTTTAAAGAGGTTCATTGATTATATAGTTTTAATTGAAACTGTTTGTTTCTTTGTCACACATTAGAGAGACACTGTACAATCTGCCTCAAATTTCGCTCGTAGGAATCACTTGCCAAATCGTTTACAAGAACAAATGTTTGCTCATTTGCTTATGAAGTACAGAACTGATTTAGAAGGACTACAACATCAAGAGATCATTGATTTCCTTCCAAAAGCCATTCAGTCTAGCATCTCACACTACCTATTCTTTTCAATTGTTGACAAAGTGTACTTATTTCATGGAGTGTCAAATGACCTACTTTTTCAACTGGTAATATTTTTGTATTTGCTATAACCTTGACCCCATTATGTTAAAAGAAGAAAACCTTTTTTTGGTTAAACAAAATCTGAAACATGGACGATATTTATTTTAAAATAAGACTTTTGATCTATAAAATTTAGTTTGTAATTGAGAAACATTTTGCCAGAGACACCAATAATATATAATGTTAAAAAGAGAGCAGTTTTTGAATAATTATTTGTATTTTTGCTTCTAGTCATTCTTTCTATTTAGAACGAATACATTCTTTCATGTGACTAAGCTTAAATATCAAAATTTGAAGGTCACAGAGATGAAGGCTGAGTATTTTCCTCCGAAGGAAGATGTGATTTTGCAAAATGAAGCACCAACAGACTTTTATATATTCATTACTGGAGCTGCAGTAAGATATTATACTCCTCTTTATTTTTATTTACTTAGTTATATTGTATTGTATTGCGCATGCACACACACAAGTTCTTGAGTAGTATTTAAAATAACTATTTTTCTGCCAAGAATTATCTGAATATATAGTAAATTATCAAATAAATTTAACATTGTTTAATATTTCCAAATTGCTAAGATTCAAAAGTAGAAGTCTAATGTAAAAGAGAAATAAAAACAAAGGAGAGTGGCATTATTTCAATTGAAACTAAGAAAATTAAAAGTGCAACGAAGACATTATTCCATGACTGTCCTTTTATTGTATATGGGTAATTTCTTGAATGTCCTTTCTCCAATTAATAACAAATTTCAACGAAAAACATGACAAACTAACTTTCATTTTCTTTTGACTAACAGGATCTTATCATTCATAAGAATGGAATAGAGCAGGCAAGTTTGTTTAAAATATTCTTTGATTGATCATTACTTTCTTTTATGTGATGTCATTGGATTGACCACTTAAAATGACTTGATTCTATGACTAACAAAACATGTATGCAATTATATACCAGGTTGTTGGCGAGGCAAAGCCTGGAGATGTAGTTGGGGAAACAGGAGTGTTATGTTATAGGCCACAAGTGTTTACTGTTCGGACCAAGCGGTTGAGCCAGATATTGCGTTTGAATCGAACCACATTTCTAAATCTTGTTCATTCAAATGTTGGAGATGGAACAATGATCATAAACAATTTTCTTCAGGTATATAAAACTGAGATCTTTTGATTTGTTAACTTTATTTTTTCTATAAATTATTCTACTTGTTTTAGTTTTGTATTTACATTCATTTACTTAAAGAAAAAATGTGTTTTTTCTTCTTCTTTAGTTTCATACACATCCTTTTGATTGTCAATTTTATTTTCAAATGTTACAATCTTTTGGTTTTAATTCCTTATTTTCCTGGTCAATAGCATGGACTATAGATCAAGCTATTAGGACTCTTTTACACCCCTCCCTGAATTTTCCTATTAAAGACCATAATTTGATATGTTTTCATTTTTAGTGAAGACAAAAGCTATTAAATCTCAGCTTCATCAGCTATCTTTTACCATGTTATCTGAATGTGTTCAAAGCAAGGATACACTTGGCCTTTTAGTTATTTGCTACTTGACATATGTATTTTTTGAGATTTGCAGAGGTGCATCTTAAAAAGACTAGAAGAGAATATAAATTTGGAAAATAATTCTCGAAAACATCTTGTTGATGTATTACAAATAGGATTTTTTACATCGGTTATTTGACAATTTCTACAATAATTTTTAATTGTCTTCAAAACCGTCCTCTTACAAAGTTAACACTTTTCACAACGATTTTTAAACCGTCTTAAAAACTCGATCTCTATATCGGTTTGTGTAAAAACTGTCTTAGAATATTTTTTTATTTTAAAAATTAAAAAAAATTAAGGATTCTAAGACGGCCGACTTAAGAAGTAGACTTTCTATGATGATTTTTTAAAGAATCATCTTAGAATGTATATTTTTTAAGATAATTTTTAGATATTTATTTTTTTCTTTTTTTAATGTTTATTACCATGTAATTAAAAGTTATTAATTTTTATAATAATTATTTAAAAAAATAAAAATAAAATTTAATTAAAATGTTCTACTAATAAATTACATATATATTTTTTTACTATTTACCATGTAATTAAAAGTTGTTAATTTTTATAATAATCATTTTAAAAAAATCACATTTAAAATGATTTCTAAAACAATGAACATTTGAAGGTGGATATGGTGGAAGACCTGCGTGTGTTATCCAAAAGGATATATAAAACCAAATATACTACATTTATTGACTTCATATTAATACAAACACAAAATGGTCTTAAGATTCTTATGTTAATGTATAAATTATTGACATGGTGACCAGAAAAAAAAAAAAGTGAAAGACTTGCTGGTTCTATAATCCCGAGCATGATGTTCTATTAATGATTGTGCAATCATATTATCATATTTATGTTATTGTTTGTGCGTAGAATGGTAAGCAAACACAAATAACGCACTCAAATAATTTTGACTAGTGACTTGCATTGCTATAGTATACCCCAGACCAAACTGACTTATGTCTCAATATTAGAGGTTCGATCTTCACTTCAACAATAAACACAACAATAAACACATTTTACCACTCAAGGAGTGTGAATATGAGCAAAAGAGAACTTAGCATATTAAGAAGTTAAAGGTAAGCCATTTTTGACATGCTTGAACAGAATATGTTGGAACTAAGACAAAACTCATTTATAAATTACAATCTCATAGAGAACCAATACGAAAATCCATGAGCATCCAAATATGCAAAATAGATAAGCTGTAACTATATCACTCTCTAGTCTCCAGTAAGTTTGAAATTAGTTTTCCATCTATTCATTTTCAACAAGGGAACATTTTGCCAAACAAAGACCCTATAAATGTATAATGTGCCACATTTCAAGTTCATTAATAATTTATGGGCTACTCAAATGGATCATACATGTAAGTAGTGAAAATCATAAATTAAGCTCATACCAGCATATTCATGAAGCTGAGTAATACATATTACAAAATGTAGCTTAATTAGTAGGAAAATAAGCTGCAATTTCATTCTGAAGATCTTTTTACCGACAACCTAATTAGGAGAATGCTGAAGCACTCTAAGGGACAGCTTCCTATAAGAAAAAGACTCAAATAAAAACAAACCGACAAATGCTAACCAAATTAATAGGTAATGAAAAGAATGGTTTAGGAAGGAGACACAAATGCTTCCTCATTTTCATAATTAAGGATTGCCAAATGACAACTTCATTATTCTTCAGAATAACTAAGCCGTGACTGAGAACTAAGAGTAGATAAAACCAAAAAAAAAACACCAAGGAAAGAAGCTGAATTCTGAAAACATCAACACTTCTAACTTCAAGACAAAGTTGTTCCCACTGTTCTGGTGTAGTAAAAAGATGACCTTTACACATCCTTTACCTGTTACCTTTATAGCTTCCTGCCAAGTCAACTAAGTGGATATAACCACGAAGACTATTCCCTGATGCAAGCTCTCTTTCTTGAACATGAACTGTCAAGCAGCTGCAATTATAGCATTACAAGCTAGTACCAATTAATATTGTGATGGAAAACATACATGGTAAAAAAATGGACCAAAATGTCTTATAGTCTCTAACACAACATATAGGTTAAATTTCAAACCAATAATCACACACAAGCATAAAAAATATCTCTAGCAGTAGACAACATTAAAAAAAATTTAAATTCAACCAATAAAAATCCTCATCAACAACAGCATAAGGTGGCATATGTAATTTGACAATCTCATAGAAACCAATTCGTAGAATCTGAAACAAACAAAGTACTAAGACCACTAATAGCATGTTCAAAGAATATAATGACTCAAAGGCCTATGAATTGTTATAAAAAAAGATCAATGAATATATGGTTACACCCTGTATCTTTATTTCAAAAGGTTCAACTACAAAATCTTTCTTCTCTTGCAAAACTAAATTAGAGTGACACGTAAAAAATTTCTTCTCTTCTCCTTCTGTTTGTTCTCTACATGAAGTATTTACTTAGTCAACGATTCGTGCAAATATACTCATAATTTTAGAGACCAAAAATCACCTGTAAGAGAAGAAGTTCCATGCTAGATATATCTTTATCATGACATAGTGAACTGATAAGATGATCAAGATATCTTCTCCAGCCAATTGAGCCCCCAACAATATTTGTCACTTATGTAATTTTAGTATGAAAGAAGAACATAATCAATAAATTTGTTCATGAATTCTGACCAAAGCAGCCATTTTATTAAGTTATTTGATGTAAAAGAGAACATCTAAACATATAATAATAATAATAAAAGAAACATTTTGTACTATATGTTATGAAGCAGAGCCAAAAGTGATAACTAAACCAAACTAAAGTTCAAGTATCTACTATTTAATTATCTTTCTAAACTCCATAGTAAAAGAATAACATAAGCAGTATTCCCATGTAACATACCGCCATTTGTGACAAATGTTCAAAAACTATCCTTATACATGCCATACTAAGAGATACCAAATTATAATGAGTAGCAAATTATAAAGCTGGTTATAAATTTAGCTTCATATCTTAAAATAATTCCAGTGATAAAATCACAAAACACAACCAAGGATAAGGCATTACCATGGTTTTGTTGGATGTAGATCCACAGACTTTACTCTTTAATCTTTGCACAAGCTTTCACTGTTCAAATATTACAAAAACAAATCAGTTTGAGCAGCCAGAAAGTTATAAAAGTCTGCCATGCTTGGTGGCAGAGAAATCTAAATCACATAAAATCTCGCTGACAAGCTAATCAAACTTGGCCTTCTCAAACTTCCTATGTACTCCATGAGTAAGACATAGATAAATCCAAGGCATTTGGACCATTTTGCAAAGTCACAATTATTGGAAACATGAAAAAAAAAGCTCCAATAAATGTGTATCTCAATTCACTTGCACGTCCAAAAATTGTTTAACAGTATTATAACAAGGAAAATAAAACATACCAAAACCAATGACATTATGAACCACTAACACAATTGGAACTGCTCAGCACATGGAGTTGAATAATAATTTTAAAAAATAATTTACGCTTAAATACTTTGTACTTTAGTCTTTCAGAAACTGTCAAGAAACTACCAAAACTTTGAACTAGTCTTTCCCAACAATGATTGCATACTAGGAAGTCAAGTACTACCCATTACTACTCTAGAGCAATCAAAAACATTTCAAGCAACAGGAACCACCTCAATATCATTTGCCAATACAGCTGGAGGCTACTTGTATTCTTCCTCCTTTGGAGTGTGGATCGTGACAAGATCAGGAAAGGGAGTTTTAGGACTCTGATTCCCTTTAGGATCCCAATCAAGCATGATCTTAACCTTGATACCAAGAGCACCCTATAGGAAAATGAAGAAAAACCTATTAGCATTTAGCAATATTAATCCATGAAGAAAGAAAATGAGCCAACAACATGAAAATCTATCAGGTGGCTATGAAGAAAAAAAAAATCAAACCTATCTTAGTAGCACGTGTCTCACTACTGAGTCAATATAATCCTTGACTGGTTGTCCAAAAGAAATCATGTATCCATCCTTGAATTTCATGGACTTGGCTCTCAGAGCTCTCAGTTTTCCACTAGTAATGACCTACTCAGGTCAAACAACAATAACAACCAAACCATTACATGATGCAATACAATATTAGGAGTCCATAAACAAACCTCGCATCCTTTGGCCCCACTTTCCATCACAAATTCTAAAACACCATAGCAAGCCCTGCAATAAATAGTTTAAGATACATAGAGATTATAATTTTGCCATAGGGATGCAGAAGAACTATATTCACACAAATAGACAAGGAAAATTTAAAAACACCGAGGCCATAAAAGCACATTAGTAAAGTAAAATATCAAAACATGCAGAAGAATTGTATTCACACAAATAGATAAGTAAGATATGTTCAAAAAGACATATCTTACTTATCTTTGCCAAAAAAACTACAGTATTTTATAACAATTGATGTAGTTTCTTTTCACTTTTCTTGGCTATTTTCTTTTTAAGATTCTACTTGCTCCAACTATTATATACGACAACATATTTCTTCCAATTGGATCCGTTCAAGTTTCAAACTATAATATAGCTTATCCATATAAAAAAGGAGGAACTAGAAAACGGATCGCTAATTTAGTATGAAAAGGGACTTGAAGGTTTTGTATATGATTTATTGATTTTGTTTTAAATCACACAAATATAGTATTATAGAATTAAGAAAGATAACAATACATATCGGTGACAAATATTTCAAGCTTGAGGAAATCCCACGCAGCCTCTTTGGATTTGGTAATAGTAACAAAATCAGATTCAAAGAAAACGCAAGTAATGCCTGCACAATAACAAGAAACACAGAGGAATCAGACTAAATCCCTAAACACGAAAAGAAAAGAAAGAGATTGTCGATTGCAAAGACCGATTTATAAAAACTGTGAATCTAATTATGACAGGTTTTTAGCATTGTGAATCTGAATCGACGATGAGCGGCACGACATAATTTGGCACAGTGCTCCAAAAGCTAGCACTGGACTCTAGTGACGATGACCGTGGCAGTGATGTTCACAATACACACGATCGAGGAGGTGGGAGGGGATAGTGTATTTAAAACTTTGGATGTCAGATCTACAGATTCTTTGGCCAAATCTGCGGATTCTCTGACTTGTGGTGGAGTTGGATCAGTGTGAGAGTGAGAGAGCTACGTGAGAGATTGAGAGAGCACGTGTGAAAGGTAATGAAAGTGTAAATGCGAAGGAATTTCAAATATGATTTCTCAAAAATCGTCGTTGAACACTAACTTTCAAAGACGATTTTATAAAACCATCAGTTGAATAGTTTCAATTATTTATAAAAATGCCACATTTATGGTGACAACGGTTTTAAAAAATCGTCTTTGAATTAGTGTCGTTGAAGGTGATTTTTGTAAAAGTGACAGTGAAGTACTACATATTAGAAGATCATGATTGGTAAAAAATTTTTACATGACTACTAACTAGTATTGATGTATAAGATATTTTAGGGGTTGCTTGGTTTGGTCGTTTTATGAAAATAGAAAATAGTACCAAAAATATGAAAACATTCTCATTGAAAATATTTTGGAAATAAACTCTAAAATTGAAAATGAAATAAAGGTGTTTTCTAAAAAATGAAAACACAGTGCACAACATGTAATTTTAACAACAATACAACTTTTGCCTTTCTCTTTTGAAACTCTGAAGTATTGTACTGGCAGCAACAAGGGGCTAGAAATGCAAAGGGAAAAGGGCCCTTATGCGTGAAAATGCCACTGTGTGTGGGTGGTGGCTGTGCTATGTGAAAGAAAGGTCCGATGAGGGTGGGTAACTGAGGTTTGTGGTGAAGACAATGATCAATTAATGGTGGAGAAACTACGCACAAGGGTGAAGGAGATGGGATCATGAGTCATGATTGATCGATGAAGTTTCGAGGTGGTGACGGTGTTGGTTAATGCGTAGGATTTAATAAGGATGATTTTAGTGTGCAGGTGAGGAGGGATGGAGTTTTCATGTTCCAGATTCAAAGATTTTGGAAAATAAAAAATAGACAATTAAAACAAACATATTTTCTAAATCTTGAAGATGTGAAAATGAAAATAGGAAATGAAAATAGAAAATACTTGATCAAACGAAGCGTCCCCTTATTGTGTTATATGGAGAATAGTTTCTGTAGAGTTTCAAGCCAAAAGATAAGGTGCATGCACATTGGGAATTGAATTTTTGTATCACTAAGATTTAGGTGGTTTAAATGCAAAGTGAAAGATTAATTGCATTTTACTAAATGAACCTTAGTTGAATAAATGCATTAGAAGTTGTTTTTGTTTTAACTTCCAAGAGAACTTATTTATTATAGTTGGTGGCAATCTTCACTATAAATAGATAAGAGATTTAGTGGAAAAACAACACATGAAGAGAGAGTGTGTGAGAAGAAAGATTGTGAAACAAAGTCACTTTGTTGAGAGAAAAGTGTCTTTGTGTGAGGGTGTTATCGTTTCTTGTAACCATTGAGTGGGGTACTCGAGTTTGTAGAATGATATACTATTTGGAATGGGTTACAATCTTGTAATCATTTTTGTTATAGTAAAATACTTTTTGAGACGATTCTGTGAACGTAGGCAAGAAGTGTCGAATCACGTTAAATTCTTGTGTTTGTTATTTTTTTCTACGGTGTAATCTTTGTTATGTTCTTAAGATCCTTTGTGAGTGTGAGTAATCTTATTTGTGGGAGCGTTGATTTTCCAACAGTGGGCATTGATTTCCCAACAATTTCTAAGTGTGAAAGTGAGATTGTATGAATGTCATTAGAATCACAAATCATCTTTTGAAGCCATCAAACTACTTGTTTCCCATGGAGGAGATCATCTAAGTTATTTTGATATGCTTTATTCTTTGGTATAGAATTTACATGAATCAGAGGATCCATTGATGAAAGGAATCTTGGCAGAAACAGAAGCAATGTTGGCCAGAGGAAAAATGGATTTGCCTATTAGTTTATTGTTTGCAGCTAGCAGAGGTGATGATATGTTGTTGCAACAACTGCTAAAGAAGGGTTCAGATCCAAATGAACCAGATAAGAATGGAAAGACAGCATTGGTTAGTAAATATTATTTCCTTTATTTTGAACACATACACATATGTTTATATTTTATACATGTTACTATACTAGACTCTTACAACTCTACTTTCACATGTAACAGCATATTACAGCTTCCAAAGGCAGAGACCATTGTGTAGCTTTGCTTCTAGAGCATGGGGCTAATCCCAACATCAAAGGTATTGTTAAGGCCTTTTGAAAGTTCAATTACTACTGAAAATAAAAATTAAAAAAAAAAAATAATTTGTCAACACCTTTCCAAACATAAATGCTAAAAATAAGAGAAGAAAAAAAATGATGGAAGCATTCAGCATTGGAATGTCACACAATGAATAATATAGTAGCTTTTTCCTCATTTTAAATTATCAAAAGATAATACTTTCCATTTGTAAAGCCTGTTTGACCTTAAACTTTTATTTAATGACAATAACGTCCTTTAGTTCACATTCAACACATGAAATGAATTACTTTGTCCATGTAGAACGAATTCATCACTCAATTAATCTTTGTTGAAACAAAATTTCAGTGCTAAATTATCATTTTGTCTAGCACACCTTTTGGTTTTATTAGAAACAACTTTTTTTCATGTAGGAGTTATGTATGTTAGTATTGGTATTTGTTCTTATTGGTATATTCTTTTAACTACTCTTATATATACAGACTTAGATGGAAATGTCCCACTATGGGAAGCAATCAAGGGTGGGCATGATTCTGTGATGAAACTTCTTATAGACAATGGTGCAGATATATCATCTGGTGATGTAGGTTCTCTTGCATGCGTTGGTGTTGAGCAAAATAACTTAGAATTACTCAAGCATATTGTTCAATGTGGAGGGGACGTGACACAGTCCACGAGCAATGGAACCACAGCACTCCATGCTGCAGTGTGTGAAGGAAATGTTGAAATAGTGAAGTTCCTTCTAGAGCATGGAGCAGACATTGATAAACAAGATGGTAGTGGCTGGACTCCAAGGTTTTTAGCAGATCAACAATGCCACGAAGAAATAATAAATGTATTCAAGAAAGTTGGACACAAGAAAACACCACATGCTATTCCTACAACATCCTTTTTTGAAAGGTATCAAAGTGAACCCACTATACCAGGCATTCCCCAGGGAAGCAAGCCACCTAATGAAGAACCAACATGGTTTGATAATCATCAAAGAAGAAGAGTTAGCCCTTTCCATAATTCCTTTTTTGGGATAATGTCAAATGCAAATTATGGTAAATATTCAATTTATCTTTTTAATTTAATGTTTTTTTTTTAACTTGCATGTCATGGTTTTAAGTGGTTAAAGCAAAGAAAGTAACAAATTTTTGTGTTGCATTAATCAAATACAAGAATGGTTTGATATAGGTTAAACTACTCACTTGGTCGTTGTAGTTTGCTTCCATTAAGTTTTAACCCTTATATAAGAAAATTGTACCTTTTAGTCCTTATACCATTTTTTATAACAATTTATCATTGCTGAAAAAATTGTAGTAGTTTTATACCACTAAAATATATAGTCAACACTAATGTTATTTGGTACCAATGACATTTCAACCAATAAGGAGAGAAACCAGCATACAAATAAATAGATAAGTTATTTTGAGAGTAAAAAAGATTTATTTTCACAGCTTTGACAAAAACAATTTTAATACCAATAAGTGCATTTTCATATTTATGTTAGAGAGGTAATTCAATTAAACTTAAATAATGGAAACATGACTATCATGAACTCATGATTTATGAAGTTCATTTCATTGTTGAGATCAAGGGCATTAAATACTACTTTTTATTTTAGAACATTGAATTTCAGTTTTGATTTCGTTTTTAGATAAAAAAGACTCCACAACCGCATCTCAAAGTAGTCACATTAGTAGGGAAGAATTACTAGCCAGAGTAACTCTTAGTTGTCCAAAGAAAGGTGAACATGCCAAAAAGCTTATTTTTCTGCCAAAATCCCTTGAAGAATTGCTACATATTGGTGCTGAAAAGTTTGATTACTCTGCCACCAGAATATTAAGCAAAGAAGGAGCTGAAATTGAAGACATATATGTTATAAGAGATGGTGATCTTCTTATTCTTGCATAGGACTGAACATTGAAGATAACATTAATATAAATTGATTTCTATGAGTATACATTGTGCAGTTGTGTCTTGACACTATGCCTCTTTGTCAATTGCAAATTGCCAAATTTTTGTCATATAAAAATGTTACTATATTGTTTGAAAACAAAGGAGTAATATACAATAGGTATAATATATAAATAGGTATATGTGCAAATCGATCCACATATGCATGCAAATAATACATACAAATGTATTACGAATTCAGTAATCTATAAAACAAATGTATTCTGGATTAATCAATCCATAATACATTTATATTACAAATTACTCAATCCAAAACTAAGTGAGGGTGGTATGGTGCAATGGTGGGTGTGGTGTAACATAAAAGTTTGTTGGTCATAGTGATGCGTGTGGCAGGGTGGGTGGTGGTGCAGTGGTCATGGAGGTTTAGGGGAGAGGCAGGTAGGGTTTGCTTGGGAGAGGAATGATAAGAAGGAAATATTAAAAATTTGGAGGTGCACCAAGCAAATAAAAAGGGTGCATAAAGCAATTGCTAAGAAGTTGTTGAGTTGGTTTGTTAAATAAATGAGCTTATGAAATTGGTAGGAGGGTTGCTATTGGCCCTTACTAGCATTCCCAAATTTCAAAAATACCTTCCTCCACAATGCACAACGAAAATACACTTTTGTTGCACTAGTAGAGGCAAAAAGCGTTGTGCAACAAAATCATGATTTCATTGTACACTTCGCACCCCCACTAGCACAGCAGAATTGTGATTTTGTTGTGTTACTAGATTTGAGAAAAAGTGCACAACGAAACTACAATTTTGTTGTACATGTGGGAGTCAATTAAGCATGTACAATGGAAGTATGATTTCATTGCATAATGTACAATGAAATCATACTTTTGTTATACATTTTTTTAATAGTTTGATAGATAGAAATAACTTATGTATTAAACCAAATTTCATAAAAATGTCTACTACATATTGAGATACACATCCATAAAATTAATTGGATACGCGTTCAACTTTTAAAATTATTTCAATCTATAGAAATGTCTCTTACATAGTAAGATTCTCTAGATAAATAAAATTGTATTGAGTTGAAAGCTTGCATCTATTTCATGTAAGGCTTTTCCCATGAATGGGCTTTGGGTGTGCAGTATCTTTTCCATTGTGGTACAACAGGAGGTAATGGATAATTATCCTTTAAAAAGAGCTACATGATCATACAAAAGACGAAGTTAGCGAATAAATCAATATTAGTTTACAAAAGTAAATGGTATCTTTAGAGGATAATATATATCTACACAAAGTGATTTCCATTGACAAATCCAATTGCAATGACACAGGACATAGCTAGTTTGGGATTCCTAAGTGAAAAAAGGTTTAACTTTGTGTTGGAACCAATGCTGAAGGTCACGAACTATATCTTCCTAAGGCATGTGGTAACACTGCCCTCAAGGATTTATCTGTGGTATCAATCCTACGCAAGTCTCCTAGGATATAAGAACAACCTCTCAACCAAGCAAAGCTACAGAAACTGGCAAGGGCAAAAGTTCAAACCCCAGGAACAGAGAAAAGAAAATGAGAAAGAAAGAAGAGAATATTGTTGTGATGATTTTAGACAATGTTAGAAGTGTGATATATAGTGTGAGAAGGGAGCACGGAAAAGGAAAATGGAATTAGAGAATTAAATTGACATTAAAACACATTTATAAAAAATGGTAATTTAATCCAAAATTAATGCAATAATTGATTTGGTAATAAAATCATTGATTAAAACGGTAAAAGAATCCCATAATTTATGTACTGATGTTGTAACACCCCATTTTTCATAAAATAAATTAAAAAGGATTTTATTTAAAAATAATTAGAGTTTTAGAAAATAAAGACTTTTGTAATTAAATAAATAAGGAGAAATAGTTTTATTAATTAAAACAATGTTTTAAAGGTAAATAAAATAAATAAGTGTTTTTAGAAAATAAAAAAAATAATGTTTTATTTATTCATTTGATAAAGAGTAAAATATAGTTCTTTTTTATAAAATAATAAAATAGAGTAAATAAATAGGCTGAGAGTACCCTAGTTGTGAATAGAGACATGTTAGGTCATTTTTTACATTTTATGATATGTCTCTATTGTTGGACCAGCGGCCTTAATAACTTAAGAGGGGGTGAATTAATTTCCCACTAACAAACTTTTAATCCTCCTTCTAAGTGATAGGCCCAGAATGCAGCAGAAGAAGCAATAATCAATTTAATAAAGTTCTTTAACCATGCAAAACAAAACTGATTGCAATAAAATAAAAGAGATAAGGGAAGAGAGAAATGCAAACTCGATTTATACTGGTTCGGCCACTTCCCGTGCCTACGTCCAGTCCTCAAGCAACCCACTTGAGATTTTCCACTCTCTTTGTAAAAATCCTTTTACAAAGTTTGAACCACACAGGGATGACCCTTCCCTTGTATTCAAGAATCCTTACAACTTAAGAGACCCTAGGTCTCTTAATCAATCTCTTTGAATAAGAAGAAGAAGAAGTTTCTCTCTTTAAGAGAAGGATATTACAATTGAAGATCAATCAAGATTCCTTATTGAATATGCAAGTGTTTGACCAAGGAATCTTTTTGAGAGGATAAGACATTTTCAATTCAGAAAAACTCTCTGAGGAATTTCGTACCCCAAGTCACCTATTTATAGGCCTTTGATGGTCATTCAAAAATCTCTTGAACAGATGTGACTCTTGGAAGTTATTTTCTGAAGAGTTGTGACTCTTGGGAGTTATTTTCTGAAGAGTTGTGACTCTTGGATCAAACTTGAGAAGCACTTATCTTTGGCATAATCAAAACTTCATATCATATATGCTTCTACATCTATGCTCTCTGTTCCTTTCAAATTCGTTTTTCGTTCTTCCTCTTCCAAAACCCTCTCTTTTTCCCGCATATATCCAAACCTGTCCCAGTAAAACTACGATCACAAGCTTGTTAACTGTTAGATCATTGTCAAATTTGAACACCAGGTTTGGAACTTATTTTTGCACATTCCCACAGTTGGGATTTGTGAAATAATATTTTCTGTAAGAGAAATGTCCCTCACACGTAACTTTCTTTTCTCGCATATATTCAAATTTGTCCCATTAGAACTATGATCGCAGACTCTTTAACTGTTCAATCATCGTGAAATTTGAACACCAGGTTTGGAACTTATTTCCTCATATTCTCATCGTTGGAATTTGTGAAATAATATCTAGGAGAGATAAATGTCCCTAGCACAAAGACATTGAAATAGAGGCTTCAATCCCTTCTCCTTCTCTCTAACGCTTGGAAACCTTAGCAGAGCAACCAGAGAAAAAGCATGAGGAATCTTAGGAATTGCTAGAGACTCTCCATATTGTGAGAATCATTTTTGTATAATTTGTTTGTGTTTTGGACAAGATTTACTAGATTATCGTGATAAATTGTTATATTGGGATCATGCAATTGTGTGTAAGGGATAAATTGAATGTGTTAATTTGTAAGATACACGCAAACATGTGATGGTGAATAAGTGTGTGGTTAATACTTGATATGATAAGTGTTTTGAGTTGTGAATTATACAATAACTCAACTAGTGTTTACCTTAAGGAAAATGTTTATGTGTGAGATGTTAAAAGGAAAATGTAGGGTTCCAAGTTAAGAACCCGAGGTGTTAAATTGTAGCGCAATGCGCGAGGTGTTAAAAGGAAAGTGTAGGGTTCTAAGTTAGGAACCTGAGGTGTTAAATTGTAGCGCATTGTGTTAAATGTGTTTGAAAATAAGTGTAAGGTCATGGGTATTGTATAATTCATGAGCAGTGTCTGCATGCAAAAGTTGTTTTAGGGGTTGGACCTGAATCAGGAAGATGAGGTCTTTACAGATTCTTTAGAGTCTAGGTCTTGGGGGTAAGTACACTCGGTTTGAGTGTTCCTTTAAGCCTATGTTGATCCCATATGGTTGGAGCATTCTCACAAAACAGAGTGACCCTAGCTGATCACCTTATGATTTCACATAGTGAATGACCTGACATACTCATTGTATGGTATATCTTGTTATGTACTCCTAAGCGCCCTGATATTGTTTTTCACTAACATGGTACCACATTGCATATAGGATTGAGTCTTAATGTATCTATTGCATAACATTTGTGTGATGATAATTGTGACTTGCTATGTGATGATGGGTAAGGAATTGTGTGAGTGTGAGATGTTATGTTGTACTTGAGATTTATTGTTCTGAACACGTGATTAATGTGAAGGTGTGAAATGTAATTTTGTGATTAATTCCTTGTGGAAGCAATGCCTTCCAAGATTATTTTGATGATGCCAAAGAATCAAGAGTCAAACAAGTTTCAAGAATCAAGATCCAAAGATTCAAGAATAATCAAGATTAAGATTCAAGACTCAAGATTCAAGAATCAAGAGAAGACTCAATCAAGATAGATACTAAAAAAGTTTTCCAAAACATTGAGTAGCACAAGAAGTTTTCACAAATTCATTACTAAAGAGTTTTACTCTCTGGTAATCGATTACCAAAAGGTAGTAGTCAACTACCAGTGTTTTAAAATGTTAGATTTCAAATTTCAAGAGTCACAACTTGTGTTTAAACATTTTCAAATCATTTTAAACTTGTGTAATCGATTACACAATACTTGTAATCGATTACCAGAGCTTCTAAAAGTTTTGATTTTCAAAATTTAAACTGAGGAGTCACATCTGTTGATGTGTAATCGATTACATCTTAATGGTAATCGATTACCAGTGACTGATTTCAAAAAATAAATTTCCAAAAGTCACAATTCTTCAAGTGACTTGTTTCTGAAGATTTTTTCAAAAGTCACAACTTTTTAAGTGACTAGTTTTCAAAAGAGTCACAATTTTTAAAAGGTGACTACTTTTAAAGAAATTGTCAAGAGTCACAAACTTTAAATTGAGTCATCAAGAGATTATAAATATGTGACCATGGCATGAATTTTAAAAAAAAAATCTTTCAATATCTTCTTTCATCTCTTTCAACACTTTCAACAGAACGTTCCAATTCATTTCTCTTCATCTTTCTAAAAAGTTTTTGTTCAACATTTTCTCTTCCAAGATAAGTTCTTTGTTCAAAAACTTGTGTTATTCATCTTTTTCATTCTCTTCTTCATTTGCCAAAAGAATAGAATGACTAACCACCTGAATTCTTTTGTGTCTCTCTTCTCCCTTACAAAAGATTCAAAGGACTAACCGCCTGAGAATTTTTTTAATTCTTCCCTTCCCCTTAAGCAAAAGATTTCAAAGGAATAACTGCCTGAGAAATCTTTTGTTTCCCCTTACAAAGATTCAAAGGACTAACCGCCTAAGAATTCTTTGTCCCAACATATTGGAGGGTACATCCTTTGTGGTACAAGTAAAGGGTACATCTACTTGGGGATTGTTATACTGAGAACAAGAGAGGGTACATCTCTTGTGGATCAGTTCAAGTGGAGGGTACATCTACTTGGTTTTTCAAAGAGAATAAGGGAGGGTACATCCCTTGTGGATCTTTGGCTTTTAAAGGTTTTTACAAGGTTGAAAGAAATCTCAAGAACCACAGGTTGCTTGGGGATTGGATGTAGGCACGATTTGTGGCCGAACCAATATAAATCTTGTGTTTGTCTTCTTCTTCCTTACACTCTTTAATATCCACTGTGTATTTTTAATTATCACTTTTACTTTTGGTTAAGTTTCTATTTTTGTTCTTTACTTGGTTAACTTAGTTGTAAAAGCCTAATTGAATCTAGTAACATTAAGAAGGATAGATTTTTAATTAGTCAAGACACGTTCATAATTAATTCAACTTCCCCTTCTTAATTATTCCGAGGCCACTTGATCCAACAAGATTCGCAACTTCAAGATTCATGGCCTCCTCAAATTTTATGTTTCCGAAAGAAAACTCCATCCATAGGCCACCTATCTTTAATGGTGAGGGTTACTACTATTGGAAAACCCGTATGCAAATTTTCATTCAAGCCATAGACTACAACATTTGGGAAGCAATAGAGTTAGGACCTTTCATCCCTACCATAGTAAATGAAAGTACTAGTGAAACCAATGTGAGTGCTTTAGAAAAACCTAGAGATCAATGGTCTGAGGAAGATAGGAGAAAAATTCAATACAATCTTAAAGCCAAAAACATTATCACTTCTGCCCTAGGAATTGATGAATATTTTAGAGTGTCAAATTGTTCAAATGCCAAGGAGATGTGGGATACACTCCAACTTACACATGAAGGCACCATTGATGTGAAAAGATCTAGAGTCAATACCCTTAAACATGAATATGAATTATTTAGGATGAACACTAATGAGAACATCCAAAGCATACAGAAAAGAGTCACACACATAGTTGATGTGTCATTATTTTATCCCATTTTCTTAACCCTTTATGCACCATTTTAATTACTGATTAGTCTTAATTGTCAAATTAATTAGGTAGTTTTATTATTTGGGCTCATTCAGCTAATTTGATGTTTTTAATCTAATTTCAGGAATTAATGAAACATTGAACTTAATCCGAATTTTGGTTGTGAACTTAAAGAGGGCAAATAAAGCAACGTTTACCTTAGTTAATTTCTAATTAGGAGATAGCAATTTTATTTTATGTTGTTCAGTCTTTATTTCATTTTGGGCCAGAATAATGTAATTAGGCCCAGTGACTTTGAGTGACCTTTATAAATAGCAGCCTTGGGATTCGTGAGGAGATTATTCTATTTCTGGAGGAGAAAATACCTAAGCGGAGTGCATGGAGTTTTAGGGTTTTACGTTTTTACGTTTTGTATTACTGTTCACGTGAATGCATTTTCTATTTTCTGCTTCTAATTGCAATTTCATTTTTTTTCCTTCTTCTGCCTTTAGCTTCATTTACGTTTTATGCCTTTAGCTTCATTTACGTTTCTGCCTCTAGTTTCATTTATGTTATCTGCTTTTGTTGAACTTATGGAAGGCTAAATTTCTAGTGTTGTTCCCCTCTAAGGATGAAGCATAACTCTCTTTGAGGTTCTGTTTTTAATGTTGCTCTCCTATCGGTTTTCCCTTCACCAATTAACCCACATGCATTCTGTTAATCTGTGCACGCTTTGTGATGTAAGCTCCATTGGAGCTTGTAGGCCTAGGATCTTCTTCATTAATGGATTCCTTTGCTCCTTGGAAGATGAATGGCAGCGGAATGGAGAAGGAAGAGAGAGAGGAGACTCCACTTCAAGGAGAAGATGAGTCTAGAAGAAGCTCACCACCATAGGAGGCCATGGATAAGAGCTTGGAGGAAGAAGGAGATGAATGAAGGGAGAGGGAGAGAAGAGCACGAAATTTTGTGCTCTAAAAGAGCTCTGAAATCTGAAGTTAATATTCAAATGATCAAAGTTGAAAAAAATGCACACACATGACCTCTATTTATCGCCTAAGTGTCACACAAAATTGGAGGGAAATTCAAATTTCACTTGAATTTGAAATTGAATTTGTGGAGCCAAAATTTCACTAATTATGATTAGTGAATTTTAGTTATGGTTCAGCCCACTAATCCAAGATCAATTCCAAGATTCTCCACTAAGTGTGCTTAGGTGTCATGAGGCATGAAAAGCATGAAGGACATGCACAAAGTGTGACTATATGATGTGGCAATGGGGTGTAGTAAGCAAATGCTCACCTCCCCCTCTAAAATTTAATTGGATTGGGCTTCTACCAATTCAATTAAATTTATTTCCAACCACACACATCAAATATCCACTTAGTGCATGTGAAATTACAAAACTACCCCTAATACAAAAACTAGTCTAGGTGCCCTAAAATACTAGGGCTGAAAAATCCTATATTTCTAGGGTACCCTACCTACAATATGAAGTCCTAAATACAAGGATCAAATATAATGACATCCTAGTCTAATATGTACAAAGATAGTTGGACCCAACCTTGGCCCATTGGCTCAGAAATCTACCCTAAGGCTCATGAGAACCCTAGGGCCTTCTCTTGCATCTTTGGCCCAATCTTCTTGGAGTCTTCTATCCAATGCCCTTGGGGGGTAAGATTGCATCACTTTTTGTTCGATTAATTGCCACTGTGCTTAAATTATGTTCGTGCTTAATGAACAAGGGGTTAATTGGTGTATGTGTTGCTTAATCACATATTGAAAACCCTAAGTTGATTTTCGCTTAGTAAATTAAATTAGGGTTGGATTAAGTTGTTAACTGCTAGGGGTAAAATCCTCATAACCTAGGATAAGAGAATGGCTTCTGAATCAGAGGAAACAACACATTTTTAATACTATTAATTTTGTATTCCAATCTGCTTGTTCTTAATTTCACAAAACAAACACCCCCCCTCAATAGTTACTGTTATAGCGAAGCATATTATGAACATTTGGTTAGTCATTGCTCGTTGGAAAACGACCTAGGATCACTTCCTAGTTACTGCATTCTAATGTTTATTTGATTCGGGTATGACCTCGATCAAATTTGGCGTCGTTGCCGGGGAGCAGTGGTCCAAAAGTTCATAATAGCTAGTGCTTTATGTTTAGTTTTTTACGTTTAATTCTTTTGTTTAGTGTGTTCGTGTTGTGTTAGTGTTGTATTAGTGTGTTTGGTTAGGGCGTTGTTCTGTTTTATTTGATGTTCTGTTTTGCAATTTAGTAGACCCCTTGTTCAGCGCTCCCCCTGTTTCAGTTTTATGTTTTGCTATGAATAGTGCTTAGTGACAGGATTAGAGACTGATTATGTGTTACTGTTCACACATCATTACATATCGACTGAATTAGCAACAATTGTTTACAATTTAATTGGCGATTTTTGTTTTGATAGTTAAGGTTGTTATTTTTGGTTGAATTTTGGTGAGGTAGGTTCTTTTGACTCATATTTTGTGTGAAAAATACCAGGAACACTTGGTTTGGCTAAATTTGAGAGATTCAAAAAAATTTGAGAACTTGTGTTTAGCCAAACTTCAAACGGCCATAACTTTTGCTCCGGGTATCAGAATGACTATTATTATATATGTATTTGGGGTAGAAAAAATTATCCTATATTATGGCAACCCAACAAAGCTCGGTTGAGGTCTCTAACTAGCCAAAATCGCCTATTTACTAGTTTTTTTTTTATTTTTCAAGTTTTATTGTTCTATTTTTCTAATCTTTCCTTAGGTAGTTTCCATAGTTAGACTTTGAATTTTTGTCTAAAAATTTTTGTGTTATCTTTTCATGATTTTAGGGTGTTGCTCACAAAATTTCAGCTTATTTGGATATTGTTTGAGTATAGCCGTAGTTTTAACCCACCTCTTTTGCCATGTCTGAGAAACACATGAACCGCTGCATATAGTGCATGACTAGAGGCAATCCAGGTGACTTACGATCCTTTGATCCTAAAATAGATAGAACATTTCATAGATTAGTTAGGCATAGTGTGCATCTTGAGCATTCTGTTACTAGTGAGTCTGAGCATTCTGTTGTTGGTAATTTTGAACATCTTGATTTTGAGCATTATAATTTTGAACATTCTGATTTTGAACATTCTGAAAATATGGCTCAACCTCCACCCCGTGAGAGGACTCTAAGGGAAATGGCTGCACCTGATTTCACCTACGAAAGCTTATGCATCGAATACCCTGATGAGGATGTCCCATATGTTCTTAAAATTGGACTGATCCATTTGCTTCCAAAGTTTCATGGCCTTGCAGGTGAAGACCCGCATAAACATCTGAAAGAATTCCATATTGTCTTCTCCACCATGAAACCCCCAGATGTCCAGGAGGATCACATATTTCTGAAGGCTTTTCCTCATTCTTTAGAGGGAGTGGCAAAAGACTGGCTATATTACCTTGCTCCAAGGTCCATCACGAGCTGGGAAGACCTCAAGAGAGTATTCTTAGAAAAAAATTTCCCTGCTTCCAGGACCACGGCCATCAGAAAGGATATTTCAGGTATCAGGCAACTCAGTGGAGAGAGCCTATATGAATATTGGGAGAGATTTAAAAAACTATGCGCCAATTGCCCTCACCACCAGATTTATGAGCAACTTCTTCTCCAATATTTTTATGAAGGACTCAGTAACATGGAGAGAAGTATGATAGATGTTGACAATGGTGGAGCCCTTGGAGACATGACCCCTGCTGAAGCCAGGAATTTAATTGAGAAGATGGCTTCCAACTCCCAACAGTTTAGCGCCAGAAATGATGCTATAGTCATTAGAGGAGTGCATGAGGTAGCCACAAACTCATTTGCATCATCTGAAACTAAGAAGATTGAAGGTAAACTAGATGCCTTGGTTAACCTGGTAACCCAACTGGCCATGAATAAAAAATCTGTACCTGTCGCAAGACTTTGTGGTTTATGCTCCTCTGCCGACCACCATACAGACCTTTGCCCTTCCGTGCAACAATCTGGAGCAATTGAAAAGCCTGAAGCTTATGCTGCAAACATCTACAATAGACCTCCTCAACCTCAGTAGCAAAATCAGCCACAACAGAACAATTATGACCTCTCTAGCAACAGGTACAATCCCGGGTGAAGGAATCATCCCAACCTTAGATGGTCGAGTCCTTCACAACAACAGCAACAACAACAACCTTATTTTCAGAATGTTGTTGGCCCAAGCAGACCATATGTTCCTCCACCAATCCAGCAGCAACAACAACAACAATAGCAGCAACAGCAACAGCCCCAGAAACAACAAACAGTTGAGGCTCCTCCGCAACCTTCCCTTGAAGAACTTGTGAGGCAAATGACTATGCAAAACATGCAGTTTCAACAAGAGACCAGAGCCTCCATTCAGAGCTTAACTAATCAGATGAGACAATTGGCTACACAGTTAAATCCACAATAGTCCCAGAATTCTGACAGATTACCTTCTCAATCTGTCCAGAACCCCAAAAATGTGAGTGTCATTACATCGAGGTCGGGAAAGCAATATCAAGGACCTCAACCAGTAGCATCTTCCTCATCCGCAAATGAACCTGCCCAACTTCACTCTACTCCAGAAAAAGATGATGACAAACATTTAAAAAGTAAAATGCCTAACAATTTCTATGCAGGTGAATCTTCTACTGGTAATTCTGACTTACAGAAGCAGCATATCCCTCTTCCATTCCCTCCAAGAGCAATTCCCAACAAAAAAATGGAAGAGGCAGAGAAGGAGATCTTGGAAACATTTAGATAAGTAGAGGTAAACATACCTCTGCTGGATGCAATAAAGTAAATTCCAAGATATGCTAAATTCTTGAAAGAGCTGTGCACTCATAAGCGGAAGCTTAAAGGAAGTGAAAGAATTAGTATGGGTAGAAATGTCTCCGCATTGATTGGTAAATCTGTTCCCCAAATCCCTGAAAAATGCAAAGATCCAGGTACATTCTGGATACCTTGTATTATAGGGAACAATAAGTTTGATAATGTCATGCTAGATTTATGAGCTTCTGTTAGTGTTATACCTCTGTCTATTTATAATTCTCTATCTCTTGGTCCCTTGCAGTCAATTGATGCGATGATTCATTTAACTAATAGAAGTGTTGCCTATCCTGCTGGTTTCATAGAGGATGTCTTAGTTAGAGTTAGTGAACTGATTTTCCCTGTTGATTTTTATGTTTTGAATATGGAGGAGGGATTTTCTCAAGGATCAGTTCCCATCATTCTAGGCAGACCTTTTATGAAAACTGCTAGAACTAATATAGATGTATATGTAGGCACACTATCTATGGAGTTTGGTGATATAACTATTCATTTTAATATTCTTAATGCTATGAAACACCCATCTAAAGATCTTTCTGTATTTCGTGCTGAAATAATTGACCATATTGTTGATGAATACATGACTGATCTTCATTCTAATCTGCATCTATGTCACTCTTCATGCATTGAATCTGAATTTGTACTTGATCATATGTCTAAATTTGATGCTAAGAGTGAATCTAAATTTGATAGTGATTAGATGTCTGGTGATGTTTTACCTCTTGAGATTGATTTTTTGGAGTCAGATAGAACTAACCATGTTTCAGGAAGTACATATACCTCTGACTTTCTTTATGAGGTACAGGCTGAGAAACCATCTCTTTCTACCACTATCCAGCTGCCCACACCAAAATTGAAGCCTCTGCCATCAAATTTAAAATATGCTTACTTGGATGATAGCAAAAGTTTTCCAGTAATTATATCGAGCTCCCTTGCTGATGAGTAAGAGGAGAAGTTGTTATTAGTTCTCAAGAAGCATAAGAAGGCTATAGGCTGGACCCTGGCATACATTCCTGGTATTATCCCATCCATATGTATGCATCGGATAAATTTAGAGGATGGGGCTAAACTAGTAAGACAGCCACAGAGAAGACTCAACCTGGTGATTCTTGATGTAGTGAAGAAAAAGGTAACCAAGCTTTTGCAAGCTGGAATCATTTATCCTATCTCCGACAGCCAATGGGTGAGTCCCGTCCAGGTAGTCCCGAAGAAAACCGGCCTCACCGTGATAAAAAATGAGAAGGAGGAGTTGATTCCTACTCGGGTGCAGAGCAGTTGGAGAGTCTGCATCGACTATAGGAGGCTGAACCAGGTTACCTAAAAGGACCATTTTCCCATGCCATTCATTGACCAGATGCTTGAACGCCTGGCAGGTAAATCTCACTACTGTTTCCTTGATGGTTTTTCTGGTTATATGCAAATCACTATTGCTCCTGAGGATCAGGAAAAAACCACATTCACATGCCCCTTCAGCACTTTTGCCTATAGGAGGATGCCTTTCGGCCTATGCAATGCCCCTGGTACTTTCCAACGGTGCATGATCAGTATTTTCAGTGATTTTTTAGAAAATTGCATAGAGGTGTTTATGGATGATTTCACAGTATATGGATCCTCTTTTGATGTTTGCCTGGATAGTCTGGAAAAGGTTTTGAATAGATGCATTGAAACTAACCTTGTTCTAAATATTGAAAAATGTCATTTTATGGTTGAGCAAGGTATAGTTTTAGGCCACATTATTTCCAATAAGGGCATTGAAGTAGATCCTGCAAAAATTTTTGTTATTTCACAATTTCCTTACCCATCTTGCGTGCGAGAGGTATGGTCTTTTCTTGGTCATGCAGGATTCTACTGGCACTTTATAAGAGATTTTAGCAAAGTAGCCCTTCCTCTATCCAACTTGTTGCAAAAGGAGGTGGAGTTTGACTTTAATGATAAATGCAAAGAGGCTTTTCATTGCCTCAAAAGAGAACTAACTACCACTCCCATCATCCAGGCACCCGACTGGATAGCCCCTTTTGAGCTTATGTGTGATGAATCAAATTATGCATTGGGGGTTGTCCTTGCTCAGAAAATTGATAAATTGCCTAGGGTGATATATTATGCTTCTAGGACTTTAGATGTTGCCCAAGCGAATTATACTACTACTGAGAAAGAGCTACTAGCCATAGTTTTTGCTCTTGAAAAATTTCATTCTTATTTGCTTGGTACTTGCATTATTGTTTATACTGACCATGCAGCTCTAAAGTACTTGTTGAAGAAGGCTGATTCAAAGCCTAGGTTGATCCGATGGATGCTCTGGCTCCAAGAGTTTGACTTGGAGATCCGTGATAGGAGCGGAGCACAAAATTTAGTTGTTGATCATTTGAGTCGGATCGAACGTGTGTCTAATGAGGACTCACCCATTCGGGATGATTTCCCAGATGATCATTTGTATATATTGTATAGTATTTCTGATTCTTTTTCTACTCCCTGGTTTGCTAACATTGTAAATTATTTAGTTGCTTCTGTTTTTCCTTCCTTAGCATCTAAGGCTAAGAAAGATAAAATTAAAAGTGATGCTAAGCATTTTATTTGGGATGACCCCTACTTGTGGAAATTGTGCAGTGATCAGGTCATTAGATGATGCATTCCAAATCATGAGACTGACTCAGTCCTACAGTTCTGTCATTCTTCCGCACCGGGAGGTCATCTGGGTGTTCAAAGGACAGCTCGCAAAGTGTTTGACTGTGGCTTTTATTGGCCCACCATCTTTAAAGATGCGTGGAAGATTTGTAGCACTTGTGAGCAGTGTCAGAAAGTAGGAAGTGCACTTACATGGCGACAACAAATGCCTCAGCAACCCATGCTATTCTGTGAGGTGTTTGATATCTGGGGCATAGATTTCATGGGCCCATTTCCTGTCTCTTTTGGTTATGTTTATATTCTCCTTGCAGTTGATTATGTTTCAAAATGGGTGGAAGCCAAGCCCACTAGAACTAATGATGCTAAGGTTGTTGTAGATTTTGTCAGATCTAATCTGTTTTGCGGGTTTGGAGTACCTAAAGCAATTGTTAGTGATCAAGGAACCCATTTTTGCAACAAATCAATGCATGCCTTGCTTAAAAAGTATGGGGTTGTACATAGAGTATCCACACCATACCACCCCCAAACCAATGGACAGGCAGAAATTTCTAACAGGGAGATCAAGAGAATTTTAGAGAAGATTGTGCAGCCAAGCAGGAAAGATTGGAGTACCAGGCTTGATGATGCTCTTTGGGCACATAGGACTGCCTACAAAGCACCCATAGGAATGTTTCCTTATCGGGTTATCTTTGGAAAGACATGTCATCTTCTATTGGAGATTGAGCACAAAGCATACTGGGCAGTGAAGACCTACAACTTCTCTATGGATGAAGCTGGTGAGGAAAGAAAGTTGCAACTGAGTGAGTTAGATGAGATCCGCCTAGAAGCCTATGAGAATGCCAAGTTCTACAAAGAAAAGACCAAGAAGTTCCATGATAGCATGATAATTAAGAAGGACTTCATGGTTGGGCAAAAAGTGTTATTGTATAATTCTAGGCTTGGACTCATGAGTGGTAAGTTGAGGTCTAAGTGGATTGGTCCTTTTGTTGTTACTAATGTTTTTCCTTATGGTACAGTTGAGATCAAAAGCGACTCCACAAACAAGAGCTTCAAGGTCAATGGACACCGACTTAAGCCATTCCTCACGAACCCTTCTTTAGTGGACATAGTGGTGGAAGAGACTTCCTTACTCAACCCTACTTTTCCTCCACCATGACTTAGGGAGTTCTTCTTTTCCTATCTCCTTCTTTACTTTTATTATATTTGTCCGATTCTATTTGATGGTTTAATTACTTTTAATCTTTTAATTGTGCTACATTGAGGACAATGTGTTGTTTAAGTATAGGGGGAATGTTCTTTGGTTTTGCTAGTTTTGTTGGTTTTGTTAATTTTGTTAGTTGTGTTAACTTTGTTAATTTTGTTAGTTTTGTTGGGTTTCTAGTTTAATATTTTAGGTCAATTCTGTTTGTATGTACAACATTGCATGTTTTTCTTTGAATTATATAGGTTATGTTCAAGTAATGGGTAATTGTTTTGAAAATAAAAGTCTCTTGACATTTTGTGATTTGAAATCCTTGTTTTTCCTCTACATTTCATGATAGTTTTGAAAGCTCAATTTGAAAGTGATAAGTTCACCTTTGTGAGAATTTGAGCCATCATCATAATAATTTGGTGTGTTTTGCCCCATTGATTGCTTGCACAATAGCCTTGGCTTGATTCTTGTTGATGCTTCCTAATTCACATGCATATTTGGAAATGATTTAGGCAATTTTGTTCTTATAAGCCTCTAGCCAAATGGACTTACCTTGAATTAATTCCTTTGATAGCCCCTTTGAGCCCTATGTTTCCCTTTTCTTTGTTTTGAAGCTCATTTACAAGCCCTTAAGGTGAAAAACCATGATCCCCACCCTTAACCCTTAAGGAAATTGGTTTTGGGAATAAAGTGGGGGGGGGGGGGGGGGGGGGGGGTTTGTTAGATAACATGTTTTGTTGGCTATACTTCATGATGTATTTTGGGTCATACTTGATGTACATTGTATATTGGTTAAATGTTGGACATGCTGAATGATATGCTATTTCTCAAATGCTATGCTGCAAAAAAAAAAAATCAAGTTGAATCAATTAGAAAAAGAAAAAGAAAAGCAATAAAGTTAAGTGAATAAGATCTTAAATGGAAAAAGAATGATGAGACTCTTGGTTCTACTCTTTATGTTTAAATTTTATCTTTAGGTTTTCTTATTTTTTTTCTTAATGTGCACTTATTCCCCATTGCTCCTCTATTCCTTTGGGATTTAGCTACTTATTCCATATCTTTCCCTACCTTGTCCTTGGCCCCATTACAACCTTAAAAGACCTTTTGATCCTCATGTGCTTGTGTTTATGGGTTGATTGTCAATTTTAGAATCTTGCCAAGTTTATGTGGTGTTGGTTTTCATGGGTGCTTTGAGGGTAAATAGTAGCCTAGACACTTGAGAGATAGAGTGTATATCTTGTGAGGCTTTATCACTTTTCATTCTTAAGCTGATTAACTATTTTTCCATGATTGGGTTGCTTGGATGATTTTCATGAATGTCTTGACTCTTTGGATCTCTTCATGTTAGATGTTAGATATTACCGATTCCTTTCATTCCTTGACGCTCATTGAGAAATATGTAAATGTTTTTGTTTGTCTCTCTTTGATATCTTTGGATTTTGTTCTTTGTTTCATTTTGCCCAGGAGTGCAAAAGGCTAAGTATGGGGGAATTTGATGTGTCATTATTTTATCCCATTTTCTTAACCCTTTCTGCACCATTTAAATTACTGATTAGTCTTAATTGTCAAATTAATTAGGCAGTTTTATTATTTGGGCTCATTCAGCTAATTTGATGTTTTTAATCTAATTTCATGAATTAATGAAGCATTGAACTTAATCCGAATTTTGGTTGTGGACTTAAAGAGGGCAAATAAAGCAACGTTTACCTTAGTTAATTTCTAATTAGGAGATTGCAATTTTATTTTATGTTGTTCAGTCTTTATTTCGTTTTGGGCCAGAATAATGTAATTAGGCCTAGTGACTTTGAGTGACCTTTATAAATAGCAGCCTTGGGATTCGTGAGGAGATTATTCTATTTCTGGAGGAGAAAATACCCAAGCGGAGTGCATGGAGTTTTAGGGTTTTACGTTTTTACTTTTTGTATTACTGTTCACGTGAATGCAGTTTCCATTTTCTGCTTCTAATTGCAATTTCATTTTTGTTCCTTCTTCTGCCTTTAGCTTCATTTACGTTTTATGCCTTTAGCTTCATTTACGTTCCTGCCTCTAGTTTCATTTATGTTATCTGCTTTTGTTGAACTTATGGAAGGCTAAATTTCTAGTGTTGTTCCCCTCTGAGGATGAAGCATAACTCTCTTTGAGGTTCTGTTTTTGATGTTGCTCTCCTATCGGTTTTTCCTTCACCAATTAACCCACATGCGTTTTGTTAATCTGTGCACGCTTCGTGTTCGATTAATTGCTACTGTGCTTAAATTACGTTCGTGCTTAATGAACAAGTGGTTAATTGGTGTATGTGTTGCTTAATCACATATTGACAACCCTAAGTTGATTTTCGCTTAGTAAATTAAATTAGGATTGGATTAAGTGGTTAACTGCTAGGGGTAAAATCCTCATAACCTAGGATAAGAGAATGGCTTCTGAATCAGAGGAAACAACACGTTTTTAATACTATTAATTTTGTATTTCAATATGCTTGTTCTTAATTTCACAAAACAAACACCCCCCCCCCTCAATAGTTACTATTATAACGAAGCATATTATGAACATTTGGTTAGTCATTGCTCGTTGGGAAACGACCTAGGATCATTTCCTAGTTACTGCATTCTAATGTTTATTTGATTTGGGTACGACCTCGATCAATAGTCAATCACCTTACGTCCTTAGGAAAAACCTTTCCTAATGAAGATTTAATTAATAAAGTTTTGAGATGCTTAAGTAGGGAATGGCAGCCCAAGGTAACCGCCATTTCTGAAAGTAAAGATCTTTCTTCTATGTCTCTTGCCACTCTTTTTGGCAAACTGTAGGAACATGAAATGGAACTTCAACGTCTCAAACAAAATGAAGAGACCGACAAAAGGAAAAGAAGCATAGCACTCAAAGCCTCCTCCTCAATGCAAGAAGAAGAAGAAGAATCTGATGATGAAGAGGACTTCTCACTCTTTGTGAAGAAGTTTCATAAATTTGTCAAAAGTAGAAGAATGGAGAGACGCAATAACTTCGACAATGGGAAGAAATGTCAAGAAGGTTCCCCAACACTTAAATTCTATAAGTGTAATCGACCCGGTCACATAAAGGTACACTGCCCCACAAATGAATCATGGACAGAAAAAAATGAAAAGAAAAGCCATGAAGAAAGAAGATCCAAGAAGGCGTATATTGTTTGGGATGACAATGACTCATCCGATGGTTCGGAGAAGGAGATCAACCTTCTATCTAAGGACTATGAAAGTGATGAAAACATATCTCAAGAAGTTTAAGTAAGAAAAACAAAAGATTGACTTCCATCTTCAAAGATCTAGGCACTTGAATCATGAAAAAGGTAACATCAAAACCATTCTCTTTTAAATTAAGTTGGTTGAAATTTTCTTCTCAATTAACTTGTTGTATGATGACTAACGAAATTTTATTTGTTTGTCTTGATTGATTGCTATTATGAGTATGTGCTTATATGTTTGATTGAGTTATTTTCTTTCTTAAAGAAATTTATTTTTATAAAACAAATATTTGATGATGTCTATGATTCTTGCATGATTTTTAATATGATATGTGAATTACTTGCTTAAGAGTCATTCATGAAGTTTTTTTTTTAAATCCATTATGTTATATATATTTATTTTTATGTAAATTTTTCAGATATAAAGTTTTTTTTATTCTAAAAAATGTGTTATCAAGCATAAGCATGATAAAGATATTGAGCATATAGGTTTAAGAGAAAATAATGTTTACATGATTGATATGAAACAATGACTTTCTAATTATGGGATTGTATTAGACCATATTCCCATAAAATGTGACAACACAAGTGCCATAAATATATCTAAGAACCCAGTCCTCCACTCTAGAACCAAGCACATAGAAATTAGGCATCATTTTCTTAGAGATCATGTCCTAAAAGGTGACTGTGTTCTAGAATTTGTAGATACCAAAAATCAACTCGCAGGCATCTTCACAAAACCACTACCCAAAGATTCTTTCTACACCATTAGAAGAGAATTAAGACTTCTAGATGTTAGTGACTTAGACAAATGATTTATTTTATGTTATGATGTCTTATGACTTATTTGATACATATGCTTTTATTATGATTTGTGGACAATTTATTATCTTGTTTGGTTTTTTTTTAGTTTAGTTTCTCCTTTTTTCTTGTATGAATACATTTCTTGTATGTTTATCCATTTATGTATAATTTTATGTTACAACGAACTTTGGCCTTTTTGATGTTGCCAAAGGGGGAGAGAAAATGGGTATTTTAGAAATCAAGATTATATTTTCAAAGCTTTAAAATTAAGCATAAATTCAAAAAGAAAGAAGGAGAAAAAGATGAGTAAATGATAGAACAAAACTAGTATGTATTCTCTTGATTTCAGGATTGTCATTATCAAAAAGGGGGAGATTGTGGAAGCAATGCCTTCCAAGATTATTTTGATGATACCAAAGAATCAAGAGTCAAACAAGTTTCAAGAATCAAGATCCAAAGATTCAAGAATAATCAAAATCAAGATTCAAGATTCAAGACTCAAGATTCAAGAATCAAGAGAAGACTCAATCAAGATAAGTACTAAAAAAGTTTTCCAAAACATTGAGTAGCATAAGAAGTTTTCACAAAATCATTACCAAAGAGTTTTACTCTCTGGTAATCGATTACCAGAAGGTAGTAATCGATTACCAGTGTTTAAAAACGTTAGATTTCAAATTTCAAGAGTCACAACTTGTGTTTAAACATTTTCAAATCATTTTAAACTTGTGTAATCGATTACCAGAGCTTCTAAATATTTTGATTTTCAAAATTTAAACTGAGGAGTCATGTCTGTTGATGTGTAATCGATTACATCTTAATGGTAATCGATTATCAATGACTGATTTCGAAAAATAAATTTCCAAAAGTCACAATTCTTCAAGTGACTTGTTTCTGAAGATTTTTTCAAAAGTCACAACTTTTTAAGTGACTAGTTTTCAAAAGAGTCACAATTTTTAAAAGGTGACTAGTTTTAAAGAAATTGTCAAGAGTCACAAACTTTAACTTGAGTCATCAAGAGATTATAAATATGTGACCATGACATGAATTTTTTAAAAAAATCTTTCAATATCTTCTTTCATCTCTTTCAACACTTTCAACAGAACGTTCCAATTCATTTCTCTTCATCTTTCTAAAAAGTTTTTGTTCAACACTTTCTCTTCCAAGAAAAGTTCTTTGTTCAAAAACTTGTGTTATTCATCTTTTTCATTCTCTTCTTCCTTTGCCAAAAGAATAGAAGGACTAACCGCCTGAATTCTTTTGTGTCTCTCTTCTCCCTTTGCCAAAAGAACAGAAGGACCAACCGCCTGAATTCTTTTGTGTCTCTCTTCTCCCTTACAAAAGATTTAAAGGACTAACCACCTGAGAATTCTTTTGATTCTTTCCTTCCCCTTAAGCAAAAGATTTCAAAGGACTAACCGCCTGAGATATCTTTTGTTTCCCCTTACAAAGATTCAAAGGACTAACCGCCTAAGAATTCTTTGTCCCAACACATTGGAGGGTATGTCCTTTATGGTACAAGTAGAGGGTACATCTACTTGGGGATTATTATACTGAGAACAAGAGAGGGTACATCTCTTGTGGATCAGTTCAAGTGGAGGGTACATCCACTTTGTTTTTCAAAGAGAACAAGGGAGGGTACATCCCTTGTGGATCTTTGGCTTGTAAAGGTTTTTACAAGGTTGAAAGAAATCTCAAGAACCGCAGGTTGCTTGGGGACAGGATGTAGGCACGATTTGTGACCGAACCAGTATAAATCTTGTGTTTGTCTTCTTCTTCCCTACACTCTTTAATTTCCGCTGTGTATTTTTAACTATCGCTTTTACTTTTGGTTAAGTTTCTATTTTTGTTCTTTACTTGGTTAACTTAGTAGTAAAAGCCTAATTGAATCTAGTAACATTAAGAAGGATAAATTTTTAATTAGTCAAGACACGTTCATAATTAATTCAAGCCCCCTCCCCCTTCTTAATTATTCCGAGGCCACTTGATCCAACATTCCTTGGGACAAGTGATGTTACACAAGGAGTGGTAAAATGATGTGAGTTATGCTAAGTTGATCTTGTTATACTTATACTATATATATGTGCCTTCATTTCTGCCTGTCTACTTGTTTAGGAATGTGATAACTCACTCCTCGTGTGTTGGTTGTGTTTGGATCCTATGATGATCTCAAATATTGTGTTCGTGGGAGCAGATGACTAAGTGGATTGCTTTAAGGAACCTCATGCTAAAGGACATCAGGACATAATGCTTTGATAGGGTGTGATATTGGGGTATGTGTTTCTATTTTAATTGCATGATATTTAAAACATGTCACTTTACTTTACTTTATTCTACTACTTAACTTGATTTTTTTTGTAAACTTCAACGGCTTTGTTTTGAGCTGAAAATGTTTTCATACCCTTATTTGATAACTTTTTAAATTGATGATTAACATGGATGTGAACCTTTTATCCATGTGAACTCTTTTATGTTTATTAAATAAAATCTCTTTAATTAATTCTGCATTTTCATGTATGATATTATATAAATATGTATGTCAAGGTAGAGGGTGTCACAGATGCCAAATCGATTTATATCTCACTACAAAAATATATTTAAGGTAAGCTAAAAAGATATTTTCTCAGAAGGAATTTATTTAATTAACCAAAAACATAGCCCATTATTGCACGGGCAGAGGGGGGCGAAACGGTGGACTTGGACTACAATAAGCCCACGTGGCCTGAGATCATGCACACAAGACTTTTGTCTCTTGTTAGCCACTTTGGAAGCACATATCACAAAATTGCACATAAACACATGAGCCAAAACTATCCTAAGCAATGTGGAACTTGGCCTTTGTGATATCCTTCAAACTACAACACTTTGCAGCCTAAATAAGTGAACCAATACAACATTATGTCTTCTAGAAATAACATAACCCATGTCGGGAATAGTCATCCACTTTGCAACAAGTACTGGGTCACATTCAGCATACAAAGATTGTGACAATGTACTTTTATACTATAAATTAAAATACACAAATTGAAAAGTTATTTTCAATTAAATAATTTTAATATTTTTTCTTTTCTCTTTCTCTTTCTCTCTCTCTTGATTCTTTCTCTCTTCTCTTTTTCTAATGTGCATTTCATATACGGATAAAAATCATTTGTCCCATTTTCCTATCCCACTCCCTTGTCCCCCAATTAAAATACGACAAGTCAATTAAGAAATACACATCAACATGAGTAAGGAGACAAGGAAGTGATACAGGAAAATGATAGGTGATTTTCATCCTTCATATGTTGCCTTTATAAGTAGACAAAATTTCCCATCTCAGCTATATCAAATTACTTTCTCGCCATCTATATGTGATCTTCCTAACTATTTATTACTTTCAATCCTTTTTTTATTATTTATATGTTTAAACTGAATTTCAATAGTTTTTTTTTTAAAAAAAGAATCAGCCAATAATTAAAAAATAATCTTATATCACAATTTAAACTGTTCATTATAAATTTTAAATATAATTTTTATATAATTGAATATATGTATTTTTTATGAATTCTAATAATTATAATATAGCTAGTAATTTAATTTATAATACACAAGATAAATTTTATTTATATAACTAAATTTATCATAAATAAGTGATTTTGAATATATATATATATATATATATATATATATATATATATATATCTTATAAATAAAATTTGTAATAAATAAATATTTTTGAACATATAAGTTAGATTTTAGATTTATGATAAAACAACTTAAATTGTGACACATGGTTACTTTTAACTATTGCTAATTTTTAAAAAATATAGATAGAAATTATAGATTAAAAGAGATAAAAAAAATTAATAAAATCCTAAAAATACTCATCAAAGAAAAATTCCAAAAATACTATTATTAAAGAATAACTCCTAAGAACATTCCTATTCAAGATATTTATTCTAATTTACACAGATACAGGATTGCCTTTCAAAAACAATATAGATAGAGGATTTATATATTAAAAACATTTATTTATTATGAATTTTAAATGAGAAATGAAACTATATTAGTTAGACTTAATTGTACTTTTGATCCCTAAGGTATCACAATTGCGCAATTTTGATCCCATAGGCTTCAACTACGCAAATTAGGCATTGTAATTATTTGGTTTTGGTTTGTTTGTCAGTCTTTCACCCAATATTTAAAAGTAAATAACCAATTTAGTTTCTGAAATTATAATGATAAGTAAAATTGGTTCCCAAAATTAATAAAATGAAAAAATAATCCCTAAATCAATTTAGTCCTTGATTTTGTAATGGGCATTGAAATTAGTCCTTGAAATAAATAAAATGGAAAAATGGTCATTCATATAGGTAAAGGGTTACTGGCTAGGCCAAATTCATCTATAGGCTAGGTCAGGACTTTAAACAAGACCTACGACATCTAAAGAGATCAGGCTTAAGCTTTGTCTTCTTAATGAAGGTTAGTCTTAACCCTATTAAAGCCTAACCTATTTTAGTTTTACCCCTAATGACAATGATGGTAATAATTGATTGGGGCATGGTAATGATATGGCAATAACGAGGACAAAGGAAATAATGGAAGCAATGATGATAATTGCAAAAATGTTTAGTCACGATAGTGGTGGTAGTGACAATGATGACGGTGGCAACCAATGGTGATAGTGGTGTAGAAGACTATATATGGTGGTGGCAACAATAGTTGAATAATCATAATAGTGGTGACTAAAGGTAATGACAATGATAGTGATGATAACCAATAGGTCGTTTTAAAGATATAGGGGAGCCAAATAAGTTATCTTTATGACTAAATAATCAAAATGAGTTTTTAAAAAAAAAATTAAGTTAAAGGTTTTTAAAATTGGGTTAAAAAAATAAAAACAAATTTACTTCACTTTGGTCAAACACGTTTTGTTTTGAAGTTTATATTCAAAAAACAAAAATTGAAACATTTGCAACCACCCTATTTGAGCTTTGATAATTAAATTAGTTGATGTAAATTTTTTATTAAACTAAACTATTTTTTTCATCTAACAAGTCTTAAATTGTTTTCAAATTGAACTATAGCTCAATTCAAATGTTCTCTTCTTACATGAGTACGGTTGGTCGTAGACGTCTTTCTTCTCTAGACCCTACTTAATAACACTAGTGCAGAAATCGCATTCTACGTCGGTTATTACTAACTTTCTATGTCGGTTGTGCACTGTCTTTGAAGCCGTCGTTGAAAGCAAAGACTTTCGACGATAGTCAATTAACAACCCTCTTAGAATAGTCAACAATTCTGAGATGTTTTTTTTATCTAAAGATTATCTTTGAATGAGACCATTCTATGATGGTTTTTAATTAAACACCATCCTAGAAAGGTACCATTCAACGACAGTTTTTACTTAAAAACCAACTTTGAATAATGGTATTCTATGACAATGTTTACTTAAAACCGTCTTAGAATTCTGACACCGTCTTAGAATGTCATCATTTCATTCCTAGTTCAAGTTTTGGTTTTAAAAAATTTGGTATGCACTAAAATTATGTTTAGAAACTGGGGTTGTGTATCAATTTGGATCAATTGAATAAACCTAAATACTAAATCAAATCAAGTGGATTTGGTTTAATTTATATGTGTAAAAAAATTAAACCAAACTGATGACACTTAATCGTCATTAACTCAGGTGTAATTGGTTTTGTGACTTGGAATTTAATGACTCATTACTTAAACTAATAAACTCAACCCCCCTCCCCCTTTAATGTTTGTTAGCACACAAATTAATATGACATCATTTTGACTAAAAACAAAAGATATTCAAGCTAATAGAAACTCACTTTTTGCATTTGTTGTATGTTTTTATCATTCATGTTTCCCTAAGCAGCTATATGCTAACTTAATTATAAAAAAAAAGTATTATCAAATCTATGAATCTCTTTAAATATGCATTTAATTGTCAATTTAATATTTGAATATGCATACCATCTAACAAATTAGTCTCCAAAATTTGAAACATGGGATTAATTTGAATAAAAACTACACATTAAGAATTTCCATAATGTTTTAGGAGTAACCAATCCTATATCTTTTAGGTACTAATTTGGCTATTGGCAAATTTCCAATATCACATTGAAGGTGATGACATTGAGTGAGTTATAGTGCCATGTTACAAAAAAAAAACAATGTAGTGTAGCACTCAGCCAGTTTAGTATTATATCTAAATACTGGCTCAATCAATTTTTTACAAACCCCTATCCAATGCACAAGTGTTAGAGAGAAAGGAGGAGAGAGAGAGAACACTACATACATTATCTATAATTTAGCTTGAACACAAGTATAGTTTTATGGATTTTTTTCATTTCCTTGCTCCTCCTCCTTTTCTTTCCCAAATGTTATCAATCTTTCCTTCACTCCCTCTTGACTCTTTTTTCAGAACTTTGTAGCCAACTAATGAAGGAAAATGGACCTTGAATTTAACAAGATAATGTATTTTTCCTAGTAATGTTGAGACCAATTAATCAAAGTTTAATTTTTTTCCCCTTTTGCATCCATTTTCTTCTTCATTAATATTGAGTCTTTGCTTGTTCCACACAAGATTGTCTTCAGCCTTAACTAACTTCACAATAATCTTGAGCATCCCATTCAAGATCAAACTCATATATCATACCTATTTCTACATGCTAAAAAAAGGCCAGTGGAGAGACTATTTTTTCTTCAAGGTGAACTTGTCCAAGTTCATGCCATTTTTAGCTAGCACATGTCATCATCCAAAGAGAAACATAGAACAAATACTATATATTTATTGAAAACTTTAAAGGGTAATTAGGGGTTATATATATACATGGAGCATATCAAATGAGAACTCTTCTTATTGTGAGAAATGAAAACCATAAAGATAGACTAATAGATCATATTTGAATGTTGTTTTTAAGAAAAAAAGCATGAAATCTTTTAGTGGAACTTTTAATTTTAATAATTTATATATGGTTGGACAATACAAATTTGTAGTTCTCACTTTTCATAATAAGAAGATTTCTCACTGCCTGGTTCTATGTAGTTAACCAGGTTGATGTGCTAGACTTATTGTAGTAGCAATATTTCTGCTTTTGATCAGAAACAATGTTATATGATGATAAATTTGGCAAATCTTCAATTGTTATGCTCTAATATAATAGAAAGTATCTATGTTAATCTATCTTGTTTATGCCATCTGGCATTGGTTTTTGTATTGTTCTATTTGATAAGGTCATAACCAACTCTAACATTTAGGTCTTTTGTGGCCTACATTTATGTTATTGCATCTCAAGTCTGAAAGTAAATGATGTGGTGAACTAAACATAAGCTTTAATTTTGTATTTTCTAAAATTTGTTTTTGTTTTGAAACTTTGCAGGTCAACTTGTACTCCTTATTGGATTGGGCTGTCTTTTCCAAGGCTTCCCTATCTATCTCAAACTCAGGTACAATGTCCAACTCTTGCATTGGCAAGTTGAATTTCATGTCATTGAATCAGCTTCCCTTAATTTAATACAACTTGATATTGTCCTAACTATACTATCCAATTAAATAAAAAATAAAATGAAGTATAACTAACCTATGCAGCTATTTCAATTTGTAGTGGCATGACTTTTTTGGCCTGACCTTGAAATTTTGAAATTCATTGCTTCTGAGTGTCAAAGTTTGTACCTCTGCTACAGGCCATTCAAGTAAGTTGCTACCAATTTTCTTATCAAGTGTCACTGTTCTTGGAATACCCTATACAATTAATGTTATTGTTAGCTTATTGTTAGCTAATCTCTTTGAGTTGGGTTCTTTTTTACATGTTGGGAAGGACAACAAAAGCAACAAATGATTTGCGAATGTCATGGATTAATTGGATTGGTGATTTGTTTATATATATATTTTTTTTCTTCAGATATAACCTATGCAACTATTCCAATTTATAGTGGCATAACTTTTTTGGCCTGACCTTGAAATTTTGAAATTCATCGCTTCTGAGTGTCAAAGTTTGTACCTCTGCTATAGGCCATTCAAGTAAGTTGCTACCAATTTTCCTATCAAGTGTCACTGTTCTTGGAATAGCCTATACAATTAATGTTATTGTTAGCTTATACAGCTTATTGTTAGCTAATCTCTTCGAGTTGGGTTCTTTTTTACGTGTTAAAAAGGACAACAAAAGCAACAAATGATTTGTGAATGTCATGGATTAATTGGATTGGCTTTGTGAATTTTCAAGGATTAATTGGATTGGTGATCTATGATTTTGTTGCTCCCACTCCAACCCAGCTTCACACTAGTTTGTTGCTGCAATTCTTGGTAAGTTAGTCAATTGACTTTTTTATTACTTGTTGACTGTGATTAATGAGTATTGATTTATATGCAAGTTATGTTCATGATGTGTGAACCTTAGAATCCGATTTGAGATTGAATACAATGATTCTTACAGACAGTTTGCATTAGTCATTGCATTGGATCTAGAATTGTTTGTTTGGACAGTTTGGGAATTGTCGTATTTTTATAGTACATTCAATCGTTAAGGTTAAGTTTATTTTCTTAAATTTGATAAAATATCGGTGCAATGCATTTCTCTTTGTTCTCTGAGTGCATACTTGATTGCCATTAAATTAATCTCACCGCTTTCATGTCGTGTACTTGGTGACCAATGCGAAATTCTGCCAAAATTTCGTTAAATTTAAGAAAAGATACTTAACCTTGATGTATGAATGATCGAAGACGTACCCGAATCAAATAAACATGAAAATGCAGTAACTAGGAAGTGATCCTAGGTCGTTTCCCAACGAGCAGTGACACACCAATTGTTCATAATATACTTGCAGTAACAGTAACGATTGGGGGGGGGGGTTTGTTTGTTTTGTGATTAAAGAGCAGAACAAGTAAACTAGAATACGAAACTACTAACATTAAAAACGGGTTGTTTCCTTTGATTCAGAAGCCATTCTCTTATCCTGGGTTATGGAGAATTCGTCCCTAACAGTCAACCACTTAATCCAACCCTATTTCAATTTACTAAGCGAAAATCAACTTAGGGTTGTCAATACGTGATTAGGCACCACATACACCAGTTAGCCCTTCGTCCATTATGCATGAACGCAAGTTAGGCTCAGAGGCAATTAATCGAACACGAAGCGTGCACTGATTAATATTCACAAATTTGGGATAACTGGTGAAGGGAGAACTGCCAGGGAACCACATTACAAGAGAAACCTCAAAGAGAGTTGGGCTTCGTCCTCAAAAGGAAACAACACCAGAAAATCTAGCCTTCCATGGATCCAAGCAGAAAACGCAAATGAAACATGAAGCAGAAACGTAAATGAACAGAAACGTAAATGAGACAGAAACGTAAATGAAAGTAGAAGAAGAAGCAAGAATGAACTTGTAATTAGAAGCAGAAAATGGAAATTTGCATTAAGAACGAAAACCGTAACAAGGGAACAGAAAAACGTGAAAACCTAAAACCAAAGCTCTGAATAATGAAAATAGCATAACCGAATGCCCTGCACGAATCCCAAGGCAGCTATTTAAAAAGAGTCACTCAAAGTCATTGGGCCCTATTACAATACTCTGGCCCAAAACGAAATAAACATTGAACAACATAAAATAAAATTGCGAAATTTCCTAATTAGAAATTAACTAAGGTAAGCGCTGCTTTATTTGCTCTCTTCAAGTCCACAACCAAAATCCGGATTAAGCCCAATGTTTCATTAATTCCTGAAATTAGATTAAAAACATCAAATTAGCTAAATGAGCCCAAATAATAAAACTGCCTAATTAATTGACAATTAAGACCAATCAATAATTAAAATGGTGCAAAAAGGGTTTAGAAAATAGAAGAAAATGATGGCACATCAATGAATGTACTATAAAAATATGTCTTCCTGAATGGGATAGGGCCACACCTTTAATGAAAAAGTGAGATTTTCATGCATTGAAAAAGTGAGATTTTCAAAGAGTTAATAATTAAATGAACCGAAGCTGGGTGAACGCAAGTCACATGAGCCCTTTGTATGAGCAAGGCGTGGAATAGATCTTGGAATTCGCCTTCGAAAGAAGTCGACTAAATGAGGATGGAAAATATTTTTGTCCTTGTATCAACTGTTTGAACGGGAGACGACAACTACTTTACAACATACGAGAACATGCAGAGGGACATGGATATGACATGGTGAATTGATAAACATGCAGAGGGACTCCCAATCTGAACTGGTTGATGTAAAAATGGGAGATTGCTTAGAGGAAATGATTTGTGATCTTGGACAAGAATCTTTTCAGCAAGCACAAGCCCGTATGTATGATACATTGCAAAGTGATTCCAAGAAGCCTTTGTATTCAGGGTGCAAGAAATCTTTGTAGTCATTGACGAAATCTGGGAGCTTAATTATGTAAAATTTACTATATGTGTTTTCAAGTGTAAGTGGGTAGATAGTAATACCGGTGTGCGAGCCGAAGATTTTGAATTTACTTTGGTAGATCTGATGAAGCTTGCATGTCAGAATGAGCCTTTCATCATGGCTGAATAAGCTAAACAGGTATTTTATGTTGAAGGTCCTTGTGATGAAAGATGGTTAGTGGTTCTACACAGAAAAACAATTGGTGTTAATGTTGAAGATGATGATTCAACCCTTGAAAGTTGTCTCACTCTTTTCTCCAAAAAAATGTCGAGGAACGTCAACGGAGAAGAAGAAGTTGATGACATCCTCGCAAATCGTAATGATCATGATGAAGGAGAATTAATTAACATCGTGTAATCTAATTTATTTTATATTTACTTGGTTTGTTAATTTCAGTTACACAACTTAATATAGTTTTCATATGTTGTTTAGTTAATGTTGTTATTTTTTGATAGGCACATGGTTACACCACCCAGCTCACCTCCTCCTCCTCCTGAGTCAGCAACACCTTCTTCATCGTCTTCGTCAAAGAAGACTAGAAAAGCAACACAACTTAGATCATTGGCTACTAGACCAATTGAGGTGAAGAGAACAGTGGTTCATGTTGATCCTGTCACTAGGAAAGTCGATGGTCACAGAAAGAAATTAAAAACATATTTGGGAATTGTCATTTGTGATAAGATGGATGTTACATATGATAATTGTAAACAAGTCTCTATCACTCAAAAGGATCTTATCTAGGAGGATATTCAAATATTCCAATTAAATGTTGAATGTTGTTGTAATATGTTGTACTAAAAATCATAATTTGTAATTTACTAACTACAAAATGTATTTATTCTATCGCAAACTGAATTTGATATCCCTTAATCATCCGATTTGAGGACAGAAAAAATACTTTAGATCGTAGGAGAGCGATGGAGGCAGATTAAGTTAAATCTGACCTCCAAATGGGCCCTGACACATAGCAAGGAGGGCGAGGATGATAAAGTCTATGAGAAGTATGAAATAAGAAAAGAAATTGTAGCCAGTTTTGTTAGAGCCATAGAGATCCTTCATGGGAGGTTAGTGGATTTTCAATATTTTTAAATCCTCATATTTTTTTTATTATTGTCAACTAGACCAATTGTTGTTATGTGTTATTGTCAAAGAAAGCACAGGCCATTCAGGAACAAAACACTACACCTCAAGTGTTGTCTCGTAAGGGATATGATTTTCTAGAAATAAAAAGTTGGTGGAGGAGAAGCAAAAGAAACGATTGGAGGAAGTAACCCAATTCGGGAGCACTGACACAGTCATTGATCCTCCACCTCCCATCAGATGACACGTGAAGTAGAAGATGGTCCACATGAAGAAAACTGGTCAAATGACGTCTAAGGTTACATAGGAAATTATAGAGAGGATTGTAAGTCACTTTCATTTGTCAGTGGTCATTTTTTGTAACAATTGTTGGATGAGTAAACCAATATTTTTTTGTCTGTTGACTACAGGATTCATTGGAGGAGCAGGCCTCACAGGGAAGCTTTGTCACCCATGGACGTCAGGATGTACTGACAATTGCCATTAATCGACCAAAGCATCCTAGTCATGTCCATGCCACTGAAGCCAATGTGATGATCAAATACTACTTTGGACCGGCTCCAAGGGGCTCCCGCACCTCTTCCTCCATGGCTATTGAAGACCTAGAGCAGCTGACACAAAAGATCTGAGACCAACTAGAGGAATCGATCACACAAAAAGTGACTCAAATATTAATGATGTCATTCGACCAAATGCAATCACAGGGACTCGCACTGCCTCTTGAGGTTAAGGTTTATCCTTTTGTTGCTCGTGTCAGCATAAAAGAAAGTTGTGTCGATCCCACGGGTCAGGACCCAGAAACAGGAGACTCAGACAAATGTGGCTTGTATGTCGATGACAGTCCTCCCCGACTGGTTACTGTTGGAAGAGTTTATGAGGGGTCCACGACTATCCACAACATTCCTTTGGGCAATGATCAACTCAAGGTTGGAGCTAAGGAAGTCCGAGATGCTGATGCTCGCATTCTATACCCACTCAAGAGGTCAGTTAGTGGGGCAGACACTTAACACCTTCCTTGCTTGGCTGACACATCTTGTAAAACATTTTTCAGAACAGGTATTTCATTTTGTTTTTTAATAATTATTAATAAATTATTTGTTAAAAATCAAGTTTTGACTGTCATTTGCTTAATGTTTATTAACTGTGTAGGATAATCAGGTAGCTAAGTGACTGGCGAAACCTATAGATATGTCAGATCCTAGCGTCGATTCGTTGTACCTGATGACATTGACCATTCCACAGCTTTTCTTGAAGCCATTGCAGGTGTCATAGGATACTAGCGTGTTTGGGGTGTACAATGATATCTTCCCATTGTACATAAAGCATGAAGATCTTTTTGAAATAGCTCACGTTGGTCAATGTCTGAGCATCTCTGTTATACAATTATGGATTATGTAAGTTACTTTACATTATTGTAAATTACCTAACTGATTGTTTTATATTCATGCATAATGACCGAGACAACAATGTGAGCCGGGAATGCCGATGTGTATGGATTCCTCGAGCCACAGTCTATACAAAGATCTGGACAATCGCAATTTGAATCAGAAGATTATATTAAAAAATGGATGCAGAATTAACAAAGAGATGTGTACCTAGGAGCCTACTTGAATGGGTAAGTTGAATTGAAAAAATCAATTTAAATCATGTATGCTTTACAATAACATAATGTTCTCTAATGCAATGCACATTGGCAAATGGTTGTCATTTTGCCTAAGGATAATGTTGTCATCTGGTTTTGTTCCTTGCACAATAGGCCTGACAACTACTTGAAAGGAATTATTAACAAGTCAGTTATATTTTATAATACATTTACTTTATTATTACAATTTGACTTCAATATTTTTATCTTATAATACACATGAATGTTTCTCTTAATAAGTGCTTTGAAAGGATTCAATGATGTAGATGCAAATGTCTTTGGTGTTTTGATGATGATCATGATGAAGAAAAGCAAATGATGCAAATGATTCAAGAATACAAGCCACAACATCAAGATGATCACTAGTACATTAGGAAGGAAATTCCTAATTGATATAGCAAAAGGTTTGGCCAAGTAATGCATGTTAAAAAGTGTTTTTCAAGAGATTTACTCTCTGGTAATCGATTACCAGAGGATGTAATCGATTACCAGTGGCCAAAAATGCTTTACAACAGCTACTAAATATTTGAATTCAAATTTTAGACTGTGTAATCGATTACACCATATTGGTAATCGATTACCAGCAGTTAATAAACGTTTTAATTCAAATATTAAAGCCTGTAATCGATTACACAACTATTGTAATCGATTACCAGAGGAGATTTTCAGAAAATAACTTTCAAGGGTCACATCTATTCAAATGTTTTTATGAATGGCCATCAAAGGTCTATTTATATGTGACTTGGAAACACGAATATAGAGAGAGTTTTTGATTGCCCAAAAAGTTTTATCCTCTCAAAAGATTAAGAGAGTTTTTCTAAATTGAAATATCTTATCCTCTCAAAGATTCCTTGGTCAAACGCTTGCATATTCAAATAAGGAATTATGATTGATCTTCATTGTACAATCTGTCTCTTCCAAGAGAGATTTCTTCTTCTTTTCTTTTACTTCTGAAAAGGGGTTAAGAGACCGAGGGTCTCTTGTTGTAAAGGATTCCTGAACACAAGGGAAGGGTTGTCCCTGTGTGATTCAGACTTTGTAAAAGGATTTTACAAAGAGAGTGGAAAATCTCAAGTGGGTTGCTTGAGTACTGGACGTAGGCACAAGAAGTGACCGAACCAGTATAAATCAAGTTTGCATTTCTCTCTTCCCTTAAACTTCTTTTATTTATTGCTATTTATCTTTTGCCTTTAAAGAAGTTTATTCTGAATTATCTTTTGAGTAATTCATGTTAAGGATGCATTGTTAATCTAAAGAGAGAGAGCAAGATTTAAATTGGGGAATAGTTCTTGTTATCTTAATTCAACCCCCCCCTTCTTAAGATATCTGAGGCCACAAGGTCCAACAAATGACAGTCAAGGAAGTAAATCCAAGGCTGTTATTAGATGGATTGTAGTTAAAGTAAGTCATTTAAATAATGTTTCATGTCTTAAAAATTAAATTTTATTACACTTCAGTTAACTTTGAATATCTAAATATCTTATTGAATTTAGTGCAATAAGCAAAAAGGAAGCACTAAGTGTGGGTACTACGTAATTCATTGAATGTCAACAATGGTCCTAGGAGGTTTCAAGGATAACTGAGAAATGGTAATTATTTACTTCACAACTAATTCAACTTATTATAATTGTTATTATTTAGACTTATTTACTAACTTATGTGTTTTATTATATCATGCAGTATTTTACAGATCAAAGATCATTGGAACCAGAGAGAATGAAGACAATTCGCATTCAGTAGACAAGATAATTTTTAAAGTTAAAAATCAAACAATAGGAATTGAAGTGATTTTAGAATTGTAGTGTAGTTATTATGTTACAAATGATTTTATGTATTGACTTTCATTTTTCTTATAATTCATTGTAAATATTCAATTATTATATAGTGGACATAATTTAAACTAGTTGATAAAAACTGTGTGGTCTGGTTTTGCTTTTGAATTTACAAGTTAATTGGGGGTAATTACAAAAACAGATAGGATATTAAAAAAATACAAAAAACAACATTGGTTTTTTTATGAAAATTGATGTTGTTATTCAAAAACAACATCAATTTTTTTTTGAAAACTGATGTTGTTATTTTACTATGAAAACCGATGTGCACTTCTAAATATTTTTTGTTGTTTTTTATTATATGACATCAGTTTTGTATAAAATCGATGTTGTGTAATTTGCTTAACATCAGTTTTGGAAAACCGATGTTAATGTTGAGACTTTCAACGTCAGTAGTTTCAACATTGGTTAATAACCGATGTTGAAAGTTCTTAATAATCGATGTTAAAAATCTATTTTCCAGTAATGATTATGTTTAATATATGGAGCACCAATAATTTCCTCATACTCAGTAGCATCTAGTTCTTGAAGATGATTGGGTTTGAATATCTTTGGAAGCAAATGCTCTCTTATATTTATCAGAAGGAAAAAAGGTAATGGAAAAAGTATTCCTCCTACAGGTATCCATGTCACTCCAAAACGGATTAGAAAATACACAAACTGTAAGATTGTGAATACATCTATGGTCTTCAATGGTACTGACTCCATAAATGAGGAATGAGAACCTTCCAATATTATGCCCCAAAAGACATACATTAGAGCAATGGAAAAAATTAAACATGTAATTAGCTTTTAGAATTGAAAAAATAAAAGACCTACTCATTGGAATTTTTTTCTAGACTAAGCACCCCTAATGTTTTATTTTGTACTCTAATGTTTGATTATTAATTCTACTAATATACAAAGAAGTATTTCCATCACAAAGGAAAGAAAACTTTGAAATCCATGTGTAACATCCCATTTTTCGTGAATTAAATTAAAAAGGGTTTTTATTTAAAATAATTAGAGTTTTAAAAAATGATGAGGCTTTTGTAATTAAATAAATAAGGATAAATAACTTTATTAAAATAATGGTTTGAAAGAATAAAAATGATATTTGATTTATTCATTTGATAGGAAATAAAATAAAATATTTATTTATAAAATAATAAAAAAATAGAGTAAATAATAGACTAAGAGTATCTAGTTATAAATAGAGACATGCTAGGCTATTTGTAGGTAGTCTCTCTACGATTTCTCTTCCTCTCAGTTTCATTTTCCCTTCTCCTCCTCCCAAAACTTTCTCTTTTTCTTGCATACCACCAAACTTGTCTCAGAAAAATAAAGATCTTGGACTCATTCATCGTTGGATCATCGTGAAAATTGAGAACCAGGTTGGGAACTCATTTATGAACATTCTCACCGTTGGGAATTACGAGAAAATATCGGAGCTGAGAAAAAAAACCCTTTGCATCCTAGATTTTTCTTTTCCAGCAGAAACCCAAAACTGTCTCAGTAAAACTACGATCCCGGACTCGTTAACCGTTGGATTGTTGTGAAATTTGGATATTTGGTTCGTGATTCATTTCTACACATCTTTACTATTGGTATTTGCAAAATAACGTATGTGGAGGGAGAAATACTCATCGCATGTAGATAGTGGAATGGAGGCTTCAATCCCTTCTCCTTCTCTCTAACGTTTGGGAACCCTATCAGAGCAGTCAGAGAAAAAACTTGAGGAATCTCAACAAACTGCTAGAGATGTTGCTATCACTGTCACAATACACACATGAGCCCGCTTAGAGGTAAGGGATGAGTTATTCACAATTGGGGAGTAGTGAGAACATGTGTAGGGATCTTTAGAGTATCAATTAGAATGGGTTTTTGGGGGTGTTTTTGCAAATTTTGATTCTATCTTTATAATTATAACTATTAATTATATATGTTTGACTCTCGTTTTGAGTGCTCCTTGAAGCCTATGTTGATCCCATATGGTTAGAGCATTCTCGCAAAATAGAGTGGCCCTGACTGATCACCTTATGATTTTACTTAGTGAGAGTGACCTTATGATTTTAATTAGAATGGGTTTTTGGAGGCTTCAATCCCTTCTCCTTGCTAATTGTTTATTATGAAATTGATGAATGTTATTGCATCTTGAATAGAGTGTGTGATTCATGTGTAATGTGATTAGTGATTCAAAAATAAATTTTAAAGATAAAGTGGTGAAGTGACGTGGGTTGTATTAAGTTGAGTTATGTTATAAATATTTTCATAATTTATTTTGATTACGTCTTGTTTATTTGTTTTGTTATTTTTTTGTGTGATAACTCACTCCTTGTGTGCTATTTGTGTTTGGATCTTGTGATGATCTCAAACCTTGTGTTCGTGAGAGCAGATGACTAGGTGGATGACTTTAAAGAACCTTATGCCAGAGGACGTTGGGACACAATGCTCTGATAGGATGTGACATTGGGGATGAGTTTTTACTTTAATTGTATGATGTTATTTTATTTTAGTTTACCTCACTGATTTAACAAAACATTTTTTGTAAATTTTGACGACCTTGTTTTGAGTCGAATATGTTTTTAATAAGTCTTATTTGGTAATAGTGAAGTGAATGTGAACCTTTTACCCACATGAATTTGTTTATCAATATTTTTATATGTTTTATTTATTTACATGTATGTCAGGGTAGAAGGTGTCACACCATGAAGCAATACATCAATTTCAAAAGCATTATTTGTTGGTAAAAACCTTAATTGAAAGAATACTTACTTGTAGCACTGACTTGGTGGGATGAACAAAAGCAACATCCTTTCCCAGAATTGATTCCCTGGGAGACTATCAATTTCCATGTATGCAAAATATCCCTATTAAAGTGAAGTGGGTGTCATTTTGATTATAGAAACGAAAAAAATTGATAGGCCAATCAAAAGAGACTATAATAAGTTACTTATTCTTTGTTCATTAACTTTGATAGGTAGATATGCATCTGTGTGTTTATTAGGATCAAACTTTTCCTTTCCACCATTCTTATCATTTGATTTCATTACAACCTCCTTCAAATTCTTCAACTCTTTTGGCTGGACCAAATTTAAAATGTTAATAAATAAGTACTGATTGTTGGTGTTGTGTCCATTTCTACAAACATAGCTTGCATCTTTCCATATAATTCAGAGTTGCTTCCTTGTTGCTTAATGCATTCCTTTTCACTTTTTATCACCTTTTTTCGAATCAACTGCATATTGATACAAAAATATAAGAATATATTTTAGTTAGCATTTTAGGCTTAATGGTCTTGATGTAAAATTAAGATAATACTTACTGCCTCATAAGAACTGCCAAACTCTTTGTATGAGTGAGGGATTGAGGAAGAACTCCATTTGATGGAGGAAGGCCAAGGATACCGCAAATTAGAGTCGAAACATTAAAAGGATAGATATGTTAGACTACTAATGTAGTTTACACAGTAAAACTTTAGGTAGCAAGGTTTTAGAGAAAATAACATACTATTATTCCAAGCAGGAAAATATCATAATGGTAAAAAGATGGTTTTTGAAGATTAAATTCCTTCTATTGAGCCACCTTAGAAGCTACACTGTGATAAGAAAAAAAGTATGAAGCCGCTATCATCACAACTGGAATAAATGCCCCAAAGATATATGCCAAGGGTACCTTCCCCATATCCTTCACTTTGCAATCAACCATGTTAGATGTTTTCTAGGACAACCTAACATAAAATTAGCAATTATAGTTTACAAAGTTGAATACATGTCTTATCCAAGAACATGGTGCAAGATAGCAAGATGAAATCAACAAAAATAAGAAAACAGTATTGTGTTAAGCATCATGCACCATCAAATGAATTCATTTTGTTTCATAAGATAAAAAAAGTAAAATGTTATTTTAGGTCCTTCTAGATATGGTCAACAATAGTTTTAGTCACTACATTTTAAAAATGGTTATTTTAATCCTTTTATTTTTTGAAATGTGTAGGATTTCATCCCTAGTCAAATCAAAATAAAGTATAGGGTCAGGAACCATTTTTAAAATGCAAGAACTAAAACCAATTTTAACCATCAAAGGGCCTTATTCTATTTAATAAGAAGATAAAAGAAATTATATAATGCTTGTAATGTTACCTTTACTATTGTCCAATGTTAAGTAGATTCCTATGGAAGTGGACAAACTAGTCTTCTAGGAATAGCATATGGAATTTTTCCTTGTAGAGTATAAGATAGTCCAGTCCAAATCACTAACATCGTTGGAACCCCATAATTTGCAATGAAACCTTGTAGCCACCCTACATTGAATGAAACACGGAAGATAAAAATAAAGAAGAAGAAAATTAAGTCTCACATGAAAAGTTTAAAACATTATGTTTGGTCTTATTGGGTACATATAGATATTTCAAGTCATTTACCTGATCCATATATCCATGTTCTTGCTCCTGTTCATCATGGCAGTGAAAAGTATTCCAAAAGAGAAAATGATTGCAAGTAGTCCATTTGTATACCACCAATGGAATTGATTTTCCTCCAATGAAGGATTTCCAGCCTTGGAAATGCTTAACTCACCTATGATTCCCTGTGGATCAAATAGTTTTTAGCTTGAATCTTGAGGTGCAAAATTCACACTACTAAAAATTTAGCCTTTCACATCAGTGATTCTTGTGGAAGCAATGTCTTCCAAGGTTATTTTGATGATGCCAAAGAATCAAGAGTTAAGCAAAGTTTCCAAGCAAAGATTCAAGAATCAAGTTTCAAGATTCAAGACTCAAGAATCAAGATTCGAGAATAATCAAGATCAAGATTCAAGACTCAAGATTCAAGAATCAAGAGAAGAATCAATCAAGATAAGTATTAAAAAAGTTTTTCAAAACATTGAGTAGCACAACAAGTTTTCACAAAATCATTACCAAAGAGTTTTACTCTCTGTTAATCGATTACCAGAAGGTAGTAATCGATTACCAGTGTTTTAAAACGTTAAGATTTTCAAAATTCAAAATGAAGAGTCACATCTGTTGATGTGTAATTGATTACACCTTAATGGTAATCGATTACAAGTGACTATTTTCGAAAAAAAACATTTCCAAAAGTCACAATTCTTCAAGTGACTTGTTTTTGAAGATTTCTTCAAAAGTCACAACTTTTTAAGTGACTGGTTTTGTTAAAGAAATTGCCAAGAGTCACAAGTTTTGACTTGAGTCATCAAAAGATTATAAATATGTGACCATGACATGAATTTGAAAGACAATCAAATAATCTATCTTTCGATCTTCTCTCTCAACATCATTCAACTCTTTTCAACAGATTTTTTCTGATTCATCTTCTCTTCATCTTTCTAAAAGTTTTTGTTCAAAACTTTCTCTTTCAAGAAAAGTTCTTTAATCAAAAACTTGTGCTATTCATCTTTTTCATTCTCTTCTCCCTTTGCCAAAAGAACGAAGGACTAACCGCCTAAATTATTTTGTGTCTCTCTTCTCCCTTTCCAATAGAATTCAAAGGACCCCGCCTGAGAATTCTTTTGATTCTTCCCTTCCCTTAAGCAAAAGATTTCAAAGGAATAACCGCCTGAGATATCTTTTGTTTCCCCATACAAAGATTCAAAGGACTAACCGCCTGAGAATTCTTTGTCCCAACACATTGGAGGGTACATCCTTTGTGGTACAAGTAGAGGGTGCATCTACTTGGGAATTGTTATACTGAGAACAAGAGAGAGTACATCTCTTGTGGATCAGTTCAAGTGGAGGGTACATCCACTTGGGTTTTCAAAGAGAACAAGGGAGGGGACATCCCTTGTGGATCTTTGGCTTGTAAAGGATTTTACAAGGTTGAAAGAAATCTCAAGAACCGCAGGTTGCTTGGGGACTGGATGTAGGCACGGGTTGTTGCCGAACCAGTATAAAATTCTTGTGTTTGTCTTCTTCCCTACACTCTTTAATTTCCACTGTGTACTTTTCTTTTACACTTTACTTTTGTTTAAATTATATAACTTAGTAGTAAAGCCTAATTGAATCTAGTAACATTAAGAAGGATAAATATTTTAATTAGTCAGGGCACATAAATAATTAATTCAACCCCCCTTCTTAATTATTTCAAGGCCACTTGATCCAACAATTCTAAGACGGTTGTAAAGGATCGTCTTAGGAAGTGCGGCGGTGACATTTTTGTAATTAACAAGAACAAAACGATGATGTTTGCGCAAACTCGTCTTTGAATATTGTTCGATGGCAAACTTGTAAATTTTTTATTACCATACAAAGACAGTCTAGTCCCAAAAATCGTCTTTGTATGGTTAGTGATTACACATCATGAGTTCTCACCTAATTAAGTCTTTGAAATACTCTCGTGCCTTACCTTGCTTTAAACCTTGTCATATTGAACCTTTCATCGACGTCGTCTTCTCAAGATCATCGTGCCCCTATTGACATCAAAGACTAAACTCCTCCACCACATTACTCTCATCATTAGAAGGTATGAACCCCTCTCTTGCATTTTGATGTCTTCTTTGTTGAATTCCGTTGGGGTCAGAGTGAGTGTGGGTGTTGATGACATTGGGTTTGAGGTGTGGCAGAAGGAGCATTGGGGTTTGGGGTTGTGGTCTAGGCCATGGCAGAGGAGCATGGGGGTTTATGGTTAAAATGCACCATGCTAGCTTTAATATAGTATGAAACCATTCATGAGAGGGCACATTAAAGATTTAATATAGTATGAAACCATTCATGTGCCTTCACATAATAGCTTAAGCTTTTGGGATACTTGGTTCATAACAGTATGTTCTTTATCCTGAAATAATATTTTAGCAGCAATGTGATGCAGCTCTGGGATCTCTTGATTTCCTTGAGTTTCAATATTTGTTAGCATTTACTATTGTTTTGCATCAATTTTCTCTTCTGTGACCCCCTTATAATGTGGATTAATTGAGCAAATTTGTTTGTTTTATGCTTAACTTCTATAAGTCTTTTCATTTGCAGATATATTGTAATATTGTTACTGAGTTCTTGGTTTAAAACTAGTTATTGTTATTGTAGGTTTGTATCTACCCTTGATTTAAAACTAGTTAAATTTATGAGATACTTTAATTCAAAAGGGAAGATAGATCTAGACTTGATACACATTTTCACTTGAGAGAATCCAAGTTTGTGTGTAATCATTGCCTTGCCTTTGAATGGGATTAGGTGATGGTTTTTACTCATGTTTATGACTGCTATTATAAAACTACAATCAAATAATGTTGGTATGATACAACTCATAGAGTTTGGAATCAAATAAAAGCAGTGTTAACTAAATGCTCTATCTACTGCAATGCACCCTCATTTTATTGCCAAAACAGAAAAATATATGGGGCAATGATATTGGTTAATTAATTTTTATATGGGTAAGGGCTTAACTAAGGCTAGCTAGTTGTAGCAGAGAAATGCCAATATGGGGGAGAGTGTACACTTATTTTTTTTTTACTTTTAGTGCCATTGATTGAGTGTGTTGTGGATGGTCCCCAACCATAAGGTAAGAAAAAGAAAAGCAAATGGCTAAACTAAGAGAAAATGAAAAACAGACCCTGCCCTGCAAGCTCTCTCCTGCCACTGCCTTCTCTCTATATAATATAACCTCAACTGCCCATACCTTCCTTTCAATTCCCTCCCTTTTTCTTTCAATTCACTTCTTTTTTGTCCTAAATAATCAGTATCTTTTCATTCTCACCCAATTATTTACTATAAACAAATGAAATCTAATAGGTAAGAATTAACTATCTTTTCCAAGCCAACAACTTCTTCAACACCTTATGAACCAATACTTTTCAAGAGACTTATTCATTGTCTAATCTATATTTGGATTATGAGATGATATTTGACTCGAGCTTATAGATAGGAATCATAAAATGATCTCAATCTCATTGTCAAACACACCCTTGGGGAAAACTGCAATGTATGTCACAAATATATTGCTTGAACCAAATGTATTTTCCATAGGAGGCAACCTGAGTTGGATAGAATCATCATTATGGACAACAAAACTCTCATTGAACAACATATCTTGAACTCAAATTCAAGACCATTGGTTAAGCTGAAACAATCCAATGTCTCTTGATCCACTCACATCTCTTAATTTGTTTTCTGCTTTACATTTCACACGAACTAGTTAGAACATGAGCAGTATATGTGCTAATTGTTCTAATTATCTATTCATGTAGTTTATATGCATGTACATATACAGACACACAGACAAAAAATGGAAATTTAATCATAAACTTTGGGGGAAAATAAATTATTTAAATATCAGAGTGCAACTGTACAAAACGTAAGGAATCAAAGGGGGTGCTTAAATGCCATTCTCTTTGCTTTTTATTTAGTGGTCTTCCTTTCCATGCTTTCTATCTGTTGACTTTTACATCTACTAAACCCTAGGTGCAACATTTTGTTTCCATGTCAAAGGATTCAAGCCTGAAGACACCATCACCTTCTGCAGCTAGATTATTTAGATCATCATTAATGGCATATCTCATATACATAGGTCGGTCCTTGAATCAATCTAGGTCATCTGGAATCCAAACTATTCTTTCAACACCAAGAGAACACACCTAAAGGAACACATATCAGAAACACGCTAATAGAACCAATAACATGAAACATTGATGATCAAAATTTCTATCCCTTAGCATCATCCCTCAAAATCTAGAGGGTAAAACATAATAACCTTTGCCCTATAAGTAGTGATGGATCCCAAAATTTTAAATTGTAGGAGCAATATTCATATATATAAATTTGTGGGGACAATATACTTTTTTACTACATTTCACATTATGGGAACAACTTGTAGTTATACATATTAAAAAATAAAAATCTTGGGGAGCAACTTCCCCCAAACCTCAAAACCTAGATCCGTCCATGTCCATAAAAACATTGTCCATAGCTATCTATGGATTTGATTAAGCCACACATGAAAGTAATAGGATAGAAGAGTACTTCATAATTGGTGCTTATAAATATTGATCATACTTGAAATGGTACCTCCAAACATATATTGTCAGGAATAGATTTGGCAAGTTCTACTTCATCTAATTTTGTTCTATTTGTTGTAGAGAAGGCTTCAATATCTTCCATGCTGGGGAACCAGACCTATAGGCAGAACTCAACAATTAAGCCAAGCATCCACTATAATAGCAAGTTTAGCAGCAGATTAAGCATAAATGGAATATTAATTCGAGCCGCAAATTGCATTGTGTGAAACACCAAAAGGTATGCAATAAGGGAATTGTCTAGAATGACATTATGATTACAACTATTTAATGGAACTTCATTCTTTCTAGCAACCATGTGAGGACCCTAATATTGATGACAATTTAATATAGTTGCCAAAATATATTCTCAATTGCAAGTAGTAAGATTAGGTCTCAATCAGTTAATTATTACAAACCATATGCACTACATAACAACTAAGCGTTGACAAACCTACAATTCCTCCTAATTTCCCCCTCATTTCCTGTAAGAACATTCATGTTTCCCATTTTAATCATAGATTTAGCAAAAGAAGCAAACAAAAGTTTTTCATTAGAGGCGTAAGCCCACACCTGCTCTGTAATCTTTCCATCTAAGTCATGGCTGCTAAGAACATTGTCAGAACCTAACAAGCCTTTCCCTTCCAGAATGTTTATGAAGTAGTGATTGTCAAATCTTTTTTGGGGTTTGAAAATCCAAGGGTGCAAATTTATTGTCCCTTCCCTCAACAGGGCATATGGACCGCAGGATTTTCCTGAAACTTATGTATCATTTGTAGTTATCATAGCCATAGTGATATTCGTCTTTTGCATCATATATGCTCTGCTTGAAGCTTACACATCTTGCTCTTCCTATAGTATGGCTACATGTATTTTGTCAAGCAAGAACTCTACGTGCTTAATCTCTTCTTCCTTTGTCAGAGCCCCAAAATATTAACATTTGATTAAACTAATTTGAACAAATTATAAGGACAAAATTAGAGTATTTATAGGTATTGTTTGTGTTATTCATCAATTACAATTGGGGTTTTGTTTGTGCTATTTTTCAATTAAAAATTAGTTTCATTTCAATAATTCATTAAGGTGGGTCACTATTTTTTTTATGAAGATGTGGGACACTAATTTTGATTAGAAAATTGTGCTAACAACAATTTAGAAAGTTGTATATATATGTTGTCAAAATAATAAATATACCAGATAGAGTTACCAATTCTTCTATGTCGAGGCCTTGATGCTTAAAATTATCTATGAGAACCCCCAAAGATGAATTTGGAGCAGGAATTAATATGTTAGCTCCACTGAAACTTAACTCGAGAGCATCCATCCTTCCAAGCAAGACTTCCCATCTTGGTCCTCCTCTCTTCAAAAACAAATGATAGAAATTGTTGTAAAGAAAAATAAAAATAAAAATATAACTACATTCATTTGACCCCTGTGACAAAGCAGTGTTTACCAATTCAACAGCATCATGTGTCGACATGGCAAGGATGTCAGCACATGAAACAGTAATATGACATTCTTCTTCAAGCAAATACTTTATCTTGTGTTTGACCTCAAATCCACGTAAAGAGTTTAGATTTGGTCCAGCCAGCTTTTCACTTGTGATGCCCTCCACATTGTCCAAAATCAGCCAAGGTCATTAATACATGAAAATCAATGCTCAAATCAATATTATTTTACACAGAACCTGTGCACTGTTACAGAAAAATCACCCCACCCCAATTGTTTATTGTCCAAAAATATAAAATAAATGGGACACATGCGACTGATGAGGCTAAAATCAAATAATGATTGTTTACTAGGTATCAAAAGAAGAAAAAAAAAAAGCCATCCTTTTGTATGACTATATACAGTTTACTATTATAACTATCTCAATGGCTTCCTATGCCAAAATAGATTGGCAAAATGCTTCATATCTCGGTTAATCACCTCACAATGGATTCTTCGCTCTTAGCTAACTTGAGAAGAGTGCTCCTTGAATTTGATATCTTGAGGCTCAATTTAGAAGAGAGTACACCAGTTTAGTTGTCTCTCATTCGCAACATGACTTCAATGATAGCCAAGATTTTAACACCATTGAACTTGGTAGTAGAATAAAATAAAAGAGAATGAGGGTAAATTACAAAGCATCATTGTTGAATCTAGCCATTCATTAGCACAAATCTCATATTTTATTAATAAAATTCTTTGCAAATATTTTTAATTCAAAATCAGGGTTGTGGTTTCATCACAATCATTCCTATTGCAGAAAATTGTAAACAAATACATCTAATGCAACCCCAATTAAAATTTCCATGAAGTTGTGGAAACCCAAAAAACCTTAACAATGCAATGATAGGTATAATTGACCCTTCTTTAAAACCTTTCAACACCAAAGAAGGACACATAAAATGGGTGCTCAATGAGAAAAAACATGATGAAGAACCTGCATCCAGCAAAATGCATGTACAAAACGCATTAGGAGATGGCAAAGTAATAAAAAAACAACAAAATCATGCAACCATGGTTTAAAAAAGGGTTCATAACCACAATTCCGATTGTGGTGAAGGTTTTTTGACTTTCTGCAACTACAATTTGTTTCAATCATATTTTACCATAATATCAAGGAATACGATGATACCATGACTGTGATTACAATTTATAACCTTGCATGTAATGTAACCATGAGTTTCATATATAAACCATGCACGTATGTAGGCACATATATACAACATTTAAATTTGCACAAGGGAAAAGAAAGAAAAGAAAATGCATGTGCAAGCCTTCGGACCCTCAGGGCCTTAAGTTGTAAAGGGACAAGGAAGAGCAAAAGGGCATAAGGGTTGAGGTAATAAAGAAAAACAAAAGGAAGAAAAGGTCACTAGAGGATCCAAATTAATGAGAGTGTGGCTCTTTCTGGGTGATTTTCTCTCTCTTACACTCAAAAGAGAGAGAGAGAGAGAGAGAGAGAGAGAAAGAGACATAACTCATCGAGGGAGGGAAAGGGGTTGGAGTTGAGGGGTTGCATGCATGCATGCAAATATTAGAAAGGGCTGAAAAGGCAAAATGAGTTTTGTGGGGTGCTAATAGAGCAAATTCATTTGCAACTTCCTACTATTTCAGATATTTTTATGATGTCATGTGTTCCTACCAACCTTGCTAGCTCTTTGTCATTATTCTTCACAAATTCCTAAGGATAATTATTTCCTTTGAAATGTGATCAGATCTCAGTGCATCTACTACACTTCACATTAAACTCTTAACATTCCAATTTTTTAAAAAACCACTATCGGAAAAGCGCATTCAATGACGGTTTTTTGACATATTTAAAGATGATTTTGAACTGTCTTTGAAGCCAACATCGTGGAAAGTCCATACTTTCCACAACGGTTCCTAAAAAATCGTCTTAGAAAAGCTACCATTCTAAGATGATTTTCTGGCAAATAACCGTTCTAGAATGATACCCTTCTAAACAGGTTTTATGTTGAAAACTGTCTTAGAATGTGCTTTTAAAAAAATGAGGATCTTTCTAAGATGGTTCTTTGAAAAATTGTCTTAGAATCCTTATTTTTTTAAAAGAAAAATAAAAAAAAAAATTGAGAGTTCTAAGATGGTTTTTCAAATAACCGTCTTAGAATGTACACTTTCTAAGACAATTTTTCTAAGAACCGTCTTAGAATTCTTTTTTAAAAAAATTAAAAATTCTAATGAAATAATAAAAAATGAAAATTCTAATAAAATAATAGAAAAGGTTAATAGCAAAAAATTTATATCAATTCTAATAAAATAATACATGCATGTACGTACCTATAAATTCATATAGAAATCCCTAATGACCTTAATATTTTGAGTATTTAGCTTAATGGGACTTTTGATTGATTTCATGCCTATCATTCAAAAGTTTTCTATTTATGTGTATTTTATACAACTTATTTTCAATAAGATAATAGATTTATTTTCATTATATTTAAGGAAAATGAATTTATGAAGGTTGGGTATCATAGTAATATAGAAGCCATATGATCATACTGACATTCTCGACGAAATTGCCCGAAGCCTACGTTTTCTTGAATCCAATTGTGGATATTATGCCAGTAATACCTTTACCCTTTTATCTTTTAGCTTTTGTTTGGCAAGCTGCTATAAGTTTTCGATGAGATCTATAATTTAAGTAATGTCTTAAAAAATTAAGAATTTATCACAAAACTAAAATTTGAACATTTTAACAATTTAAAAGATCAAATAAGTCCTACTATGTGAATTATCGATTCCAATATTGAAATTTTTGGATATATACGAAAATTCATTTGATGAATTTTCTCTAGCTCCCTAGGATCAATAACTAAAACTTAAACACCCAACTACATTTTTGTCTTTTGAAGATTGAAATCAAGACAAGCAATTCTTGCAAGGGCAACCCTAAGAGGCATTCCCTAATCAACACAGCCAGTATTTAGAGCATAACCATTCATCAAAAAGTTGTCTCTAGCTCTTTTTTCCATGAGCTTTCAAGATATTGATTCCCTGGAACTTGAGGCATAAAAGAAACAAGAAATTAAATCCATTCAAATCCTACCATATTGCTTAAAATTGCCATCTTTTATCCAGGAAAAGAACTAAAATCAAAGGAATACTACTACCAACCTTGATTAGGTATTTAACTTAACCTCGAGCATTGGTCATCTTTACAGCTTGCACTGCATCTACAACCTATGTAAATTGCATACATAAGTCAATTTCATTACTAAAAAAATAGGGCCTACCTATACCTACAGTCTACAGGAAAAAAAGAACTTTCCCAAGATAGCAGTTAGCATCATTTTCACAACTAATCAATAACTTCAAAAAACAACCCCTCATAATGAGAAACAGAACTTTCAAAAATCACAGACCATATCCCCAAATTCAATTGATTGATTTTAAAAACTCTCCTAGTATCAACAACAAAGTTTTTATTTCAGTTTCACTCATACTACCAAACCAAATATGGTCAACAATAAACAATTTTACACATTCAACACACAGTAGAAACTAATGAAATATTGATACATGATGCATATAAGCTTCATTCGATTGGATATGCACTAGAATTTGCAGAAGCAGCAGAGCATGGTGTGAATCAATCATGTGATATAAACTCTCAACATTCAATATATAGCCAATGCAATTACAAACATAACAAAATGGCAAAGAAGTCATTATCACCAGCTATCAACTTTAAGGACATACTGGTCTTGGCACAGTTAATTAGTGAGTCTTTTCCTAGCTTTTCAACCTAAAAGTCAAGGGAACAATTCGGCTTAGTAACACATGGTATACAACAATTTGCAAATGCATTAATTAGAATTTGTACATAACATAACAATTATCATATGGCCCAAAGTAAGCTTTTCAAAATATAAAACAGGGAACCAATAACCAAAAGATGCAAGCTTTTGTCCTCACAACCCAAACTTCTTTTCGCATTAGTTAATGATTTTAACATTGATGCAAAATGACAGGAACAATCAGCATACATATTGATAAGTAGTGTGATATTATTGGGCAATGGCTTATTCAAGGAAATCAAATCATTAGAACTCATAATGAATGGGATACAACATATAATGAGTTTACACATCCATGACTGCAAAATAAGTGAAAGAAAAATCATTATGGAACTAACATCATTGGCATTCAAATATTCTAACAATGACATCTAGTGACAATCACAGAAGAGAAGAGACCAGAAAAAAAAAAGGTTCAGTACCCTGATAACTTAAGCTTAAGAAAATGTAACATCTTGAAACTATTTAACTATTATGTTTAAAGAAGCAATAATTGTAAATAAAATAATCGAGAATTACTCTTCAATTTAACTAATGAATATTCCCCAAAAAACAACTTTAATCTTTCACGATTAAAATAAGTTCTTAGCCTTCTGGCTCAGACCAATTTTGAAATTAACATAAATTTATTTACAAAACTAAAGTGAAAACAAATCATTTTACTGATCCATTACTATATTTTGTTAATATAAATTTTTTAACAAAACAAAAAAAACAATTAATCAATAATAAATTATGAACTTCGAATGAGATTGACTATTTTGCTTAATTGTACGTATATAATTTTCAACTGTCAGTAAGGTTAAATCATTCCTATAAATTCGTCATACATACGATAACAATTTTAGGCACATTTCAGTTATAGAGTTTACAAACCAAAATATTGATTCTAACTAATCACTTCTTTTTACTAAAATTTTATCACATCTATGTCTAATACTCTACACTTTTTGAAGAAACAATAACTTATAAAATTAGGGTTTTGAATCGGAGGTGGTGAGCCTGAAACTCCGAGTTGGTATCTGAGTTGAGAGCGAGAATTCGATGATGAAGCGTTTCAAATTCGATTCATTGCACTTTGCTTAAAAAAGAAAAACCAAAGGTTGAGGAAGACAACAGTAGTGTTGCGGTGAGGAAGAAAGAGAAAGATAAAAGAAAAAAGAAAGGTTTAATTACCCATTTAGTCCCTATAGCTTTCAAACTTTTCCCTTTTAGTCCCTATAGTTAATAAGTGGATTTTTAAGTCCTGTAGTTTACCTTTTAATTCCCAATAGGTCCCTACCATTAAAATTGTTTAACTCCATTAAATAATGTTTGTCAGGACCTTTTGTATAGCATGAGTTTTTAATTGGGAGGGAACTCAATAGTTTTTAAGCGTGCAAAGGAAGGAAATCCCACTAAGAATTCTCACTCCAAACTCTCACTTGCACATCAGTAGAACGCTCACTGGCGACAGGTATGTTTTCGTTGCTCTTCTCGCACTGCACTGACTTTTGATTGCATTTTCAATTCATCTCACTCTCGGCCACTCAAAACTCATTGCGATTTTTGTTGTTGAGTATTATTTTTGGTTGCAGGTAGTTTCCTGCCAACTCGATTGAGATTACCAACGCCACTTGTTTGTTGTTATAATGTCGATTGTTGAGGATAATGTCGACTACCGAACAACAAGTAAGTTTGGATTTTGTTATCAATTAGATTTTTGTTTAATTTTCTTCATCTCTATTTTTTGTTTATTATATTTTTTTGTTGTTGAATCATTTTGAAGCTTGTTTAGGGTATTATAGCATGTGACTGCATCATCTAATCGTTGATTGTTGTGCTCATGGTATAGGCTTGTATCCAAACACTTTTTCTGTTACTATATATCATGGTGGTCACTTTGTGAATATACCAACAAAGTCACATGGTCTTGAGTTGAATTATGTTGGGGGTAAAACCTTTCTGATGAGTAAATGTGATCCAGATGACTGTTCATTGCAAGAGATAACCTTGAGCTTTAAAATGGGGTTATAAAGGTTCTGTTTAGATTTTCTATCGCCAACTTGGAATAAGGTTGGATAAAGATCTTGTTAAAGTTTGGAATGATGATGGAGCAAGGAAAATTGTTAAGATTGTTATGGATTTGATTCAAAAACATGTTGAAGTATATATTGATCATACTTCACACATGACAGAGGGAGTTTTGTTGACTATTGATGAGGGGGGAAAACCCATAGTTGAAGGAGATTTAGGGAACGATGTCATTGATGGAAAAGACAGTGATGGAAAGGTTGACAAGGTTGACTTGGATGATAGGGATAAGGAAACTGATGAAGATAAGGGAGATGATGATAATTATGATGAAAATGATAGCGATGATGAGGATGACTTGGATGCTAAATATGATACTGATAAATTAGAATCTAATATAGCAAGTGAAGAAGATGATGATTATTATGCACTTACTATAGCACCAATTAATGGTAAAGATATATCAATAAAACCAGTTTCCAAGAGATTTCAACCTCATGAAATGGGAAGAGATTTTAATTTTGAGGTTGGTATGGAGTTTGATTCAATTAGTCAGTTTAAGGCAGTCATCAAAGAATATGCAAACCTGCATGGTTTTGGGGTGAAATTCAAGAAAAATGACAATGTTAGATGTAGGGTGATTTGTCAAGATGGTTGTCAATGGGTGGCATATGTGAGTAAGGTTGGTGGATCAACAACATATAGCATGAAGACTTACAATGAAAAGCACACATGTGCCAGGTCTAGTGGTGGTAAATTGGCATCAAGCAAATGGATTGCAGAAAAATTGATAGAACCTTTGAAGTATACCCCTAACATGTCAATTAATGCAGTGATTCAAAAAGTCAGTGAAAGATACTATGTAAAAATATCTAGTAAGAAGGCATATTGGGCAAGAAGGATTGCAAAGGAAAAGGTGCAAGGAAATTATGCGAAGCAATACAATAAATTGTGGGATTATGCTAATGAAGTTAGAAGGTCTCAGCCCGATTCAATGTTGTTATTATTGACTGAGCCATCTGCATATGGTAGTGGAGAATTATTTATGCGATTTTATATGTGTCATGTTGTAAAGCAAGGATTTCTGCAAGCATGTAGGCCTATTATTGGTCTTGATGATTGTTTCTTAAAAACACCTTTTGGTGGTATATTGTTGGTGGCAATGGGTCAAGATCCCAATGACCAGTATTATCCTCTTAACGTGGTTGTTGTTGAAAGCGAGAACAAAGACTCTTGGAAGTGGTTTCTACAAAACTTGTTAAATGATATTGGTCATGAGAAGAAGTGGGTCTTCATTTTAGACCAACAGAAGGTATGATCTTGTATGCTTTCATTCAAATTTTATTTTATTTGGTTAATACATGTCTGATAACAAGTTATTGCACAGGGATTGGTCCCAGCTTTGCAGGAACTGCTACTAGTTTTTGAACATAGGGTGTGTGTGAGGCATGTATGCAAACATGAAGAAATATTTTGGAGGTGGTGTTATTCTTAGGGACAAGATGTTGGCAGCTTGTAAAGCTACATATATAGGAGATTAGGAGCAAAAAATGATTATGCTAAAATAGGTATGACTTCTAAAAACTGATTAAAGCATGCCTTCTAATTTTTATTCTCAATATGACTTCTAAAAATTGATTAAAGCATGCCTTCTAATTTTTGTTCTGAATATGACTTATAATTTTACGTTCTAAAAACTTATCTGAATATAGGTTCAAATTTCTTATCTTAATTTTAACTTCTAAAAACTGATATGCATATTATAATTTTAATTTCTAAAAACCGATATGCATATGACTTGAAAAAATTGATACGACTTGTAATTTTAGGTCTCTAAGGAGGCACATGATTGGTTGATGCAGCTTGACCTAAGATTTTGGTCAAAGGCTCACATGTCAGAGTACTCCAGGTGTGATATGATCATGAACAACATTGTAGAAGCAAGCTTCATCATGATGAATCAAGTATGATTCAAGTAGTTTTGATGATGACAAAAAGCCCAAAAGAACGATGTCAAGATTGAGTCAACAAGTTCAAAATCAAGATTGATTTCAAGATTCAAGAAAAGACATCAAGAAAAAACAAGATTCAAGAGAAGATGAATTCACAAGGGAGGTATTGAAAAGGATTTTTCAAAAACCAAACATAGCACAGTTTTGTTTTACAAGAAAAGTTTTCTCAATTTTTTCTAAGTTACCAGAGTATTTACTCTCTGGTAATCGACTACCATTTTCCTATAATCGATTACCAGTGATAGAATTTGATTTCAAAAAGTTTTAACTAAATTTTCAACGTTCCAAATGATTTCTAAATAGTGTAATCAATTACAATATATTGGTAATCGATTATCAGTGTATCTGAACGTTGAAATTCAAATTCAATTGTGAAGAGTCACATCTTTTCATAAAATGTTTTGTGTAATCGATTACATGGTTATGGTAATCGATTACCAGTGACAAGTTTTGAATAAAAAGTCAAGCGATGTAACTCTTCCAATGGTTTTCTCAAGATTTTCTCAAGGTTATAACTCTTCCAATGGTTTTATTGACCAGACATGAAGAGTCAATAAAAGTCAAATAAAAGTAAGACCTTGACTTTTATTTTAAATAACAACTAGAACTTCTTGAACAACTTTTGAGAAATCTTGAAACCTTTGCTACTCATCTTTCTTCTTCTTCCTTTGCCAAAAAGCTTTTTAAGTTTTTTGTTTTTCAAACCTTGTTCTTCTACAAGTGAAAATTCTGCAGAAAACAAAAGTGTGCTATATCTTTTCATTCTCTTCTCTCTTTGCCAAAAAGAATTCAACAAGGACTAATCGCCTGAATTCCTTTTGTGTCTCTCTTCTCCCTTTTCCAAAAGAACGAAGGACTAACCGCCTGAATTCTTTTGTGTCTCCCTTCTCCCTTTCCAAGAGAATTCAAAAGGACTCAGTCTGAGAATTCTTTTGATTCTTCCCTTTCCCTTAAACAAAAGATTTCAAAGGACTAACCGCCTAAGATATCTTTTGTTTCCCCTTACAAAGATTCAAAGGACTAACCGCCTGAGAATTCTTTGTCTTAACACATTGCAGGGTACATCCTTTGTGGTACAAGTAGAGGGTACATCTACTTGGGTTGTTGTAACTGAGAACCAGAGAGGATACATCTCTTGTGGATCAGTTCAAGTGGAGGGTACATCCACTTGGTTGTTCAAAGAGAATAAGGGAGGGTACATCCCTTGTGGATCTTTGCTTGTAAAGGTTTTTACAAGGTTGAAAGAAATCTCAAGAACCGCAGGTTGCTTGGGGACTGGATGTAGGCACGGGTTGTTGCCGAACCAGTATAAAATTCTTGTGTTTGTCTTCTTCTTCCCTATACTCTTTAATTTCCACTGTGCACTTTTAATTATCGCTTTTACTTTTGGTTAAGTTTCAATTATTGTTCTTTACTTTTTTAACTTGGTAGTAAAAGCCTAATTGAATCTAGTAACATTAAGAAGGATAAGTTTTAATTAGTCAAGGTACATTAATAATTAATTCACCCCCCCCCCCTTCTTAATTATTCTGAGGCCACTTGATCCAACAAACATATCAGAGGCTTTTATTGGTAGGATTTTGGAAGCTAGGGAGCAACCCATCGTAGCTATGCTAGAATGGATAAGAGTGTATACAATGACTAGATTTGCAAAAAATAGAAAATTAGGAGAGAAACAAAAGGCAAAGGGTCAAAAAGTGTGTCCAAGGCCCATGAAGAGATTAGATCAAGAGGTGTTGGCATATTCAAAGTGGAGTGTGGTTTGGGGTGGTGGTCCAAAATTTGAGGTTCAAAAATACCCACTTGCATTCAAGGTCGATCTAGATGAGAAAAGTTGCTCTTGCAGGTTTTGGTAGTTGACTGGAATACCATGTAGGTAGTTATTCAAGCTTCTTAATTTCATGAAATGTTTGACTATAAGACAATTATATCTAAGTATGTAATGTATTTTGTAGGAATGCAATGGCAGCAATGTTTGACCGTAGATTGCTACCATCTGACTCTGTTCATCCATATTATCATGTGAATACTTATATAAATTGTTATGCACCCATTCTGGAACCAATTAATGGAGAAGATATGTGGCAGCAAACTGGACTCCCAACTGTCTTACCCCCTCAAGTTAGAGTCCCAATTGGCATACCAAAGAAGGCTAGGAGAAGAGAAAATGATGAAGCACCAAAACCTCATAAGCTAAAGAGGACAAACACATCTTTGAGGTGCAGTAGGTGTGGCACATTTGGGCACAACAAAAGGGTGTCAAAACATGACAATCCCTAAATCAAATGCTCCTCCAAAGAAACCTAAAGTTGCGACATCAATAAATAAGAAAAACAAAACCACTTCAACAAGTCAGCAAACCCAACCCTCCAGCACTCAACAATCTCATACTCAACCACTCAAAACAAGCAATATGCACACTCAACAATCTCAAACCCAAGCATCAACAACTGCAAAAAGCGACTTTAGGCCCAAACTATAGATCAAGAGTAAAGGCCTCCAATGAAGGGAAAGCAAGCCATCACCCTACAACAATTGCAAGATGTTGTGAAGAATGCATCTTGGAAGAAAACTGATTGAAATTTTAGATGGTCACTGTGTTTTATTTTTTGGGAAAAATGTATACTTGTATTGTGGGGTGTTACTTTTTTGTCTTTAAGTGTGGTTTGCTGCCCCCACATGGCTTGCATAGTGTTTAGGGACCACTATGTAATTGGCTTGCATACTATTTTTTTTGTCTTTTATTATTATCACACTCCAATCTTGTTTAGGGGCCAATGAATGACTTTAATATTCTATCAATTGTTCACATTTTCTCTTTCAATTATGTTCAACATTAGCGAATTCTTCAGTATTGGATTCAACATAAAATAAACATTTCATTAACTTCGATAAATTGGTTGCACTACATTACAATACAATGACTTTCTTTCAAATCTAAAATACCTAATTTTACTAGCTATTTTGATACACTTGTTTACCCATAAATTGAGAAACAAGAACAACACCGAACATTACAAACAAAAAAAGGCCCTAAGGATAACATGATAACATCTTCAAAACAACAATCTTTTTCTTCAAGTACACAATAACTTGTTCATGTTCTTCAATCAATTGTTGCACATGTTCAGACCTTGTGATGCAATCCTACCCCCCAAGGGCATTGGATAGAAGACTACAAGAAGATTGGGTCAGAGATGCAACAAAAGGCCCTAGGGTTCTCATGAGCCTTAGAGTAGATTTCGGGTTCATGGGCTAAGTATGAGCCCACTTATCTTTGTACATATTAGATTAAGATTTCATTATTTTTGGATCTTGTATTTAGGGCTCCATAATGTAGGTAGGATACCCTGAAAATGTAGGATTTTTCAGCCCTTATATTTTAGGGCATCTATACTAGTTTTGTATTAGGGGTAGTTTTGTAATTTCATATGCATTAAGTGAATATTTGATGTGTGTGTTAGAAAATAAATTTAATTGAGTTGGGAGAAGCCCAATCCAATTAAATTTTAGAGGGGGAGGTGAGCATTTGCTTACTACACCTCATTGTCACATCATATAGTCACACTTTGTACATGTCCTTCATGCTTTACATGTCTCATGACACCTAAGCACACTTAGTGGAGAATCTTTGACTTGATCTTGAATTAGTGGGCTGAACCATAGCTAAAATTCAGTAATCATAATTAGTGAAATTTTAGCTCCAAAATTTGGCTCCACAAATTTAATTTCAAAATTCAAGTAAAATTTGAATAGAAATTCAAATTTCCCTTCAATTTTGTGTGACACTTAGGCTATAAATAGAGGTCATGTGTGTGCATTTTTTCATCTTTGATGATTTGAGAATTACACTTCAAAGTTCAAACCTCAATTGAGGCACAAAATTTCGTGCTCTTTCTCTTCCTCTCCCTCCACTCATCTTCTTCCTTCAAGCTCTTATCCATGGCTTCTTATGGTGGTGAGCTTCTTCTTAACTCATCTTCTCCTTGAAGTGGCGTCTCAAATCATCTTTCTCCCTTCTCCATTCCACTGCCATGATCTTCAAGAAGCAAAGGACTCCATTAATGAAGAAGATCCAAGGCCTACAAGCTCCACATGGAGCTACATCACCTTGCCTCATCCATCCACCAGAAATAGCCACAACTCTAACTCTCTTGTAAAACACAACCCATACAAATTACAAAAACCCAAAATAGAACCCTATACATTAAATAAAAGTTAAAATTGAAGAGGAAATATCCTGTAATTTGGGCATGTGAAGAATCTGCCCCAAATTCCTTTCAGTTCATGAAATAAACAACCTTAACCTCCTTCCACACTCACAATAAATCAACCTTGATGGACTCCTTCTACTAACTAATGAAGCAAATCGCAATGAGTTTTGAGTGGCTGAGAGTGAGATGAATTGAAAATGCAATCAAAAGTCGGTGCGATGCAAGAAGAGCAACGAAAACACACCTGTCGTCGGTGAGCGTTCTACTGATGTGCAAGTGAGAGTTTTGAGTGAGAGTTCTGAGTGGGACTTCCTTCCTTTGCACGCTTAAGAACTATTGAGTTCCCTCCCAATTAAAAACTCATGCTATACAAAAGGTCCTTGGCCAACATTATTTAACGATGTTAAACAATTTTAACAGTAAGGAACCTATTGAGAATTAAAAGATAAACTATAAGAACTAAAAAATCCACTTATTAATTACAATGACTAAAAGAGATAAGTTTGAAAACTATAAAAACTAAATAAGTAATTAAACCAAAAAGAAAAAAGAGGATAGAAGATAGAAGATAAAGAGAAAGACGGAGGAGGGTCAAACACAAAATAAATATTAAGCCACGTGTTGCAAGACAGATAGACCACACATGTCATGGTCTAAACACTAAACAAGGACTATGGAAATGTCATCAATGCTCCTTTTTAGACCACAAGCAACCGAAGTATCTTACGGGTTAAAACTAGTCACTTTCTTTTATTAAAATTTTATTTCCTCTATCTCTAATACTCTATATTCTTTAAAAAAATATTAACTTTAACTTATATGCAACTATATTTGAGAAAATTCTATTCTTTTATCAAAAAGATCTTATTAAAAACAAATAATAAAAACTTTCATTCAAAAATATGTATATTTTTATATATTTTTCATTTTGCTATAAAAAACGCATTACACTAAAATATATATTTATGATAAACATAACAATGACTTATAAAATTATGTAAATTGCTCTCGAAACTAACGGGAAATCGAAGTACGCAAGGTACATGACTAGTTTTTTTTTTTTTTTTTTAAGTGTTGGAACATGAAAAGAGGCAGGGGTAATTCATGACATGTTCCTTGATAAAGCCTAGAATAGAAAACGCTGTGCTGTGGCTGAGAAGGGGAAAGGCGCGGTTGAAAGATTGAAAGCTCGACATGTCAGGGAAAGGCGCAAAGGGTTTGATAACTGCTAAGGACAAAGATAAGAAAAAACCAATTTCTCGCTCCTCAAGAGCCGGTCTTCAGGTTCCTCTCTCACATTCTCTCTCTTCTTCAAAGTTTGATCATTTTGTGTTTCCCACTTATCACGCTGTCACAAAATTTCATCTTTCTCAGTCTTTTTCTTTTGGATCCACATGTTTACTACATTTATCTTGTTTCTCTTTGTCTGAGGAATAGGTTTTTTCTTTTCTTTTCTTGATAGGGAAAGGACAACTAGAATTTTTTGGTAGTTTTATTAGTTTATGGTTTTTGAGTTCTGGTAAAAAGAAAATTAACCATGAGTGAAAATGAGGTACTTTTTTTTTTTTAATTTTACACCTATGAAGAGGTTTTCATTCTCAATTTTTCAGTTTTTCGATGACCCATTTTCTGTCTACCCAACCAAGACGCCCTAAGTTTGAGAATTAGATGATGTCTTCATCTGACAATTGCTGTGTGGTGTTGATGGTGTGCATGTTTTGTTGGGAAGGGGTTCGATCTCCATTTGTTTGTTTTTCTTCCTTTTAGTTCATGTTACCTTGATTTGTGGTTGTTTGTTTGTAAACTGATGAGTCCATTTCGTTCTGTTTGTCTGATTTTCTTGGAGTTTCAATTAAGACTAGGCCCTGGCCTGAGTTATGCTTATCTTGCATCTGTTTGTTGAATTGAAATGACGGGTCATGTCCAGATTTCCCTAGTGAACATGGAAGGTAATTGTTTTGTGTAATGGTAAAAGAAGGTTTGTGACATAAAGTTGGCACTTTTTTGGCATTGGTGTCCCTTGTTTGTTTTTACTATGTTCTACTGTTTTTTTGTGGAATACGTTGTTTGGCATTTTTGGCTATTGCTTGTTGTTCTCTAGGTCCTTGGACTAATGTTTGCTTGCTTGTAGTATTGCCGATTTTGGTAGAGGTAGGAGTTTGTGTCTATGTGCAATCCATGCTATCCTCCTTTGGTGCATTTGGTTGGAGTGTAGTGTTAGTGTCTTTGAGGAGGTTTTTTGGACCTTTTCTGGTTAATGTTAGGTGTGCCCTTGTCTTCCTTGGACCAATTTTTGTTTACTGGATTAAATGATTTTGGAAGAACTATAGAGTCAAAAAATTTATGTCAATGAGCAATCCACGTGCTACTAGTAAGTCAGTAATGTGTTTAATTCACTTCATCCATACTCCAAGGTACCATGGCTACAGTAGGTTCTTCTATAAAAATGATTTTGTTTTGGGATTGGCCATTATCTTTGAATTATGTAACTGAATGTCTGGATCTATAACTGAGTAATGACAATTTTCTTTTTAGCTCAAGATTTTTGTTTTAAAAAAAATGTTTCGGGGGTTGAATGAAGGGCAAGTGAGTTATCGCTTAACATAGCTAATGTTGCAACTTGCAAGTGGTTAATTAACGTATTTCTTTGATTCTTGGATTGCATAGTATTGATACAAATCACTATGAACTTCTGTTTGTGTTTAATACTCCCTTGTTTCTAAGCATAATCATAATCTGCTTAACTTCATCCCTTGTGTCTATCATCTTGAATATCTTTTGATGCAGTTTCCTGTTGGACGCATTCATCGTCTTCTGAAGTCAAGGGTGACAGCACATGGAAGAGTTGGGGCAACAGCTGCAGTTTATTCTGCTGCCATCCTGGAGTATTTAACTGCAGAGGTGTTGGAGTTGGCTGGCAATGCGAGCAAGGATCTGAAGGTGAAGCGTATTACCCCAAGACATCTACAGCTTGCCATCCGTGGAGATGAAGAACTTGATACCCTCATCAAAGGAACAATAGCTGGTGGAGGTGTTATTCCTCATATCCACAAGTCCCTTATCAACAAATCTTCGAAGGAATGAGGAAGGTTTATAACTTATAAGTTATTTGAATCAAAGATGAAAATCACTGTAAATTTAATTATATCTTTTACCTGTGGATAATTTGCCCCTTGCATTATTAGTTTGGTTGAACTAGAACCATCCTTCAAAAGAAATCTGAAAATTTCTGATTTCTTCATTTGAATTTTGTGAACTGATGTGCTGACTTTTGTGCTATGGTACTGCATGTTAGATGATACTGCCTGTCTGTCTAGTCTTTATTGTGGAAGATGGTTCTTGTGTCTCGTTAAAGCTATTGTCTTTTTGCCTTTTTAATTGCCTTAAAATTGTGAATGTGTGAAGGAAAGGCTTTTGCTGCCAGTTTCTTGGTGCTATTATATTTTAGCTTTACTAGATTCAAAGATGCAACTGATAAATGTGTTAGTTTGAAACCTGGAAGTATCATTATTTTTGTATACAAGAGTGGTTTGAATTAGTTGGATTATTCAATTTTTGTGTCATTATTTTTAATTTAATTAGAAGGCATCAAATAAACATTTTAATACTATCTTTTACAGTATTTTATTATAGCTTAAAGTATATAATTAAAAATTAAAACCTAATAAATATATAAATACATCATATCCCTAAAAAATTGATAAGATATAATTTTTTTAGAAAATGTACAGTGTTACAATTCCATGAAAAAAAATTAATTTCATAAAATTATTACACAAATTTAGTTTGAATTAAAATGAATAATTTTCAATACAAAAAAAGAAATAAACTGAATAATTTTTTTAAGGAAACTGAATAAATTTGTTAACTTTGATCCGAATTGAAAATTCAAATTTTTTAAAGTAACTTTCTCAGTTTCTTAATTTAATTAAAATATTTTTTGTAAGCTTTTTAAGAGGCTAAGAAAAAAAATATTATTGTTCAAAATCAATGGCCAAACATGCGCATATAACAGAGTGAAAAAAATGTTAGAAGAATGATAAGGCTTGTAAGTTAGTATTTTTTTTTTTTTTTTGATAGCAATAAGTTCATTTTCTTAATTTTAGTTACTATAAGTTTTTGTTTTTTTACTTTTAGTTTTATAATTTTTTTCATTTTTAGTCCATATAAATTTGTGTTTATTCAATTTTAATCTTTTTAAGATTTCAATTCTTATATTTATAATTTCTATAAGTTTGCACTTACCTATATCATAATTAAAAAAAATAAAAACTCACGAAGACTAAAAATAAAAACTATCTTAGCGGGATCAAAATTAAAAAAAAAAAAACACAAACATACAAAAACTAAAAATAAACAAAAAAAAAAAGTTTATGTAACCAAAATAAATAAAAAAATACAAATTTACATCGACCAATATATTTAAGCCGAATCATAATTCGTAGCTTCATAATTTTTTTTTCCTCAATGTCGCATTAGTTGATGTCCCAACGATTAAGGAAACCGTAGATAAGGAATCATAAAACAGTGTTTTAAATCCCCATTGTTGAATCATCAAACGGTTTCATCGGGTAACATTATTCTGGACAAAACGACAACTCTAAATTTGAGCAAATATCATATCACCAAGACACCAACCATTCCATCTTTTAACCAGTTAACTAACAGCTAAAAAAAACAGCATATAGATTTGTATATCATGAGCTAGTTTTTATTAAATGTACACGAGTGACACGAGGCACAAGTGACACGAGGATCAAAATAAATATTTAATTTACAAAGAAACACGTCTCAGCCTTTGCAAAAGAACCTTTAAACTTCCCTAAAACATAAAACTTTAAGGGGGGCAACTTAAGGAACGGGATTTGGATCCAAATGAAAGAGTGTCGATGAAAATTGTGGATGTGACTTGACATTTTCACTTGAGGGTGTCAAAATCTGGCCAAGCCTTGGCACCACATCAGATGATCTAACAATGGCATAAGCCCACAGGTGATCGAATAAACTGCTATTTAACATCGTTGCTAGTGTCGGTACTGTCTTTCAAGAAAGCCAACTCGGTAACCAATGCAATATGATCACTACCCCATTTCTGTACAACAGATAAGAAAAGAAAAAGTTGAAAATCAGAAGTTACACATTCAAGCAGCAGTGTGCAAAATCAAGGGATGCAGCAAGGGAAATTATACATGAAAGGAATCCAGTTCAGTTATGAACACTTATGGTTATCGTGGAAACCTAAATTGTATGAAAAAAATGGTCTAGTCAAGCAAGGATGAGAGCGCATGCCCGCCCCCTGTACATTAAACTTCTATTACTGAAAGAATCCACCTCTGAAGTCGCAACCTCACAACAATAGCCTCTTATCTGAGTTGGGGGTAACACATAATGATAACGAGTGAAAGAAAAGTCCCAAAAAACCCACTTATGAACCCCATCCATCTGCAATCATTCACACAAAACTATGAAGTTCTTACCTTAGTTGGGAAACCCGGAGTCCATTGCATGGCATGTTTAGATATCGGAGCAAGAACTCTGGTTGTTTGAAGACCTTCAGACCGCCTAAGTGACAAATCAACGGAAAGAAAAAATGCATTCCTATTAACTCCTTTCATTGAATTAAGCATGCTAAGTATACAGCCAATTATTTTGAATGCATACTGAAACTCAAATGCACATATCAGCCATGTTAATGAAAAGAATATCATGCAACTATAAGAACTTTAGCAATGGCAGCAGAGCAATTATTGTGATTTTACAATTAAAAAAAGAGCACAGCAGAGCAAAACAGTAGCAGATAAACTTGAAGAATTTAGCACCAACCAAATGTAGTCAACAGTTCCCAAGAAGCGTCTATTATAACTGGTTACCAGAGGCTCTCCATGGGGGTCTCTAGTCCCTGAACAATCCTGCATTTATACAAAGGGAGATTAGTACACAATAAGATAATATGAAAGAGCACCTAGTTTACAAGTTTTAAGGAAATACAACTTTTAAGTCTTTAACTGTAGCTTTTAAATATGAGATGTAAGATGTGATAGCTTGTATATAAAAGTGAAATTCAAAGAAAATGTGCAGAAGATCCTTTTAGATCTACCATAGCTTCAGTATATGTGCTCCTAAGCTGTAAAGGGTGCTCCAAGAAGGTGCAGTCTGCATTTCCTGTTGCAGTTTCTATCTCCATAGGAGTCCACAATGCTGGAGTATAAGTAGCTTGCTCTGAATTAATGGATTCAGAAATCTGCCTTGGAGATAAGTAATCCTCCATTTCAATGCTTTCTACGGGCAGCAACAAGTTGTTGGAAGCAGAATCTAATTCCTCAGATTGATATGGCTTTTCAAGATCTGATTTCATTGATGAGCCAAGATCAAAAGCCACTTCTCCAGCATTATGCAAGGAAGATACAAAACGGCTGCCATCTTCACTTTCACCACCTATAATGGTTTTATCCATCTCATCAAAGAATGATTTCTCTTTCATGTCTGGTGGAAAGGTAATGTTGGACAAGTGATGTAATTTGTCAACTAGATATGAAGTTGATGAGCTGTTATTTTGGTCATTATCAATTTCTTCATGAGATGGACTATCTTCATCTTCAAATACACATGAAACTGAAGTCTGGCTGGATGGTTTAGTTGAAGAAATTTCTATATTGTCTAGATCTATCGACTCAAGATCAATCCTCATCTTGGAAGATTGATCATCTTCCTGGAGAGAGGTTGGGGCACAGTCAAACTCCACATGTTTATTCCCTTCAGGCACATGCAAGTTGGATTCTTCAATTAATAATTCTTTATTTGAAGTTGGGACAGCATTTGGTATATGTTCATTGCTGCCAAGCCAAGTTGCATCACTGTGAACTTCTTCAGGAGCTGAGAAGGTCACGGGTGTAATGTCATGAATGTCACCATTTACATGATCAATATGGATCCTACCTTCACTATAAGAAGGATTAGGTTCTTTTATGCTACCAACTTCACAAGAGACCTTAGAATGGTCAACAGAAGTTTCCTGAGTATCTTTTCCTGCATATGCATCACTTTCCTTTCCACAATCAACATTTGTACAAGAGTTAACAGACATATCTGAAACAGTCTGAGTATGTTGATTATCCAAACTGTGACATTTAGTGTCCAGGTCCCTCGTGTCCAACCGAGAATTATTTTGTTCAATGTCTTCTTTGTCACCTTCAGTGGATGTTGCCTGAACTGAACCATTAGCAGATATTTCACTGCAAAATTTTAAAATATTTTAACAGATATTTCTTGAATAAAGCAAGAAATCCAATAAATGTCTCAAATGCAAAAGTCTACCTAGAATTAGGACCATAATAGAGCTTTGATGCATGAATTGTAGCAGAAGCTTGTCCTGATACCTTATTCCTATCTATTCCGGACAGATCTAACTGTGATAATATAAAGATATCATTTTTTGTGTTTAACATCAAGGTCAGAGGAAGAAAAGAACTAAAGAGTAAAGAGTAAAGAGTATACCTTCTGTTCTGATATAAAGTTATATAATGGACTCTGAGACAAGATAAAAATGGCTGATATCATAAAGGCTGTGATAACATTATACATAATGACAATGAAAAAGCATGATAGAAAAACTAACCTTGGGAGTACAATTAAAATCCCCACAGATAGCTACAGGGGCATCATTCCAGAGTTTAGAAACGGCTTTAGCCTTATCAAGCAGCACTCGAACCTGCTCGAAATAAATATAAGGAAAAAGAAATTACAAGAATTTGAAATCATATTTAGACACTACAGTATCAGAATCTTAGATGGCTTCATCAAAATGAGAAAATGTTATGTCAAGCAGGCAGTGCATACCTGGCCAAGCTTAATTTCTCCCCTGTTAGGATTGTAAAGCACATGAATGTTGCAAACCACAACTTTACTAGACCCTGTCAAGCTGCAGAATGTTACATTTAAGTTATGTTATGATATACTGAGAAGGCAAAAATTCCCATGGTAAAAAAATTAATAATAATTAAAAATGAGAAGGAAGAACTGAAGGCAATGAAACTTCTCAGTTATTACAAGAAAAGCTGCAAGCATCCTAAATTCCTAATACAATCAAAGGTCAGCTCAAATAATCCCAACCCCAGTAAACCATCCTAATATAATATGCCAACAGAATAAAATACTCTAGTGAGCCTATTTCATAACAAAATGTCTTATTTCTCAAAAAAAAAGGACCATCCAAGCTTTTTAAGCACGATTACTGTAATATTGACCTCAATTAAAACTAAATTCCATTTATTAATTTTAACTTGTTGCCTTTAATTTTTGAAAAGTAAAATAAGTTTCTGAAAAAGTAAAACTGTTTCTTCTCTATTTGTGGGATAGGTGAGATGCTAGATGAGACAGATCTTTTTTAAAAGAGGATGGAGTGGAGATTGTGGTTTTCTTACTGTTGAAACAAGCAGAAGGCGATAATTTCATCGTATGGATACTATAAATGGTTGCAGTAACTGGCCGGTACAGGAGCTTGTAGGGCATTACTTTCATTATATTTTCATTATATGATCAAATTAGTCAAATAATTCTATAATGGCACTATCCAGAGCTGAGCAAAGTGGATTGAGGCTTTTATATATGGCAGCAACTCATAGTCATAGCTGTTGCGGCCATAATACTGAAACAGGTTTCCTCTTTGCCCCCCCCATTTTGTGTTTTCCAATCTTTTTTACGTATTTCTAGGATTTCTCCTCCACTTTTGGCAATAGAAACATGATAGTTTGAAATCCTTCTTACTTGTACATTCATGCATTATGCATAATTAAAAAAAAACAAAGAAGTTAACCTCTGCTTCGAGCCAACCTGTGACCCACAGCTCACCAATATTGTGGCCAAGCCTGGCATTTTCTGACACCCACAGGTTTCTGTTCCTGTTCCTACACAAGCACAAGTCTCTTTCCATGCATGTATCTGCTCATTTTTGTTTGTGTTCTTCACTGTGTTGTGTTCCTTGCATTCACAACCTCCCTGTTATTTTTTTTAAAATTCCACTCTCTTCCTTTTTTATGGTAATTATGTTTTACTGTGCTTAGACTATGACTTTTGATTACAGGGATATATCTTTAGTTCAGGATAATTCATTGTTTTGAGTATTTATACGTATTTATATGCATGTAGTATAAACTATTTGTCTTGCATCTGTAATCTTTGTGTCTAGTACAGCAGCCATCCCACTATATCATTTATGGGGTTGACAATTCCACGCCTCTATTCAGATTTGATAACTATGCATATGATACATAGGTATTCTTACACTTTTCAAAATTTAGGAATACAAAAGGAGATATATACAAATCAAATTAGCCTAAACAACAAGAGTAATTACCTGGATGGGAGAGATCCATTTTGATTAATGAACTGTAGGATGAAAACATTGGAAGGAAATCCAAGCACGTCAATTAAGGGGTGAAAAGTAAGACAATTAAAGATTCTCAGTTTATGCCAACAGAAATTGAACAGAGCAGAGGATGGAATGAAAGTATTACGTACTTCTAGTACACATAGTTGAGCAACATTATCCCTGAGTCCCAGCTTATTAAACTCAATGCATTCTTCGTATAACAGTTTGAACCTATGATAAATCATGGTAATGAGATTATTAAGTATAAAATAAAGAAAATTCCAAACAAAAGTATCATGGAAGCATCGAGACAGGTCAGGCCCCTCGACCCCCAAAAAGTATATGGGAAAGCTAATATATAACATACAAATAATCGCAAAATGAAACAGAGCTATCAAGTATCAACAAGATCATATGAAGAAAAAAAATACATAAAAAGAAAAGACCCACCTTCGCTCAAGGTATACCAGAGGAGTAATGGTTCCAATTTGTATTTTGTCAATAAATTACTGAATGAAATTACATCTTTTTTTTTTTGGTATTATGACATTACATCTTTAATATGACAAAACTCTGGCTTAAACATCATATTTCCACACATCATTTCATTGTAGAATACTACAATTTGATAATATCATTCTAAGCTGTAAAATTGTATAAGCCAAATAAATAAGGATAAAAAAGCACACAGCCACATATAAATTTTTTTTGCAAAGGATACACATAATTTTGCATGGCAAAAAAAACCTTCACAAAATTACATGTGCATGAATTCAGTGAAACAATCACTAGTGAAGAAAACAAATTCTACTATGATAATTATGAAGTAGCATCCAGAGGAAAGTAGAGCAGTAGAGAACCTTGAGTTACGCCAAAAGATTGCACAGCCATCAACTGGATTACCTGTACGCATCTATAAGTAGACAGAATGCTATTAGACATCTATAAGAACTATTATAATGCAACAGAAGTGTTTATTTTTCTTTCAAAATTTAATTCAAATAATCAATCAAAATGAACAAGCAGCACTTAACAGAAAAGTTTAGAATATGGATGCTGATGTCATGTAACCTTAAGACAAATAGCAATTCTAAGTTCTAACCCACCTTCCAGATGCCGCTATATCCCTTAGGCTTCAACTCCTCTTCCAACTCATGAAATCTATCAACCTCCTGGAAGTGATAATATAAAATGAAAAGGAAATATTTTTACAATTCTATGGTCAATAAGATTTTCCGAGTGCAGTACCCACACATACAAATCCGGAAACAGCCTCTTTGCATATGCTAGGGTAAGGCTGCGTACAATGACCCTTCCCCATACCTTCGCATGGCGAAAGCCTCTGGGCCCTGGGGTACATTATGTTTTTGGTACCCACACGCCACAATTAAAAAATAAAGATCCCATGATCAGCAAAGAAGGCCACAGGAAAATGTTAAAATTCCTAAGACATAAATCTTACCGAGATGTTAATGTAACTGAAAAATTTTGTTTAGAAACCAATGCAAAGTTCTTTTCCTAAAAAGAGGTATAATAAATGACAAGATGTAAATTTCCAACTCTGGCATTAATTATTATAAGTGAAGATTTTCTCTTACAATATGTCATTATCTTAAAATGTGATTGCCAAGTACAACATCTGTGAATCATATCACAATTATCAGCCAGCAAAACTAAATTTTACAACAGAGCATGATCATAAACTTGTTAAATGAGCATATTTGGCCAAGGTGTAAGCATTAGGAACTGTGGAATAAATATGTGACATAAATACAATTGATCAACCTGTAAACACAAGATATCAGCAGACCACAACCCCAGCTCAAAAATTATGCTTCTCTTTCTCCACTGCCAGTCCAAAATGTGTCGAGGTATGTGAAAATAGAGTTTGGTCCGGTGGTCCAAAGCCAGGTAGTCAGCCAATATATTATAGGAAAGAACTTTAAACCGCTCTGTTGAGCATAGAAAAAAAAATTACAAGCTAAATTAGTCTGATGACATATACTTCCAAAGCAATCAATTATGAGCAACAGAGAGTGGGACGGAGGAGGAGTATTGATAAATAATCAAACCACAAGAGGGAACACTAATAAATAATCAATCTCAACATTTTTATTTATGTACATTCAGTTCCTACTTCAGATTCACTTTAAGCAGAAGATTGAAATTTTGAACATTACAATTCTTCCTACCAACAACACGCCCTCATCTTTGAATCAAACTGACCAAATTCACAAGTGAAGCGAGAGCGATTTATCAAACAATCTATCCCAAAAATTGTTCCTTATTGGCGTTTGATTTATAGAATAAATAATAATTAAAAATCAAAAGTCAGAACCTAAAGCTAGTGCTTGCTCCACCAGAATTCATAGTAAACCACTCAACATTACGTTTTCATATCATAATCTAACTGGCTGAACAATGCAATACAGCAACTTTTGGGAAACAAACATTAGCCTTCACAATACGCCTAAAACAACTTCTTCCTAAACCCTAGGATTGAAACGGAAGCCACAATCACGCAGCACAAGAGTGAGGTTACCACAATGAGGAGGCGGCGGCGGAGTCCAAGCAAGCTCCCAGTCTCGATAATCTGGCGGTCGTGGCCGAAGATGCTGCGGCGGACGAAACGCCGGCCGGTGATCAGACGGCGGAGGCGGACGAAATTGCATCGGATGCGGACGAAACTGCGGCGGAGGCGGACGGAACTGAGGCGGATATGGACGGAACTGAGGCCGATGATGGTGAGGCGGCGGCGGCGGATGAGGCCTCGGATTGTAAGGCGGATTCTGATGGTGCGGCGTTTGGTTCAGGAAGCTTCCGCCCTCGCCACGGCGGAGTCCTAAATTGGCGTCGCGGACGGAGCGTAAGTGCGCGTCGCCGGAGTAGGGGCGGCCGGAGAAGCCTCTGCCGCGTCCTCGGTGCTGCGAAAAATAATAAAAAGTGAGCGTTTATGTTGGTGAGTGCATGGATGTGTGGATACTGTGATAAGCACATGTGTGAGGAGAGAGAGTACAAGTGGGCGTGAAGACATTGAGGTGGCGGTGGCTGCGGCGGTGTCGGTGGCGGCGATGAAATGGATGGTGGGAGGAGTGCGTCGCATTGTAGGAGAAACAGAGAAGGGAGAGTGAAAGTGTGCGCGAGTAAATGAGCTGGCGCGTTCATGCACGCCCGAAGGTGACGCGTGGGCATGGCTTATTTATCTTAAGATAATACATCTTTTAAGTGTTAAGAAAAAATTAAAAAAAAATCTCAAACTCAAAAATACTAAGAATATTTTTGAAAGAATAACAATGATATTTTAAAAATCAATATTTATAAAACATTGTATTATTCATATGATAAACATAAAAAAAATATTAGTACGTATTCACAATATCATTTATAAAATAATATTATTATCTTAAAATAAGTAGAAAAAGATAAACTCAAATAATGTATCTAAAGATAAGTAATATATTACCTTAAGAATAAGGTTTACTTAGTTTAAGATTTTTATATTAGTAATTTTAATTATAAGCAGGTCGAATTGGGATTTGATCGGGTCCACAACTTCAAACTGGTCACCCAATTCAATTTTAAATGGATTCATTAAACTAAAATCAAATCAATCTAATAATATTCAATTCACAAAAATCTAATAAGATTTCTTATCATAAATGATTTTCTTTATAAAAAAAATGAATTATGAGTCTAAATTGCTCTGTCCAAACACATTTAGATCATCATATTAGTCTTCCAAAGATTGTCACTAAAACTATTCCTTCAAAGATTTAATGTCACCAAATTAGTCCCTTAGAGATCTAGGGCATTATATTACCACATAGGTCCTTATATAGGACTAAAATGATGATAAAAAAATCTTTAACATTGTATTTAGATAATGCATTTGAAGAGAACAATGTAATTTTCAACGGGATTCTGATTGTTATTCAATAAAATCTCTCCATCCCTTTTTCTTTGTTGTTGTTAGCCTGTCACAGCATTAACCCAAGTTGAGTCCCTTTATCTCCATTTCCGCATTGCCTCATTAGCACTGCTAGAACCACCATGTCTAGCACCCCATATAGTCATTATCCTCCAAACAAGTGTACTTCCATTTCCAAGTCACGGATCTCCTAAATAGGCCGATAAAAAAAGAAAACAATTTTCCTAAATAGGCTAGCTACTAATTCCTTAGCTTTTTGTTCTATTTGGTCGAACCCAATACCTACGTTTTGAATGAAGTGACAAAAACACCTCAAGAAGGGGGGTTGAATTGGAGTTTTACAAAATTTTAAAATCCTAGAAAATGAAGAACTATTCTGAGTTTAGAACAAAGATGCAAGCAATTTTGGAGAAAAAAAATTCTCTACTCAGAGCTCTTGTTTCAAAAAGGTTGTTTATTTGAAAAGATTTTGATAAACTTAGTTCAGTTTTTTGTGTATTGTGAAAGTTTTTTCTGTTTTAAAGATTAACAAAACTAGTAAACAAATTTGTTCAAAAATAGTGCAAATAGGAGAAAGAAAAAAGAGTGCACATTGATTTTTATACTGGTTCAGCCCAAGCTTGAGCTACGCCTAGTCCTCGCCCTTTAAGATGAGATTTCACAAACACAACCAACCACTGAATTTCAACAACCTGCTAATACTTCTATTAGACTTTCAACCTAGCCTCAATTAGACCAACAACACTACTGGATTTTAACCTTGACAACCATTGTTTGACTTACAACAACAAAGGGGTTTTTGTGTTTTAAAGTGCACGGACATAGATTTTCACCTCACAGAGGGTTTCCACGCAAGAAATATAGTCTCTCACTTCTATCTAGCATCTATTACAAATTACAAGCTTAATACAAAAGTGAGTCACTCTCAATATAGAGGGTTGAAGCAGAAAATATAAATTTCTCACACAAAGATTAAGCATGAGTTTCTCTTGTTGGAATGCTTCAACTTGTCCTCAAGATGCCCCTTGAAAATCCATTTATAGCTCCAAAGATGACCATTGAAGTGAAGCCCACTCAACTGATAGGCTTCTGGAGCAAGTAAATAGTCATGATAGTTGTCATGAAATGATAGCTTGCAGAACCATTCTAATGTAGTAATTTTAAGGAACTTTTCTAATGAGCATTCCAAAGTATCATCAAAATAGTCATTTTGATGTTTGTTGAGAAAAAAATTCATAATTGTATAGATTCTTTTGATGAAGTTCAACTTATATGCCTTTTTGAAGCAACACAACTTCATTAATCTTAACGCATCTTCATAGCACCAAAGCATTCTGAAGAAGTTTGCTTCATAGATATTGAGTAAAGGTACAATTATTGGTGTGTTAGTGTACTGCCCAAGGTCAGATTGTGCAATTTCTTCAGTCTTCTATTATGATGCTTTTCATCAGTACTTCGCATGGACAACTTCAACTTTCAATAGGTTTGCATCTTCAAATGCAATTACCATTCATTTTCTAATATACCCTTAGTGTGTGTGACAATATGTGGAAAGTGAAGTGTTGTCAACTTCAATCTTTTGTTGTGCCCTTTATTATATTTGTGGCATTGTTAGGTCAAAATATATTTATGTCTTAAGACAAATCAAGACCCTTAATTATTTTGATTAAATGTAAACAAATACAAAGGTTAAAAGTTATGTCTTATGCGTTATCAAAACATGTTCTGCAAAGTCTACAATTGATGTTTCAGATGGTAGCAAGATGGAATCATGATCTGATACGACATTAAAGTTTACATTTAAGACTTCATTTAACACTTTGTGTCTAAGATCTATTTTGTAGAGACATTCTCCTAGGATCTATCGAATGTTATAAAGAATAAATGAAGCCAAGCTCTGAAATTCCTCAATTTCCATTAGAAGAAGAGCTTTGTTGCATAGACATTCTCTATGAAGATACTTGATTTTATCTCGGATTGGAAGAGTCACGTTCTGCTTTGGAATTCCTATTGACTCTAGAGAAGTACGATGAGCGGGGCAATATTCTCTTATACAACATGCAATAAGTATACCTAGTGGACCATTAAGGCATGTTGTCCAAGGAGATCGAGGAGTACTAGAAATTACTAAGGCAGTTGGAGCAAACATCTAAGGAGGAGAGTGACAATTCTTCCGAGAATGTGTCTTAGTTAGTTATGTACTTTTAGTGTGATAAGTGGTCTACTTTGGTCCTGGTTTTCTTTACTGCTTTGATGTATTTTGAGAGATATTTTCTCCACAGATATGTTGTAACAGGGATGTAAAAATATATTTTATTTATTATCACACTATTATGGGTAATATCTGTATTTCCCCATGACACTACAGGTTTTATTTTATTTATGTATGGAAACTGAATTACTATACATTTGCATTTATTTTAATTAAATGTAAATATATAGCATTTTTCATCTAACGCGTTTTGTTTTTAAAAAATATAGGAAGATGTTTTTATTATTTATAAGTAACAGTTGAAAAAAAAAAGACGCATATTCTAAATAAATTAAATCAAAGTGTCTTTAAGCTATATTTTCGGTCTAAAATTTGAGGTGTTACACTCATTATTTCATTCTTTACGCAAAAATCTCTCTATGTAAATTCTTGTAAAGTTTAAAAAAGCTCTAAAAAAACTTTGTTCATCTTTAGAGAAAAGATTAAGTGTTGAATTTGTTTATCCGTCTATAAAACGATAGAGTGTTAGTCATTATGCAATCAAACTAACAAATCTTCTGATTTGTGTTAGAGCCAACAATGGCTTGGAAGGACAAAGAATACTAGTCATAACAAGCTTGGTGTAAAGGTTGAGTTAAAGAGCCAAAAGTGACATTGATAAATACTTTTAACTTGCTGAAGTTAGTGAAACTTGATGATTTGTAAAGAACTAGACATAGTCTTGGTGGTTGAGACAAATCAATATAAATACTTTGCATCTTATTATGTTTATTTTCTCTTCCATTATTTGAACTAACCTAGGGTTTAGATTTGGTCTTTGCTTTTTGAAAAACTCTATTTTTTTTACATAGATTTGAAACTATTTTTTGATCTTTCATGCGAAAATTTATTGTTAGTTTTTCTTAAGTCTCATCAGATGATAACTTTGTTGTTTTAGAAAAAGGTTTTAAATTTAGTAAAAATCACAATTCAATCCCCATTCTTGTGATATTACAGGCATCATATGGAAGTCATGAATTTTTCCTTGAGTTGCAATTTGAATCATTCTAAACTTCATTTTGAAGTTCAATTCTTCAGAGTCAAATACTTCATCATTCTGATGTAGACTCTGGTACATCTTCATTCTAATTTTGGATGCTCTTCAGAGTCAAATACTTGTAACTTCACTCTATTTGTTCATTGCTTTGCGAAAAAATCAAATACTCAGATGGCAACATTCTTCATCAAGCAGATGGGCTTCAAGAAATCTTTTAGGTTCTCAACTCTTTCCAATTGTTTGAAAACAACCTTTCTGAGCATCATTCTAAGCACTTCAGCATGAATGAACATATTTGTTGCTTAAGACATTTAACACTAAAACATTTAAGCAAAATGTTAGTCAGCACTTAAACCCACAATCCTGTCAATTTGCATTGCTAATAGTTTGTCATAATTAAAATCTGGGATGTTGATACAACACTGAATCCCAATGGAAATCCCTGTAAAGTTTAATAACTTACACATATGATTGCTTGAATAAAAATTCAATTGTTGTGCATTTCAAAATCTTTGACATTATAAAACACTTCATCCAAACTACTAGGGAGTAATTTGGTGACCAAATTTTTTGGAAGATTAATCTCTATGTATTTTGACCCAAAATATACTCTATTATGTTAATGTCATTTGTTTTGAAAAGGACTTCACTATGGGAAGACAACAACATTGAACTCCTTAAACCAAAGATTTCTAGATGATTAAGCAAGGTATTGAGATTCCAATATAGTGTGAGTGAACATTTGGTTGAGGTTTTTAGTGGCAACCAATTGTGATTTTCCTCATCCATCGAAATGCAACAAGTCTTAGTGGAGGTCTGTTTTGTGGAAAATTTGTAATGTTAAGCAAAGGCAAAATTCAAATTATTGGATTTGTTTCTGTTTTCTGATGAATATGAAGATTATGCCTACAAATGTCTATTATTCTCCCTTTTCAAAGTAACTAAACTTTATCCCTTCAACCATGATTCAAGAATTGAATTTCAAATCTTTCCTTCTGTCGACAAAAATGAAGTCAAGCACCATTGAACTTGGTAAGACAAAGGGTCCAATAGCATGAAGAGCTAGAGATACAACTATTATTTGTTGTTTAAGTGTTTCTAAGAAAGAACCATGCAACTCAACAAACATGTCATGCGTGGGTAAGGAATAGCTAGAAATTGAATTTTTTTTTTAAAAAAAGAAAAAAGTAAATATGGTTGGTGTTAACATTGCCCTTTTTCAATTATATCAAAAATTGGTATTTGGATGATTATCGAAAGACGAAGATCAAAGCCATCTCGATGGTGAAGATTGAAGACAAAACTATCAATGGTAGATAACGAAGACCAAAGTCATCGACAGTAAAATTGAAGACAAAGCCATCAATAGTAGAGATCAAAGACTAAAGTCATTAACGGTGAAGATTTAGTGGAAATTTGTAGTGGTTAGGGGTAGTTATAATTTGTCTCTGTAAATTTAAAACTTGTATATTGTAATAAGGGTTGGAACATGTAACATCCTCATATCCTCTTAAGTTCATGCGACACTCATAAGTCCATGCGACACTCATAAGTCCATGCGACGTTTACAGATTGATGGATTAGGACAATGTTTTCAACCAACATTTCAATTCCAATTTTTATTTTCCTCTAAATCCTTTACTTTTTCCAATCTCTATTTCTTCTAAAAAAATTTACTATTCCAATCCTTACTTCTTATTATTATCGAAGTTATTATCAAAATTTCTATTAGAACTATCATCAAAATACTATTAGGATTATCATTGGAGTCAATATTATTGAAACTCATCACTCTTTCATTTATAATTTGTTCCAATGATTTATCTTTGATATTGATAGAAGTTTAACACATAGACCCATGACGAAGGGCTTACCAGGAGGATAAAAGGTCTCCAAAGGAAGAATTTTCCACTTTCTCAAATATACCCATGGGATTATGTTTGTTAAAGAAAACAAGTGCAGATATCACGGTTAACAAAATGGCGCACTAGGTAGAGGGGTCCAGAAAATGGATAGTATGTGTTAAATTTTTTGTTATGGCCATTAGTTATTGGCCAACATTGTTACATTTGAAATCCCATCTATCTACATTCTTAATGGTCAATATGATTAAATTGAAGGCCTACGAAGGGTAGATCTATTCATGCTTTTGATATTAATAGAGGCCATATACAATACTTTACTTTTCTTTTAATGACCGATGATTATTTATCAATCACCATTCACAAAAAAATATTGAAAACACCGGTGATCAATGGATTACAAGTCATTGAAATATAATTGGACATGACTTGAGTTTGAATGGTTTAATAAAAATGGTTATTTTAAAATCAAGACTTATAAAGAAATCTGGAAAAAAAAGATGTTTCAAAATAAAAAAATTAAAGTGCAACGGTTTATTAACAATTATTGTTGTTATACTCTAAAATCAGTTAGCATTTTCTTGCACTTTTCCATAAGAGACATCTAAAAAAACAAAATGGCAGTTTTTGAATTGTAGAAGTTATAATTGTCTATTCAAAATTTATTAATGGCACTAAAAAGAAGAAAAAGAATGAAATGCCATTTATACTTTCGGTGAAACCATAATTGGCATGGAATGAAATCTAAATTTGTGTGTCAATATTGTTTGATAAAATATGCCAATCCAATATGTTTGATTTGAAGACCAAAGGTTATGCCCCTGTAGCAAGTTAGTTTACACTTGTTAGTGATGATAATAGGGGGGTATAACCGAAGAAAAAAAAAGATAAATAAAAATCAATAATATGCCATTAAGTGATAAAGGCTATGGAAGTTTGAATTTTGGATTGAAAAGGAAATGATTATCGAATATTGGCCAAAGTGTTTCTAATCGAAAGATCAAGAACAACCAACATGGCTTTTAATTTCTATCAGTATATCAAAGTTGAATAGAAAAATATAAAATGATCAAATTCTTTGATAGGTGGTTTTCGGTATGCAATTCCAATTAATTATAGTGGAAAGAATCAAAGATGCATATCTCGAAAAGTTTGATTAATTCTAATAAAAAAACAACTATAGAGATTCAAAATTTAATACTAATGTTGAATTTAGTCTACTCGATTAGTATTTATCTTTTTCTACTTCACTCAAAATAAAAATATTGGGGGGATTTTGTTAACACTATCATTTTTGGATTTTATCAAAGATTGGTATTTGAATGATTATCAAAAGACAAAGATCAAAACCATCAACAGTGAGGATTGAAGACAAAACTATCAATGGTAGAGATTGAAGATCAAAGTCATCGATGGTGAAAATTGAAGACAAAGCCATCAATAATAGAGATCAAAGACCAAAGTCATCGACGGTGAAAATTAAGTGGAGTCTATAGCGTTTAGGGGTAGTTATAATTTGTACCCTATAAATATAGAATTTATGTTGTAATAAGGTTGGAACATGTAACACCCTCATATCCTCTTAAGTCCATGTGACGCTCACAAGTTCACATGACGTTTACGGATTGACGGGTTAGAACAATGTTTTCAACCAACATTTCAATTCGAGTTTTTATTTTCCTCTAAACCCTTTACTTTTTCCAATCTCCATTTCTTCTCAAAACTTTTACTATTCCAAACACTAATTCTTATTATTATCGAAATTTCTATTATAACAATTATCAAAATACTGTTAAGATTATCATTGGAGTCAATATTATTAAAACTCATCACTCTTGTATTTATAATTTGTTCCAATAATTGGTCTTTGATATTGATAGAAGTTTAACACATAGACCCCATGATGAAGGACCTACTAGGAGGATAAAAGGCTTCCAAAGGAAGAATTATCCCTTTCCTCGAATATACCTATGGGATTATGTTTGTTAATGAAAACAAACACAAATTTCACGGTTAACAGCTAGTCAACAAAGATACAACATAGATGTAATTTGATGAAATGTATGGCATCTTTTATGTTTGGCTACCACTAGTCTAAGAACAAAGATAAATATCGGTTTATTGAATGGGATTGGAATGTAAATTTTGAAAATCTTCCCCTCATCATAAATTTGAGAAGATAACTCCAAGGGAACATTTGCGTACTTTTCCCAGTTATCAATGTAGGATTGGGAGTATGAAACTCATAACAGCCAAAATATCTAAGTTCAATAATTGAATACAACAATATTAAAAATCTTATCTTACTAGGTGAAGTTTGCTAAAAGAATTGCAAAATGTTATTGAGTTTGATTAAACTAAAGACTAAATTTTAAGGATATTATTGAGTTTCATCCATTATGTTTTGCACTTGTTTCATTTTAGTATATTAAGTTTTAAAAGTTTTATTTTGCTCCTTTATATTTTTGAAAGGTATCATTTTGGTTCTTTCTTTCATTTTCCATTAGAAACATTAGTGTTTTTGTTCTTTTGTATTTTAAAATAGTTAGTTTAATTTAATGGTAGCTAAAAATCACCACAATCTTAATTTTAATTTTATTTTATATAACACAAACCTTTATCCTCAACCTACATGCTAATCCTAATCTTCCAAAACCCTCTCCTCCCCCCCCCCCCCTCTCCTTCTAACACCCTCCACCCTACCCTAATACCTTCCACCTCACAGCCTCCTTCACACTAACATCTTCCTCTTTCTCCATTTATGGTGTCAAAGTTGTTGAGCCACCATAGAGACAATCTCTTTTTCTATGGTACTCATCGTGCACCCTCACCATCCCAATGCTACACCGCTGCCTCCAAAAATGACGTTGTTTCACTCCCCACCACCATCACATAAGTTGTCGAACCCAACAACTCAGGTTCCCAAGAATGTTGTCATCGTTGATGCCAAAGCGAGAGCTTGCAGTGGGCCTGGTGCCATTGATGGACACAATGGTGAAGGTCTTCTATGTCAATTTGGTGGACGCAGTGTTTATTTGGGTTTTTTATTTGGATATGGGATTTGGGGTTTTATTGTTGCTTGTTTTTGTGATGAATATATTGTTATTGTTCTGAGATTGCTTGTTTAATTTGTCAGGTGAGTCATGATTCAAACCAATTTTGTGCTCGTCAAATATATAATTAAATCTTGGTATAAGTTTCAAGCTTTTCAAACTTCGATGGGAAAAGTAAACTTCTATTAACATGGAGTATGGGGTTCATATGCAGATAAAATCCACTGTGTTTTAGCTTGGCTATTTGTAAACTACATCTCTTGATTTGTGGAATGAAGATTGAATCTTAAGGATGAACAATCATTTTTAAACATTTAATAAAAAATTTATGGGGTTAAAAATTGCAATAATGTTTAAATAATTATATTTATAATAAGATAGTTAATTCTAAATATTATGGCAATTTTTAACTACCATTATGATACATTGGTAGTTTTAAAATTTAAATGTTAACAGAAGAATGTTTCAAACGAAAAATTGAAAAAGGACTAAAATGATACGTTTCAAAAACATAAAAGACTAGAATGAAACTTTTAAAACATAATGAACCAAAACAAAAAAAATGTGAAACATAATTGAATACAACAATATTAAAAATCTTATCTTACTAGGTGAAGTTTGCTAAAAGAATTGCATGATGTTATTGAGTTTGATTAAACTAAAAACTAAATTTTAAAGATATTATTTACCATAAATACCTAATATATATGATCTCTTTGTCAAATTATAAACCATTTGGAGAAAAGTTTTTGTCATGCAAATGCTACTTATTTTTAAAACTTTGAAGTAGATGTTTTTGCCTAAACCAATCAAATATATTGTATCAAACAAAGTTGTCACATTATGGTAAAAGGATGAACCAATTTTTTTTCAAAGTTTAAAATTACGAAAAAAAGAAGGAAAATATTTTCAATTCATGTAAATTATATTGATATATATCATTTATGTAAATAAAAATAGTAACAAAAATTAAATGTGCATTTATGATAATTATATAAAGAAACCAAACACAAAAATTTAAATTAGATTTAATCATTTAATTTATTATTATATTATATAAAATCTTATGATTAGAATTTATAGTTTTGATTATATATTTTTTAATCTTTATATTTGATTTAAATTATAATTTAAAAATAATTCAAATTTAAAAGATTGCTGGAATCTCAAGTAAATTAATTATTTAATTAAATGGAAGAAAATAAATTTTAAAAAATATCTGGTGCAAGATATTTCTCCAAATATTATCATAAAGTAATTTAATAAATATGAAAATAAATTAATAACTATTATTGTTTGAATTTCATAATTGGCAGAAAAAAGAGTAATCCAACGTAATATATATAAAAAACCATGTAAATATCTTTAATTTATTTCTATAATGATGTAAAATAAATTATATACAAAGGGGGAGTAAAATTGCAAATCAAGTCTCATTTTATGATGTAAAAACGGATATTGTTCCATGGTAAAAATCAACTTCACATGTCACATACATGTGACAAAAAAATATAATCACGAGAAGGATGACTCAAAGATCATAAGCCGACCACAAGATCAAAGGACCGACTTAAACAATAAATGTCTTAGTGGCAAGCCAACTTTATATGTATTTGACATAACCCTTCAGATAGGGTGCTTAATGCAAAATTTCTATAACAAGCCACGCGTACAATAATGTCATGGAGACAAACACTATAAATATGTATTCTGTAAGCATATTTAAGGAGGCTTTTGAACATAATTCGACACCACGAATACTCTGAAACTCATTCTCTCTCACTTCTCTCCCTTTCTCACTTCTTTCTCTCATTTCTTTCTATTTACCTCAATCTCTCTTATGCTGCTCGAACCAAATTGCATTTTGTGTCCCACACCGTAACAATGCCCCCATCTATGGGAAACATTGATTCTCTAGGATAAAAGGATCCATCGTTAGTGGATCTTTGTTATGGTGAGCATGCAAAGAAAAAAAAAGCTTCAACAACAGCGACACACTCTTCTCTAGTGACTAAAGCCATGGCCTCTCCAACAATGGAAGAGAACACAATGTTTATAAACGTGCAATAGACTGAGTTGACGGAAATGCTCAAACAACAAAAGACAGTGCTCTAGGAGCAACAAAAATTGATCACAGATTTGCAAACATGAAAAGAAGATGCACAAAATGAACATTTGAAACCAATGGAAGACGAATGAGATTCGAAGGCAAAGAAAAAGTGTAGTGAGAATAAAATGAGCAAGCAGAAATCGCAAATTCCACTGAAGTCCAGGAATGAAGAGTCTCTGATCACTGTCATCATGGAGACAGAGGAAGAAGTGGATTCTAACGAAATCATTCCCTTCAATATGTCATTCTCCAAACGCGTAATAGAAATTCAGGTTCCGATATAGCTATGATAACTATTGATGATGGATTTGTATAATGGATCTACTGATCCAAATGATCATTTATTGACGTTGAGTATGTGCTGTCGTACAAGGGAGCTTCTGTTGTGATAATGTGTCACATGTTTCCACTATCACTAAAGTCTATCACATTGAAGTGGTTTCAGTCTTTGCCACTGAGATCCATCAACCTATGGCTTAATTTGAGGGAGAAATTTAGATCTAGCTTTGCAACCAACAAAGAGAGGCCAAAAACAGTGGTCGATGTGAGATTAATACGGCAAGGACCTGATGAGTCGTTGAAAGAATACATTTCACGGTTCAACAAGGAAGCAAGATCTGTGGGTAACATACAAACTCGGTGTAGTGTTGATGCTGGCAAAGGATGGTGTGAGGGAATGATCTTTTTTTATATCTCTCTCAAAAACTTAACCAGGTACTTTGTATGAGTTCCTAACACATGAGAAAAAAAATACATCAATTATGAAAATGACTTGGAAGCAAAGAAGCTAAAGTTGGCCAGAAATCAAAATGCGCAAAAAGTGATAGCATAGAAAAAAGGATAAGCCACCTAAGTTAGACGAAAAGGCAACTTATAAAGTCAAAATTAAAAGTTATGACTATTTTACGCCCCTAAACGCTTCATGAGGAAGAATATTGAACGAGATCATGAAAGTGGAGTTCAAAGATGTCGACCTTAATGTTCCTAAATGACTAAGAATCGAGAACAACATAAGAGATCAGTCAAAGATTAAAAGCAACATTCCTTCAAAGAGACTCATAAACTCCATCAGTTATCAAAATACCTTCAACCATTTAGAACAAAGAAAAGTTCAAAACAAAGTTTAAGATATTTTGGATAGCAAATGAAGAAAAAGGCCAATAGAAATTAAAATAAATAACAAAGTGAGCAACAACCTTTTACAGGCAAAAGATGCAACCAACTTTGATACTAAGAATAATGAAAAACCAATTAGAAGAAAATAGAGTTAAAAGTCTTAGAGATCCCCACAACTTTGACATAAGAAGTCGTAAAAAATTTCACAACTTCTACTTTTTAATTTTTTTTTTTAGTGAAGTTGTAGAAAACTTCATGACTTTTGCAATATTATTTAAAAAAAAACATTAACTAAATAATATAAAGTCAAAAATTTCCAAGACTCTAAAGTCGTGCAATGTTATATATAATTTCTTTTTAATTTCACGACATCTACAAAGTTTATCAGTATTAGTTTCATTTCCTTAGAAGCGAAAAAAGAACCTCAATATTCAGGTCCATATTTTATGTCTGATCCTTCGAACGATGAGACGATACGTCAGGAAGGTCAGTCACTAATCGTATACATAATGAAATGGACAAACCAATTCTAATTAAGCCTAAGAAATGTTCATTGTGTAAAATTGAATAACATGATCGCAATAATTATCCATATAAGCAAGTTGACACTTAATATTGTGTCTACTTTTTTTATTTTATGTTTGTGATTAATTTGTATTGTTCAATTTATATTAATGTATTATGTTGTTTTCATTTTAACAACTATTTTTATTTGTAAATTATTTTTTATTCTTAATATTAAAATAATTTTATTAAATGAAATTAATGAATAATATCATCAAATCAAACGAAATTATTAGTTTACTTAATTGATAAATATAAAAAATAATAATAAAAATATTTGAAGCAGACATTATTCAGTTAATTTTTTTTAAAAAAATAACATTGCATGACTTTAGAGTCGTTGGAAATTTCCAACTTACATTGTTCAATTGAAAAAAATAACATTGCAAAAGTAAAAAAATTTTACGACTTCAATAAAAATAAATAAAAAAAAGTAGAAGTCCTGAAATTTTTTATGATTTCTTACGTCAAAGTCGTGGGGATCCTACGACTTACCTCCATTTGGGAATTAATTAAAAAAACCACCCCCATTTGGTAACTTCCAAATAAAATTGCCCTCTTTTGGTCAAAAGGCCCAGAGAATGGTAGTAAACGTTATCAAATAAAGGTATAGTGAAAAAAAAGCGGTGCATGGAAATTAGTTTCCATGGAAATAGTTAAAGATGTAGATGCTCAAAGGACATGAAATAAAACCAAAGTATCCAAAAGCGAGAAAGTGTTCAAAAAGGGATAAGATAGTACTATCTCAATACAAGCAAAACCGACATATTGATCCTTCAAGATGTTTCACGATCGGCGTTAGTTTTTGGAGTCTGGCTAAAATCATCAACCATTACGTCATCAGGAGTCCTTGAGTATTCAGTCTCCTAAAACACAAAATCTTGATTCATAATGCCAGGAGCCCAGGACGAGTAGGAACAAGCGCACCATCGATCCATATGCAGAAATCTCCGTTAGAAATTTCACAAATAAGATTACAAAGAGATTTATTAATACCAACCTTGGGATGGAAATATTCAACTTGCCTTAGAGCAATGTTAAAAGAGTCCCTGGCAACCTTTTTGAAATTTTCTTCCCATTCATCTGTGGTCGACTCAACTTCAACAAGTTTTTAAGCCAACTAATCAGTCTCTTGTTTAAGATGGGTGTTTTCATCCTTAAGAAAAATATTTTCTTCCCATTCTCCCTATTGGGAAAATACCCAAGTCCCACATCGGCTGCCTCAATCCTTGGAGTGCAGCTTATATACCTGTTGGGCAACTTCACTTAATGCCAATTGGTTTTAAGATGAAATCTAACATGGTATCAGAGCAGGCTCTAACCCTGGGACCTCTCATTCGCTTCCGCTGCGACAAGCACCCACCATTTGTGGTTCACGCACCAAGCCCAATAAGTGCTGGGCGTGAAGGGGGTGTATTGGGAAAATACCTAAGTCCCACATCGGCTGCCTCAATCCTTGGAGTGCAGCTTATATACCTGTTGGGCAACTTCACTTAATGCCAATTGGTTTTAAGATGAAATCTAACACTCCCTGTGCATAAGCTTCCAACTCATCGGCACCAATTTTCAGCTAGTTATACTCTTCAGATAACTTGGCAACATCCTCATATGCCTTCTTCATATTGGGAAAATACCTAAGTCCCACATCGGCTGCCTCAATCCTTGGAGTGCAGCTTATATACCTGTTGGACAACTTCACTTAATGCCAATTGATTTTAAGATGAAATCTAACATGGTATCAAAGCGGACTCTAACCCTGGGACCTCTCATTCGCTTCCGCTGCGACAAGCACCCACCATTTGTGGTTCACGCACCAAGCCCAATAAGTGCTGGGCGTGAAGGGGGTGTATTGGGAAATACCCAAGTCCCACATCGGCTGCCTCAATCCTTGGAGTGCAGCTTATATATCTGTTGGGCAACTTCACTTAATGTCAATTGGTTTTAAGATGAAATCTAACATGGTATCAGAGCAGGTTCTGACCTTGGGACCTCGTCTTCACTTCCGCTGCGACGAGTACCCACCATTTGTGGTTCACGCACCAAACCCAATAAGTGCTGGACGTGAAGGGGGTGTATTGGGAAATACCCAAGTCCCACATCGGCTGCCTCAATCCTTGGAGTGCGGCTTATATATCTGTTGGGTAACTTCACTTAATGCCAATTGGTTTTAAGATGAAATCTAACACTTCAAAGTGGCATTTTTCTCCTCAAGCAGCACCAAAGGGTTAGCATCGCCAAAGGAATGCTTTAATCTCATAAAATCTTTATAACCCAGCGCAACATGAGTCAAATACCCCTTCACTTCAACCAGAGTCGACATAACAAAATCTAACTCAGCAAGACCCTTCTTTTAGAAAGCTTCCCAATCTTCCGACATAATGATACAGTCAATCTCTAAGCCAGAAGACATCCACATAGGAGGACCACTAAGCTTGTTAGTTGGGACCAAGCAAGTCCTGGTTGGTCTTGAATCATCTTTAAGGTCGACAACTTTCAACTTCTTTGAGGGAAGCTAAAGATGATTGTGTGAAGACTTAGAGAGAGCTTCAGTGGTGGAACTTTTACCTTTGTTGGTCGGCTCAAAATTGTTCCTCGAAAGCATCTTTTTCTTGTCACTATTGTTGGCAGCAAGAAGAGCGACAGAGGAGATGGGCTTCTCCGATGATTTACCCATGATCGATTCTACAAGTAAGGAAAAAGATTGCCAGTATTAATTTGACTTTGATCAAAGAAAAGAAAATAAAACAAACAATAAAGACACCTAAACATGACTTGGATCTTCATCAACAGTTTGCAAAATAGATTTGGAAGGGATGGAATCTCCAATTTTGTTAACTAATTCAACAATAGAATTTGCAAAAGAAAGTTCTTCTAGAGATAACACTTTTTATTCCTTCCCATTAGAACTGGCTAGTCTATTTTAATGGGTGGATGACCAATAAAGTTTGAAACAAGGTTTAAATTGGTCACCATTCCCACTTTTGTTAGGGACAAATAAGTCGTCCCAACAATCTTTTAAAGGTTGTAGCTAGAAATACTTCTCTTTTAAATCTCTGAATGTTTCTTCAAAGGCTTTGAGGATTGACATGTCCTTACGACCCTTAACCAAAAGGCAGGGATAACTATTGCTAATAGACCTCTTGCCATGCTAAGGAGAGAAGAAGTAAAGGAATATGTTGGTCAATGGGAAAAGTTATGATGGGCGCACAATCTCTCAAAAGCAAGAATAAAACCCCAACCATTTGGATGAAGTTGGAAATGAAAAATTCTAAGGTGCTTTAGGACTTCAATTAGAAAATCGCTAAGGGGGAGCCACAAACTGGCTCTATCAAAATAGTTAGCATAAATGGTAAGAAATCCTTGTATGCTTAACCCATTTCTCTTTTTTCCTCAGAGGTAGAAGGCATACCTACATCCTTTATTCTACCTTGAGAGCATATTTGACCATCAATGTCAGGCCATTCTATATGGCACCCACCAACATTATTATCCCACATGAGTGGAAATTGAGGAGTAAACATAGCAAGGACCGGGGGAGTCAAATTAGAACAGATACCACAGACCTGTTTGTCAACATACTAAACATCTTCTAAATTGGGTGCCTCATGGAGTTCTAGTTTGGAGGCCATATCCCTGTCACAAATAAAAGAGGGACCAGATTCGTTGTTAGAACCAATCCCATAGCCATCCAAACCAATAATTTGTCTCCCCACCCTAACAACTTCAATACGATTTATCTTGCTTCCCTTAAAACCAATGGATTTGAGAAATTGACTGGTCCTCTCTATGGCAGCATGAGAGACTCGACAAAATTTGTCTAAAGTAGACAATTTATTCAAGGGCTTGGGAGGGATTATAAAAGATGAACCCTCATCGTTTTTCATATACTAGGGATACAATAAGGAAGCCTTAGCAAACTCTAAAACATCCTCATATGAATAAGGTTGCCCTAAAGATTTTAGGTAAGAACAACAAAGTTTTACTCAAGAAAGCAGAATAACTTCGTCGTTGGGTTCCTCTGTCAAAGGGTACTCTTTACAGGAAATATATTTCCTGACACCACCAACTTGGGCTTGAGACCGAGAATCTGTATTGGATAAAGGAGTGATTGTTGCCTCACGAGGATTCAACCATCTTCGAGGGCACAACTCAGTCCCTTTTTCCCACCACGTACTTGTCATCTCTAATAATCTAAGCATCACTACCTTTACCGCCAGTGGATATATTCCTAGGGTTAGTGGAACTACCATGAGAGCCACGCCCAAACAATCCCCTTGAATTAGACTTTCAAGAAGACATCTTCAAAATAAAACTAAACCCCGGACACCCCCGAAATAAGGAGAACAACAACAACAAAGTAAAGGAAGAAAAAAAGGGGAAAATCAAAAAGGAAAAAGTAATACACACCTCGAAGTGTCAAAATGAGAAGGAACTTAATGAGTATAGAAGTTGCAATAGTTTCTTATGAAGATTAAAGTCCCAAACAAACACGCAACAAAGAGTCTGTTATGACAGAATGAAGTGAACAAAATAAATGAAGGGGCACTAGCACGAAACAACGATTACAATATTTCAAAATTCAAAACAGTCAAAGGACCATTACTTAACAAGTCTCGCCTAAATGGTAGGTTTCTGATAGATATTTAATGAGAAGACATCCAATAGTCACACATGCACAAAAGTACCATGTAGCAAGCCAATATTGTCTATTCGAGACAATATGGACTCAGGGACAACTACTGTTGATTAAATATCAACTACATGTGCCACGGACACATGTCATAAAAACATAATCATGACAATGACGACTCAAAGATCATAAACCGGCCACAAAATCGACTTCAGCAATAAATGCCTTAGTGGCAAGCCGATCTTATATGTATACTACATAACCCTTCAGATTGGGGCTTCTAAACATAATTCGACACCACAAATACTCTGAAATTCATTCTCTCTGTCTCTCTCTCTCACTCACTTTTTTCCCTCTTTCACCTCTCTCTGTCTCTCACTTCTCTCTTATGTTGCTCAAACTAAATCGTCTTGTCTTACACCATAACAGATATAGATTAGGCAAATTAGGAAAATGATGTAAAATAAATTAAAAGTATTAACTAGTTGAAAAATAAATATTAATTAAAGGTAATAGTTAAATATAATCCTATACATAATTTACCAGTGCATCATCGTACCGGATACACACAAATTTACTTGATTGTGATTGTGCTAATAATAATGATAGTTAATTATAAGATTAAAAAAAGGAGAAAATTTGAAAATATATTTGTACAATCAACAGTAAGATTTAATTTATTATATATAAAAACTGACAATAGTTGCCATTAAATTAGTAATTTTATATTTATTAACTTTAATTATTGGAAACTTTAGAAATGCTTTTCTAAAATATTAAATTTTTAATAAATCCCTCTTGAAACTAAAAATAATTAGATTATATAACTAAATGGAATTTAGTATTTTTTAATTATTTAAATTTAAATTTTTTTATAAATATTTTCTTTAAATTTAAAATATTATGGGTTAAATTAATAATTTTAAATTTAATTACTTTAATTATTTATAATGATCATAAAAATAATTTGTTTAAATTTGAAATTTTATAAAATTTTATGACAGGTTACTTGAAATTGAGAATAGTTAGAATTTAAATTAATAATTCCAATCATCTAAAAAAATTATAAAGCCTTTCTGAAAATTTTTAAAATACTATAAATACATTTTCAAAACTAAGAATAGTTGTGTATAAATTAGTAATTTCAAATTAAATGACTTTAATTATTTAAATTTTTTTATAAAATTTTAAAATATGTTATAAATGTTTAATTGAAATTAAGAATATTTGAAATTAAATAATCAAATTCATATGTACTATTAGTATTAGTATATTATATATATAAAAAAAGTTACTAAGTGTGTTTGTTAGCACAGGTGTTAAAAGGAAGGATAATATTTTCATTCATGTCAGTTGTATTGATATATATCATTTATGTAAGTAAAAATAGTAACAAAAACTAAATGTGCATTATGATAACTATGTATAAAGAAACCAAACACAAAATTTTAAATTATATAAATTCTTCTATAATTTAATTTATTATTATTATAATATTATATAAATGCTTATGATTATAATTTTTAGTTTTGATTATAGTTTTTTTAATCTTTATATTTGATTTAACATATAAATTAAAAGTAATTCAAATTTTAAAGATTGTTGCAATCACACCTAAAATAATGATATTAAATGGAAACAAATAAATTTTAAAAAATATTTGGTGCAAGATATTTGACCAAATATTATCATAAAGTAATTTAATAAACATGAAAATAATTTAATTACTATTATTATTTGAATTTCATAATTGACAGAAAAAAGAGTAATCCAACATAATATATATAAAATCATGTAAATATATTTAATTAATTTCTATGATGATGTAAAATAAATTATATATAAAGGGGGAATAAATTTCAAATCAAGTATAACATTTTATGATGTAAAAATAGATATAAATTAAGTAAATTAGGAAAATGATGTAAAATAAATTAAAAGTATTAATTAGTTGCACAATAAATATTAATTAAAGGTAATAGTTAAATATAATCCTACATATAATTTACCCGTGCATCGGAAAGGAATGAAACACACATTAACTTGCTTGTGAGTTGTGATTGTGCTAATAATAAGGATAGTTAAATATAAGATAAAGAAAGGAGAGAATTTAAAAATATATTTTGCTAATTTTTTTATAAGTTTTTAATTTATTGTGTAGTTACATTATTTATTTTTTAAATAATAAAATTATTTTTTTCATTATTTATTTTAGTATAAAAAAGAAAGTTCTTATATGCATTCTAAGATATAATCTAAAGTAAGATTTAATTTTTTACATATAGAAACTGAAAATAGTAGTGATTAAATTGGTAATTTTATATTTATTAACTTTAATTATTTGAAACTTAATAAATTTTTTTTCTAAAATTTAATTTTTGAATAAATCCCTCTTGAAACTAAAAATAATTAAGATTAAATAATTAAATTTAATATTTTTAATCATTTAATTTTTTATAAATAGTTTCTTTAAATTTAAAATATTACTGGTTAGATTATTAATTTTAAATTTACATACTTTAATTATTGATAATGATCATAAAAATCTTTGTTTAAATTCAAAATTTTATAAAATGTTATGACATGTTACTTGAAATTGAGAATGATTAGAATTTAAAGTAATAATTCCAATCATCTAAAAATTATTATAAATGCTTTCTTAAAATTTTTAAAATGCTATAAATACATTTTTATAACTAAGAATATTTGTGTGTAAATTAGTAATTTCAAATTAAATGACTTTAATTATTTAAAAATTGTTATGAACTTTTAAAAGATTTTATAAATGTTTAATTGAAATTAAAAATAATTATAATTAAATAATTAAATTCATAATTACTAACTTTCATTGTATAAAAATTGTTTTATTGAATGTGATATCTGGTCAAATTTAACACAAATATTGTGAACATAATATTTTACCGACTTTTATTCATTTAAGTATGTATTATTAAATTTATATTTCTTTCATTCATTTACTTAATTTTATTTTCAATAAGTTTTTTTTTATATAGGATGCAAATAATTGATCTTTATAAAAGTGATTATAATGGAATAATCTGAGATATTTTGATAAAAAAAAATAGTTTGGGTTTTGTTTTGTAGTTCATTTGTTTATGCAAACTTCTTTGATTTTAAGAGAACAATATTATCAAAATTAATTTTATTGTTGTATTTCAAATTATTTACATTCAAATATCTTAAGTTATATATAGATTTTTTCAATAATTTAAAAAATCAATAAAACTGTTAATATAATTTTTTTTATATAATTGTTTTAAAAAAATCTTTCAAATTTATCCGTCAATCGTACGGGTCCTATGTAGTAGTTTTCTAAAGCACACCAAGAACCATACCGTTGTATTTTGAATCTAAACTTCAGGATTTCCTGAAATGTTGGAAAATTTGCTTGTTTTACACCATTTTCGTGACACGAGATTTCCACTTATTAGATATCATGTGTGCCTAAAGAAAAAAAAGATATCATGTGTTATTTGAAAATTAAAAAATGCAGCATGGCAATCACAGGCCTTTATTTAATTTGTGAAGGTATCACGAAAATTCTCATATATCTATATAATTATACAAACAGGTTCTGACTACTTTTTCTCTGTCCTGTTGACACTGTCTACTGTCTCATTCTATGTCCTGTTGACACCTGTCCAATTGTAGGCCTTCTTTTGCTCATCTTTTGCTCATTGCCGTGTTTAATGCTTCTTCTTTCCTCATTCCTGTGTGTTGCCATCTGTCCTGTTGATTGCTCACTTCAGTGCACGTGTACTGTCTCTTTGTTTATGTTCGTCCGTCCTGTCCCTTTTTGCTTCTTCCCTTTTTTGCTTTCCATTTTTTTCCCATTTCTTCTTTTCGCATTTTCTGTGCTCACTCCGTTCACTATTTCTCTTCTTTGTGTTTGCTTTCTGAACTTTTGGTTTGTGTTGCATTTGCTTCTTTTTTTTTTTCGGTTATGTGTTCATTGTCAGTTTAGCTTTTTTAGTTTCCTTTGGACTAAAGTGTTGAGAACATGCATGAGCTTTGCCTGATTCTGATTTACATTGCTACTGTTTATGCCTTTCTGTTCGTTTTGATGCCTACAACTGTTTCTATTTTGTTTTTTTTAAACAGGTTTGCATGCATATGTTCGTTTTGGCCTTTATGTTCGTTTGCATGCATGTCTTAAAAAACATTTACCTTTGTGTTTGTTTTTTATGTGTATTGTTTTGGACTCTTCATTTTCCTTCATGTTTAAAGCTTTGCCTTTGTAGTTGGGTTTTTTTTGTGTATATTTGCTTTGTACTGAAAAAAAATATATACTTGAGCTTTGTCTCATTTTTATTGTCATTTAGTTTCGTTGTATTTGGTTGTATATTGTTTTGGACTGAAAACAAATGTTGTCTCATTTTGGTTTTTTCTTTGGACTAAAAATAAATGTAACCTTTGTCTCATTGTCATTCTCATTTTGATTAGTACTGTTTGACTTCTTCTATATCCAGCAGTGAAGCTGTCATTTGATTCTTCTTTTTCCAGGTTTGTGTATGGTTATTGTGTTTCTGTCCGTTTTCATTGCTGTGTTAAAATCTTTTATTACTTTTGTATTTGTTTTTTTTATTTCCTCTGTTTTTGTCCATTTTTTTCCCTGTTACCCTTTACTTTTTTGTTGGGCTTTACTGACGTGTGTTGCTATTTTCTTCTGTTATATGCAGGTTTTTATTTTCGTCCAACTTTTTTTGCCGGATTGCTCCTGTTTGCTGATGTTTGCAAAACCAAAAAGGTTTGCTAATGTCTGCTGTTGTTTTGTTCTTACCACATTTTGAGTTATGCATTTCTGTTTGGCGGGGTTTTTTGCAATTACAAAAAGGTTTTTAATGTTGGTATTGTCCCAACTATTTGTTCCTATTGAATGTGATTCCTATTTTCTTTGTATTAGTCTCTCTTTTTGTGATTCGCAATGGTCTTGATTATCTGTGTTGTAGTGATGTCTCGCAAAGAAAATCTGATATCTGAGTTACACACCAGAAAAGGAACATGGAAAATAGCTGTGCGTATCACTGATCTTTGGCAAGCTCGAAAGCAAAATAGTAAACAAACAATTGAGATGGTGTTGATGGACCAAACAATTATTGTTTTGTTCTTTCTGATTGTTGTTATTACTAATTTGTATTGTATGTCATGTCACTTCATTTTATGATTTAAGTGTTTCAGGGTTCAAAAATTGGAGCTACTCTATGGCAAGAACTCTTCACTGAATTGCGGGACAAGTTATAATGTGGTTCTTTGTATTTGATTCAGAACCTGAGGATTGTTGACAACCAATCTGAATACAGAGTCAGCCCAACTCCATATTTGGTTTATTTCCTAAAAACTACATCTGTCAAGGAAATTCACCGTCCAGAAATTCCTTCTAATGTTTATCTCATAACTCCTTTTACTGATATAATCTCTGGCCTCGCACCACGCCATACTTTAGTGGGTCTGTTTGTTTAGTTTTTTGTTTAGCCAACAATTTTATATGCATCTTTGTGTCAGACTAACACTTGTCTTGCCTGACCATGTATGACAAGATATTGTTGGTGTCATTGTTAATCTGATCGATGTTAAGACAGTTAATCCCCCTCACAAGATGACAATCAGACTCAGGGATAACAGGTATTCAAATCTACTAATTTTACATATACATGTCCTTATTATTTTATATGATGATATATGATATATGATGATATATGATATGATGAATGGGTTAGCAACAACTAACATAGTGATTATGATTGTTTGGTCATAGTAACTGTGACATTCTAATAATTGTTTGGGAGGACTATGCTATTCAGCTACATGATGCTATTGACAAAAACCTTCTGCTTCAGGAACCATTGGTTGTTATGTTGACCTTAGGTAAAATCAAGGATGCTACAGGTGTGTCTGGTGTTGGTTAGTCTTTATTATATAGATTGATTTACTCTGGGTAATAAATATGTATGTTGTTGATGATATTGATGGATATCATTCCAGACAAGTATCCCTTAAGCGTGCAAAATATCAAATTTGGATCTAAATTGTATGTCAACACTGATATTACAGAGATACATGAATTTTGTCAAAGGTTTGTCATTAAATTTGCATTTTAACAGTATTGGTATACTACAGCGTTTATGCTTTTTAGTTCCTTTACATTTTTTATACGCTTTAATGGTTGAACTCTAATTTTTTATATTGTTATCCATTCAGTTTATCTGTGCCATTTTATTCTGGTGGGATGATCAATGATAAAGATGGTTCTCAGTCCCAATCTAGCCAGAGTAATGTGGTGGAAAAATTTCTGCAGAATGCTCAAGTGGTCAGTATAGGTCAAATCAACAATCTCAGACAGGTTAATAGTTGAACAATGCTTTTGTTAATATGGCCTCTACCACATGTTTGTTTCCTCATCTATTATTCACCGTGTTATAGGATTGTTACTGCTTAACTGTTGGAACAATTGACGAAATCATTATTGATGCTCCATGGAGTTATGACAATTGTCCTAATTGTACAACGACATTTGATCCATCAAAAGGTGGCTCAGCTTGCCGTTCTTGCCATACCAGTGTGGTCGATACAGTTCCACGATTAGCCATGATAATTTTTTGTACTAATTATTTATTTACACGCTTTGCTGTTTTAGCAAATTTCCTTGAAATTTCTATGGATGTCAAGGTATAAATTAAATGTTAGGATGGAGCATAATGGGGACAAAGGAAACTTCCTTCTCTGGGATGCAACATGTATCAAGCTGTTTGGTAAAACTGCTGGAGAATGTCGAGATGAGTTGATAGCGGTATCTTTTACACAATTGAACCATAGGTTAAATAATGATTCTGTGATTTGTCATTGATACCATTTATTTCACCTGTCTAGGCTGGGGATGATATTAAGGTATTTCCAACGTGTGTTGATGAAATCCTATTGAAAACTTGGGCTGTCAGATTTAAGTTTCGTTCACAATTACGCCAATCATCTGTGTTGGATGTGAGTGAAGAACTCCATCATATTCAATCATTGATAGTCACCCTTGGGTTGAAGGTAATAACTAAATAAGTTTATCACATTATAAGGTTAACAACAATAAATGGTGTTTCTCCTGTGTTAATATTTTTCATGCAGGAACAATTAAGTAAGGGAAAAGGAATAACTGTTGAGCCAGAAAGTTCACCACCAATTTTTGTTCCCACGGTGGGTCTTTTGTTTCAATATTGCATCATGTCAAATATTTACTTATGATATTGTTCTTAATATATATATTGGTAAATGTGTTCACAGCCATCGTTGTCACAGTCTTCTGATTACGATCCTGGAAATTCTACCTGTTTAACTCCAACCAAAAGGATTAGTTGTCAGCAAACCAGTTCTGATTTTGATTCTGATGAGCATGCACAGTATCAGTTATCAACTAACAAACATATCAAGGCTGAGTAATTGGGACTTTGACAATCTTGTGGCTTCAGCTTCTATGTTTTGTTTAACATCAATTTGATCATATTGAATCTGCTCACTAAGTAGATATGACTATATATTTTGTGCAGTCCACCATCATTTCATAGCAAATGATGTATAAACAATCAAATATCGAATATATATGATATATGATAATTTTTTTATTAAACTTTAACTTTTCATTGGTATTCATCCGTGTTATACTCTTTACCATCGTGAATACCATGACAATTTCACAATTATTAATTAAATGAATAACATATAGCTATATCAATTAACTATTCAAATTGCGATACCGTAGCATATAAATCGATTGGGTTTGCTTTATTTGCATATTACTAAGTCAAGTTTGATTGTATGACAAACAAAATACTTGGTTTCATGCAATAAACTGCTATTGTATTTTATCAATTAGTTTTTAAACATCTATGAGGAACAATCAACTTTAAATTCTTACAATCAATCAATTAATTTTAAGATTTTAAACATGAAACAAAAAAATTTAACTTATGTCATTTAATGGTTTAATTTATTTATTCTTATATTCATATTTATTTATGTTTTTATATAAAATTATATATAACAGGCCAGGAATAACACTTATAAGAGTGTTTCGTTCCTTTTTCAAGCATATGGCAGGGTTTGTTTTTTGCTTTCAAATATGTTGCCATATTACACTGGAATATGGTTTTAAATTTTAATTCAATTAGTATTACTATTATTATTATTATTATTACTATTTTAATAATTATAATAAATAATAAATTATACTAATTATATTATAATAATAATAATAATAATAATAATAATAATAATAATAATAATAATAATAATAATAATAATAATAATAATGATAATAATAATTTTAAAAAAATTTAACCCATGCTTAGCGTATGCCAGACATCCATAATTTATTATTATTTATATACTATTATTCATATATACAATATTCAATGCACTGATTTTTTTAATACTTTACAATTATTATTATTTTGTTACTGACCTCATTATCTGCAAATGCATTTAATGTGTGCAGCTATGAAAATATATAGTATCATTGTTCTATGTTTTATAGGCGGCTATTTTTTGGAATGCCACACTCAATGCCTCGATGCATTTAACGGAACACACATAGATACACGTTTACCGACAACACTGACTAAGCTTCATGGGTTAGCTGGATTCACCAACTCCACCAACTTATTTCCCTCATTCGACGGCCTTTGTCAATTCCCCATTGATGTCCATCAATCAATATCAATATCAATATCAATATTAATGCTATGCAAACAATTGTTAAAAAACTTTTCTTACTTCTGATTCATCTGGCAATGCCCCATTTATTTTCCAACATTTTGTTTCCTCCCTCATCAAAAATTACATGTTTACAACTTCAATAAGAAAAACGATGATCATAAATATTCACATGACAGATAATTTGCAAACCTAACATTTTAGAGCAGCAAATCATTCGTGCTGCACTAAACCATTGAATATGAAATTTAATGCGTCTGAATACAAATTTTTCTATTGTTTTATTCTATTCTGCTTTTTCTATTGCAAATACATATCCCTTTACTCGGTGAAGCAAATGCAAATAACTATAATGTTGGTATCATTTTAAAGTCAACCTACTACAACAACTTATTTAACTCAGTTTCAACATTTGATTTTCCTGTTGTTTGGCAATTATAAGGTAGTTGTTGCAGAAATCAATTACTCATGGACATATATGCTGAACGAAGGAAGCGTAGGAAAACTATTTTGCAAGAACGAAAAAGACAACGTTCAGTTACTAATGGTGATACTTAATACAGATTTGTAATTTGTAATTTGCAATTCATTTATAGATTATTATTATTCTTCATATCATCACATTAATATTATATTATACTTACAAAAACTATTGTTATAGACAACTTGTAGTGTATCTCACAATGTAGTCCAACTATTAACCATAATAATAACCTTGCTATAAGCTTCCAATCTACACCACCATTGCACGGGACTTTATCTATGGATGATTCTGAACGATGCTCAAAAAGACATGCAGTCAATGTTTCTTCCATCCAGAGAAATTTGATGTCATCTTATGACAATCAAAAAAATATAACAACTGCTTCTACATCCACATTCCAAGCCAGTAATGCTTATTCCAATATAACACAGTTAGACATTCACAGAGGTAATTTTTATTCTTAAGCTATTATCAAATATCTACATGCACACATTTTATTTATTATTACATTCTTTTCAGATTTTGTTCTATAGTCAACTTATATATAGAATGCCAAATTGGCTGTTTATTATCCAGATGAATATCAGAGACCAACTGACACTACACAGCATGATCAATTTGTCGGCTATGAAAGCTCAGATTCCAGTGATGATGATGTCAATATGACACAGGAAAACATTGATATAGGTATTTATCCATCATTTATATTTTTTTATATTCTGTTTCTTTGATGATCAAATAAATAAATCAAATATTTTCGGCTGATGTGTGTTATACCATATCAATATGCATAAAATACTCATTGAATGACCCAACAATAGATGATCTTGATGATTATGATGAACAAACCTTTCTATTTGCCTCATCTGCATACCAAAATACAGGTTTGATCTTCCAACTATAAAATTTATTCAAATGTGTTTGATATATTTAATTATCATTCATACCTTATTTATAGGTGGTACTTACATTGATATCGGAGATCCTGTATGGGAATGCCCACATTGTAAGGCTATGATGTGGTATGATGAGAGGATAAATAAAGACAAACAAACAAACAAACCAAGGTTTTCATTATGTTGTTCTGATGGAAAAATACAATTACCTCTGTTGCATGAACCACCCCATCCATTAAATCACTTACTTTTCAATAACCAGGATCCTAAAGCTAAGAATTTCCAGTAGTACATACGAATATATAATCTAATGTTTGCCTTTACATCTCCCGGTATCAAATTTGACAAATCCTATAACACTGGAAAAGGACCTCCAACTTTCCGTATACATGGACAAACACATCATCTTATTGGAAGCCTCCTCCCTATGCCTAATAACCCACCTAAGTTTGCATAGCTATATATTTATGATACAGACAATGAGGTCATCAACAGACTTTCGCAAAACCCGTTAGTATTCATACTTATGTCACACATGTAAAAAATTACATATTCAAATAGTTGTGTATGCTGTTCTGGCTAATTTTTTATTTACAGGATGCATGATATGCTTGATGAACAGATTATCATTGCAATCAAAGACATGCTTGATCATCACAATCACTATGCTCAAAAGTTTCGAATGGCAAGGGACAAATTGCATTCTGCTGCAGTTCCAGACCTGAAGATGAAACTCATTAGTCAAAGACAAACAGACGGAAGGTTGTATAACTTACCAACTACCACTGAAGTTGCTGCCTTGATTGTTGGTGGTGAACACTCAGCTGATAAAAGAGATATTATAATAGAAAAATAGTCTGGACTTCTGAAGAGAATACATGAACTTCATCCTGCATATTTGCCTTTGCAATATCCACTTTTATACCCAAAAGGAGAAGATGGTTACAGACTAAATATACCTCACAAAGATCATGCCAATATACATGCTGCAAAGAGGAAACAAGTCACATTGCGCGAATATTTTGCTTACCGCCTACAGTCAAGAACTGATGAAGCACAGACTATACTTCATTCCAGAAGATTATTTCAGCAATGGATTGTTGATGGATATTGTATGATTGAGTCTCAAAAAATAAACTATGTCAGACAATATCAACAACAACTCAGGGTTGACAAATACATCAATTTAACTGGCTCTAATGATCATCCTAAAACACTTGGTAGGGAAAGAGGAAAGAGAATCATACTGCCAAGTAGTTTTGTTGGTGATCAAAGATATATGGAGCAACTGTATTTTGATGGTATGGCAATTTGTGGACATCTTGGATTTCCAGACTTATTCTTAACAATGACATGTAATCCAACATGGCCAAAAATACAACGCAAGATCACACAATCCAATCTGACCCCCAATAATTGCCCTGATATTATCACACGAGTTTTCAAAATAAAACTCAATCAATTAATGAATGACTTAAAACATGGCAATATCTTTGGCAACATTATTGGATGTAAGTAAAAAAATTCTGACTTTTTCCCTACTTTCTAAGTTAATGTTTATAATATCATTGATGTAAGTTTATTACAAATATTTATACAATTGAGTGGCAAAAAAGAGGATTGCCACATGCCCACATTTTAATTTTTCTGCACCCTTCAAACAAGTTACCAAACCCACATGATATTGATCAAATGATTTCAGCAGAAATACCTGACAAACAGAGCTAGGCACAATTATTTGAAATTGTGTCCAACCATATGATGCATGGACCATGTGGGTTTGCAAATAAAAAATCACCATGTAAGGTCAATGGAAAGTGCATTAGATGTTTCCAAAAAAATTCCATGGAGCAACAATTGTTGACCAGGATGGATTCCCAGTTTATAGGAGAAGAAATGATGGTCGTACAGTCATGAAAAATGGAATTGAACTAGATAACATATTTGTTGTACCATACAATCCACAACTCTTATTAAAGTATAAAACACACTTAAACATGGAATGGTGTAATCAAAGTACATCCATTAAATATCTGTTCAAATACATCAACAAAGGTTCTGACCGTATCACAGCTTCTCTTGGAAATCAAGATGAAATTAAGCAATATCTTGATTGCAGGTATCCTTTTATTCTCACCTGATTTGATTAACGAAATCATTTAACATAAATTAATTTATTTGATGTTATATGTTTAACTTAAACTTAGCAACATCTGATTCTATCTTCAACAATATATGTGTGCTGCTTGAATCAATAGATATGTATCTCCCCCAGAAGCATGTTGGAAAATTTTTGCATTCCCAATGCATGCGCGTTCCCCGGCAGTGGAGCGGCTATATTTCCACCTTGAAAATCAACAACATGTTTACTGGACAGATGATCAACAAATAGGTGAAGTCCAATCAAAAAACACAATAAAAGAATCCATGTTCACAGCTTGGATGCATTCTAACAAAATATATTCTTATGGATGGGATCTTACATATCATCAATATATCTCAAGATTTGTTTATGTCACCCGCAAAAGATGCTGGCAACCAAGAAAACAAGGGAATGCAATAGGCAGACTCATATGGGTCCCACCTTCAGCTGGTGAACTGTTTTACCTTAGAATGATGCTATCCACTGCCAAAGGTGCACAGTCTTACAGTGACATTAGAACAGTCAACGGTCTGGTATATCCTACATTTAGGGAAGCATGTTTTGCAAAAGGCTTCCTAGGTAGTGGTCAAGAATTTATTAGTGCTTTACAGGAAGCTAATAATTGGGGTACTGCACACTACCTAAGAAAATTATTTGTCAAGCTTTTATTTATGAACACCATGGACAAATCAGAATATGTTTGGCAACAGACATGGCAATGGATGGCAGATGATATCATATTCAATCATAGAAAACAAGGTGATTTTATATATTCTAAATAAATATTGTTTACTCATAATCATTATGTTTATTATTTTGCTAATCACAGGTATTCGCCTTGCTGAAAAGGAAACAATTCATTTATGCTTAACTGAGATTGAGAATATGCTACAAGTGAACATAAGAAGCTTGCGAGATTTTCCATCCATGCCATACCCAATAGGATATGCACCAAACCAACATCATAATAATCTGATCCATAATGAAATGGCATATGACAAAGAAATGTTAGCAGAACAATACTACACGGCATACCAATTGCTGACAGGTACTCACAAATTATGACACATTTGATATAGGAACTCCTTAATCACAATAGTATATATTACTATTTGTTAATGTGTGAATATATAATTACAGATGAGCAAAAAACTATTGTCAATACCATTATGTCTGTGGTTAACACTCAATCAGCTGCAGTTTACTTTCTCTATGGATATGGTGGAACTGGCAAAACATTTGTTTGGACAACCTTATCATCTGGTATACGCTCCAATGGTGGAATTGTTTGTACAATTGCTTCATTACTATTGCCTGGTGGTCGGATTGCACATTCCAAATTTGCTATACCAGTCCCTGCAACAGAAAATTCAACATGCAATATTCATCAAGGCAGTGAGTTAGCTGAATTATTAAAGGTTACAAAACTAATAGTCTGGGATAAAGCTCCAATGTGTCACAAATTTGCATTTGAGGCACTAGATAAAAGTCTTAAAGACATCATGCAAAACAATCTGCCTTTTGGAGGGAAAATTATGGTTTTTGGGGGAGATTTCAAACAGATCTTGCCAATTGTTCCAAAAGGTAATCGCTCAGACATCGTCCATGCAACTATAAATGCATCATACATTTGGGACCATTGCCAAATTCTTAAACTTATAAAAAACATGAGATTGCTATCAAATGCTCCCCAACAACCCAACAATGAAGAAATCAAACAATTTTCACATTGGCTACTTGACATAGGAGATGGAAAAATTGGACAATATAATGACGGATTTTCAGAAATCACTATTCCAGATGACTTTCTCATAAAAAAATTATGATGATCCTATCCATGCTATTGTTGAAGCCACCTATCCCAGCTTGATAGATAACTACAGTGACACATATTACTTGCAAAAAAGAGCTGTTCTTGCCTCTAAAAAAGAAATTGTTGACAAAATAAATGATTATGTCCTATCACTTATACCCAATCATGAAAAAGAGTATTGCAGCGCAGATAGTATTGATAAATAAGATGAATTGCTCAACCCTGCTTTTGCATTATTGCCACCTAAATTCCTATATTCATTGCAAACATCAGGTATACCTAATCATAAATTAAAACTTAAGGTTGGAACTCCAATCATGCTATTACGAAATCTCGACCAGACTGATGGCCTGTGCAATGGAACTAGGCTCATTATCACCAAACTCGGATCTAATGTGATTGAGGCTGAAGTAATTACTGGGTCTAATTCAGGAAATAGGACATACATACCCAGAATAAATATGTCTCCTTCTGAATCTCCATGGCCATTCAAACTTATAAGGAGGTAGTTTCCATTCATAGTTTCTTATGCTATGACTATAAACAAATTTCAGGGACAATCATTACACCACATAGGACTGTATTTGCCACACCCAGTTTTTAGTCATGGCCAACTATATGTTGCACTCTCAAGGGTCAAAAGAAAAGATGGACTTCATATTCTCATACATGACAATGATGGTAATCCAAAAAATATTACCACTAATGTTGTTTACAACGAAGTCTTTGCCAATTTATAAAAAGGTATCCTTCCATCATACAATACAATTATGCTGTCGCATTAATTACACCTTTCTGTTTGTTTGTTTTATTCAGTCTGACATATAACACATGCACTATGTATGTTGTTGCATTCCAAAATTGTTATAGTCACTTCGGGGAATTCAATGAAACTTCAACTAATTTATTTAATTCTACATTATATTCTATTTTACTCCTTTTGTTCAGTTTGACATATAACACATATACCATGTATGTTGTTGCATTCCAAAATTCCTATACTGACTTCGGGGAATTCAATCCAACTTCAACAAATTTATTTAATGCTGCAAATGTTATCTGAAAAATTTATATTACATGGTCAATATCAAATTGCTTATTTCATGGTAATTTATTTATATAACTACAAATCATACAATAATTTATGAAATACACGTATAAATCCATATTATGGTTAATTAAATTGAAATCCTTTTCTATTTAATGTGATTTAACGAAAATGTTTTCCAACTACCTGGACCACCCCTGCACATTTTGTATTCGTGCTTACACTCCTATACGATTGATTTTTACACTTCCACTTAGTCTACAAATAAATCCAACTTCAATCCTTTAATATTTAATATGATATGATATGATATGATGAATATGAATGATATCATATGATTTAATTTAATGAAAATGTTTTTGAAGTCCCTGGGGTGCTGGACCATCCATCCACAGTTTGTATTCATGCTTTCAGTCCTATTCCATAACCTTTTGAACATCCACTTACTCTACAAATAAATTCAACTTATATTCACTGTCAAATTAAAATTACACCAACGAATCCGTATTCCTAATAAATACACTGCACAACTGCTGCTCAACCCTTACTTTTCTCGATACGTACACGCTTCCTACACGCTTCATATCCCCGCTTACTCTGCTATCAGATTGCCTTCTAAACTTCCACTTTGTTTACAAAAAAAAATCCGCTTTCCCATCCCACATAAGACTTACACCACTAAGGCACTATCGTAATAAATGCACTAAGACAATTACTGCAGTTGTATCTCCCTATACTACATCAGATGTAATCATTATCGAGAGATGTCAGCGCTGTATAGGGTTGTGACTCTTCACAACTCTTTTTTGCATCGTTCAACAACAAAGAGTCACCATTTAATTTAATTTCTTAATTAAATCAATCATTATATCGATATAACACCACCGCCACTTACAACACTTCTATACACATATATCTACGTATAGTACACATCCTCTTCATCTTCTTCGCATTCTGCCAAACCAAACTAAACTCCCTATTCATCTTCTTTGCATCCAAGAGTCACCATTTAATTTGTTAATTAAATCAGTCATTATATCGATATAACACCACCAACACTTACAACACTTCTATACATATATATATACCTATACTGCACTTCGTATTCATCCTCTTCGCATCTTGCCAAACCAAACTAGACTCCCTATTCATCTTCTTTGCATTCTTATGGCCACTTCCGCATCACGCTCCACTATTGTAATTTATTTCTTCTTCTTCTCATTTTCATCTTTCTTATATCTGTTTCCTCTATTCCTTTGGTTACTTAATATTTTCACATTATTCGTATAGTTCCCACGCGATCCAATGGACAACATAAGATTCACCGTACCTTTCAGAGTTCAAAAGGTAACATTTCACATAAAAAAACGTTTTCTACTTAACTGCATTTCCATTTTTTTCAACTGCCTCGCCTTACTTTCTTTGCCTGCAGAACCTTCTCCAAGTTCCTTTCGCCTATCACAGGCAATGGCTGCGCAACTACCCCAAATACGTTTTATTCCACTACGATGGCGAGATACATTTCATTAGGGTAAGAACACTCGGTACTAAATGCTTTTTTGCTGATGGCTTGAATGATTTTAGAAGGGCACACAACCTCCACGAAAGCGTGATTCTACGTTTGGTCACCGATGACAAAAACACCACTTTCACCGTTCATATTGACGGACCTGCACACCACCACTCTAGCCTAAAACCCATCATTTATAGAAGGAGATACATCTTTACTATTGATATCACAGATGATATGCTACAGCAGAACCTACCTTTAGTGCGTTATACTACACTTTTTTCAGTCTATCATACTTTGTGGTTTCCTCATCAATTTGTTTAACCATTCTTTCTTTTGATGATACAAACACTTCCTACAGCGGCTTCCAAATTTGTGTATGGCTCCAAAAAAAGTATTACCATCCACCACGGACTTTCAAAATCCACCAAATGGCCACTCACCATCCACCATGACATCCCTGTCATTACACAACCATGGTTCAACTTGATTCATGAAAAATATTTAAGACCCGGAGATGAGGTAGTATTTTACTACCGTTTTCATGACCATGCATGGGAGCTGCTCATAAGGAAAGCCATCGAATGGAACAACAGCAACACCGACCACGACTTTGATGATTAAGTTTTTTTATATTCATCTTTTTTTTTATAAAAAGTTTAATATTTTATGTTTCCTGCTACCACCACTAGACAATTTGCTCGCTTCAATATTACAAATATTTATGTTCCGTTAATTTTTCTCAGCGCTTTGTTTGTCATTTGATTTTTATATTGATTTTGCGAACTACGTTGAAGCGATAGGTCAATATTGTTAGTATTTAAACGAAAACAGAGATAGGTCAATATTGGCTTCTAAATTAGATTAAATGATGAAATCAAATGAACATTTAAGTTAGATTATATTATTCCATAATAATATAATGGTTCGAATTTTTGTTTCAAATAAATGGTTGCAATTAGTAAAACTGTTTTGATCAAAAGTGTAGCCGCAGGATTAAACCTTCTATTTGTATGCTATTGCCATTCATTGTGTCTTTACCTTTTTCGGTTTCCTTTGCACTGAAATACTAAAAACATGTGTCAGCTTTGTCTGATTTCGTTCTCATACACACTGCTGTTTCTATTATGTTTTTTTTTTACCCACGTCTGTGTGTAGTCCATTTTTGGCTTTATACAAAAAACCATATAGCTCAATACTGCCACCACCTGTAACAGATAACTACAAATTTGAATTTTTTTTGCTGAATTAAATTAAAATTTATTTAGGATCAGAATTAACTACTATTATTTATAGAGATAACAAAATTATTTAACATCACAACAAATTATTTGTATAAACTGAAACATTTTTTTAAAACAAAGACTAAAACATAGTTTTTTTATGAGTCTAAATTATCTTTTATAATCAAAATATTATTTTCATATGCTCACTAAACATTTTTACAAAATTATTTTTAAAATTTAGTTCCTCTTCACAATTAAATACATCTAAAATAATTTCTTTCCAGAAAAACAAAATATTTTTAATTTATTTCCCATGTTTCTTTTATATAATTTAAATCAACTCTAAAATATTTTCAACACAATCAAGTCTTCATGCAAATTATCTTTATGTTATATACAAACAGCATCCTGACAGATAGTATTTATATCACTTACAGTAAAAATATACAAACAGTACCCTGACAAATATTATTTTTTCACTTACAGTCTAATGATACAAGCAGCACCCTGACAAATAGTATTTATTTCGCTTACAGTAAAATACCGACCCGTGCATCGCACGGGCACTCCACTAGTTGATATATAAATTCTTGGCCACTGTTCTTCACTCCTTAATTAATTTATACATTTTTCTACTTATACTAAATGATCCTTTACGTGAGTTTATGCAAATTAAAAGTTGGCTATAGTTTCCTGACTGTTTCATGGATCATCAAATTATTTCACTATGCCCTCTTACAAAGGGTCCTTATTAAGTTATTAGGCTGTACTAAAAGTGACGATGTTAGAGTCTGGTAAGAAGAGTTAATCATCTTTTTCGTCCTTTATTTTTTTTTTTCAAAATTTATTCTTAATTCCTAAATTTTTAGCTATTTAACTAAAAAAAAAAGTTGATATTTCCTGTTTTTCCATGAAATACTAAAACAAGTGATATTTCTTAAAGTGCACTTTAGAAAGTCGTCATTTCCTTTCTCAAAGTTGTTTATAAAATTGAATTGGCTCGATAAATCTGACTATCGAAACCTAACTAATTAAATTAGTCGGGTTGATTTGGTTAAATGGTTATTTTCACTTAAAATTCAAATAACACTACTTATACTCATTTTGATTTTTGGATTTATCTTTCTATGACACGATGACTCGATCAATTATTTATGAACTTTAGATTAATACATTTTATTTTCTTTTATTTATGTCTTTTTTCCTTCATTTTTGAATTTGATCTCTTTATAATCTTATCTATTATCATTATGTCTCTTAATTTTTTTTGTTTTACCATATGTCTTAATTTGATCATATTTACTATGTAATTTCTATCATATTTTGAATAAAAAAATTGAGAGTATAAAGTAAAAACTATAGAAAGAATATATAATAAATAAAATAAAAATTTATTTTTTAAAAAGTAAAAGATATTTTTACCTTACATTGTTATAGTATTAAAAATATACGTAAAATAGACAATAACCAGAGATGAAAACTTATAATATTGTTTTATTATAATTTGATTATCTAAACTGACCCGAGATTTTGTTTTTTTTCTTCAAATCTCAAATTAAACCAATTTGGATTTTGTTATACTAAAAATATGAACCAATCTAACTCAAATTCCTAAAAAATATTACATATTGAATTGTTCATGCAATCAAATCTCTACTACATAAAAGAGTTTTAACATCGATTCCAGAGGAGTTTCAACATCGGTTATAGAGCCGATATTGAAATGATGTCATTGAAAGTAGGCATTTTTAACATCGATTTTAAAAATTAATATTGTCAACACTTAGACAACATCGGTTTTTAAATAACTAATGTTAAAATATCCTATTAACATCATTTTTCTAAAACTGATGTTAATGATGATATTTTTTTTACAAAAATGTCCCTGCACATTTTGTAACATCGGTTTTTATCATAACTGATATTAACAAAGCAATGCTAAACCCTATTATTTTAGTAGTGAATGGGTGGAACAATAGGTGTGGGATTAGATTTGTTTAACTTGTTATTTTGAATTCAAATTTTGTACATAGAACTTTGTTAAAGAATTGAAGGAAATGCTTTGTTGCTCATTGTGGTTTTACTCACAAAATTATCTTTTGTAAAAAAATACACATAGTAAAAATATATTGACTTGTCCATTTCCAATTACTACTAGTGGGGGATTAAGAGGTGAAACTAAGGCCTTTCGTATTGGGATAGGATTACATCAAGGCTTAGCTTTAATTTCTTATTTGTTTAATCTAGTCTTAGACATTATTTTCAACACAGACAAAAGATGATCTAATTACACGCTTTTTACAAATGATATAGTCTTGATTGAAGAATCAAGGGAAGTAGTTAACAGTAAGCTTGAACTTTAGTTGTAGACTATGAAAACAAAAAGGTTTTCATTTTAGTAGCAAAACAAAGTTCATGTATTGCAATTTTAGCAAAAGACAACATGATTTTAGCTCCAAAATAAAATAAGGAGAAGATGTTATACCACATGTTTCTAAGTTTAAATATTTGGAATCCATTATTCAAGATGATGGAGAAATTAATGAGAATGTCACACATATGATACAAGCGGGATGACTTAAATGAAGAAAGACATTAGAGGTTATTTTTAATCGCAAAAGTACTTGCTAAACTCAAAGGTAAGTTTTATTGTACAACTATATGTCCATTTATACCGTATAGTAATTTTTTGGTTAGGAAAAAAAATATAATATTACTCACAAGTACATGGGATGTTTGAACCCTTTTACATCAAAAGAAATACTAAAAAAGAATAAAAGCATATATGATCCCACCTGAAGCATAACATCAGTTATGCAATATTTATAGCAAACATCATAAATATTAGATAACCAAGGTATACCTCATATACTTACCAAAATTTAGAGTTAACTGACATCAGGGTCGACATAGCCAAGATGGGCTCTACGATCTCACATGTTAGACTGTAGGTACCCTCTGTTATAAGGACCTGAGGGGGAGACCTGCAAAACAAAGGACTTCGACTTTAAGTAAATACGCGAGTAAGTTGAGAATAGAATGAAAATGGTGAGATAGAACCTGGTAATTATAGAGTGGGATAACTTCGGGTCCTTGATTGTAGGAGTCGTTACAGTGGTGTAAGAACCCTTATAGATAATTCCTAGCTTGTAGATAATAAATAGTAGATAAATCGTAGCTTATAAATCCGTCCCTTATAGATAATTAAGTACTGGTATCTAGATAAAGGAGTTGTAACATTATCATTAATATTAAAATATTAAGGTATTAAGTGATAACCTGTCGGCCAGTAGTCAGGCTGCTAAGGATGGTGTGTCCGTGTTCCAGTGCTAGGGTTGACTTGGAGGGCTGATGTGCGTATTGGAGTGCCACGTCACTTGCCACGTCCATTTTGTGGACTCCAGACAGTACATAAGCCCCCTAAACTCTGAGCCAACTTATTAGTGAAAGAGGTTATCCGTGTCGAGGGTAGCAACCTTGACAGGTTTGAGGGTTGCGGGTTTGTCAAGCCCCATAGCCTGGACAAGTGTTGTTTGAGCTATTTCTGCTAAGTTTTCCAGGGATTAGTTCGGCCACTTCTCGTGCCTATGTTCAATCTTCAAGCAATCCACTTGAGATTTTCCATTAACTTAGTAAAACTCTTTACAACTTCTGAACAACCTTGGGATTCCTCTCCCTTGTGTTTATGATTTTTAGAAAGTACAAAAGATTTTCTCTCTTTTTAGTGATGATGATACAAGTTGAAGATCTTAGAAGAATACTCAATTGATTTGCAAGTGTTAGGCCATTGATTTGTTTTTGAGAGAATATGTCACTTAGGTTCTGATGGAAAATGATGTAGCTCCATGTGGAGCTTGTAGGCCTTGGATCTTCTTCATTAATGGAGTCCTTTGCTTCATGAATTTTAATGGCAGCGGAATGGAGAAGAAGAAGAGTTGAGAGGAGACGCCACTTCAAGGAGAAGATGAGTCAAAAAGAAGCTCACCACCATATGAAGCCATGGATAAGAGCTTGGAGGTAGGAGAAGAAGAATGAAGGGAGAAAGAGCACGAAATTTTGTGCCTCAAAAGAGGTCTAAACTTTGAAGTTTAATTCTCAAATGATCAAAGTTCAAAAAATGCACACACATGACCTCTATTTATAGCCTAAGTGTCACACAAAATTGGAGGAAAATTTGAATTTCTATTCAAATTTCACTTAGATTTGAAATTGAATTTGTGGAGCCAAATTTTGGAGCCAAAATTTCACTAATTATGATTAGTGAATTTTAGTTATGGTTCAGCCCACTAATCCAAAATCAAGTCCAAGAATCTCCACTAAGTGTGCTTAGGTGCATGAGGCATGTAAAGTATGAAGGACATGCACAAAGTGTGACTATATGATGTGGCAATGGGGTGTAGCAAGCAAATGCTCACCTCCCCCTCTAAAATTTAATTGGATTGGGCTTCTCCAAATTCAGTTAAATTTATTTTCCAACACATACATCAAATATTCACTTAATGCATGTGAAATTAAAAAACTACCCTTAATACAAAAACTAGTCTAGGTGCCCTAAAATATAAGGGCTGAAAAATCTTACATTTCTAGGATACCCTACCTACATTATGGAGCCCTAAATACAAGGCCCAAAAATAATAAAACCTTAATATAATATGTACAAAGATAAGTGGAGTCATACTTAGCCCATGGGCCTGAAATCTACCCTAAGGCTCATGAGAACCCTAGGGCCTTCTCTTGCATCTCTAGCCCAATCTACTTGGAGTCTTCTATCTAATGCCCTTGTGGGGGTAGGATTGCATCAGAAAACTCTAAATATTTTCATAGACAAGTCACATATTTATATGTCCTTGGTGGCTTTTCAAAAACTTTTGAAGAGATGTGACTTTTCAGAATATTTTACAAAAATTCTCTCACTGGTAATCGATTACAATGTCTTGATAATCGATTACACAGTTATGTTTTGAAGGTCATGACTTTTCAAAGTTAACTTATGAAGTTTTGTCACTGATAATCAATTACAGACAAGTGGTAATCGATTACAACATTTGAAATTCAAATTTCAAAATCCTTCTAGAAATATTTTTATGTAATTTGTCTCTGGTAACCGATTACAATACTTGGTAATCGATTACCAGTGCAAAAAAACTTATTTTTGTGCTGGTAAAACATCTTTTAAAGCTTTATATAATCATTTTAAAATCAAGCTTTTGAGGCCAAACCTTATTAACCAATGTGAGATTCTTTTAACAAATAAACTAAGTCTTTATCTGACTCTTGATCTTAGTTTCTTGATCTTGAATTAAAGCTTGAAGCAATCTTGATCTTTGACATCATCAAAAACCTGTATACATACATTCACAAGACATACTTTTCATTTTGCAGGCAAAGTCAAACGTTCAATGTGGAAAAAGATCCCTATATTTGACCATTCTACCCTTTCTGATCGCTAGAGGGTGCATTAAAGATAGGCGTTTCATTTTTATTTTGTTGCAGGCGAGTGCAACGCTCGCACATTACTTTTGCACACATGTCACACAAGGAGTGGGCATGTCTTAGAGACACGATATGTGGCTTGGTGGGACTGCATCATGGTGCGAATTTTTAGGGTGTCATTTCAACTATTATGCTTTTGCTCAGCATTGGCATGGCGATTGCGAGTACTTCAAAAATCCCATCTATTTCTTCTTCAGCTTCACCAGTTCCAACTCTAATTGTCTTGTCGTTGGCATTGACATCCTTCTCTTCTCGCCCCAATGTCTCCTTAGATCACGTTTACACTTCTCGTAATATTGATTTGATGTGGAGCAAGGGATACAGACCGGAGTAAAGAACTCCAACTGACTTCATGTCTTCTTTTGACAAAAACCTCATTCGGTTAGTCGAGGTTCAAACTGCAACAGACTCTGTGAAGGTCTTTGTGCAGAGAAGTTTGGCAATCTAGAGGAGAATAGACAAAGGCATCAATAAGCTCTGAGCAAGGTTGCCTCTTTAGAAACTGAGGTCGTAAAGTAAAGGGTCGCTGCTTGGATAGTGTGGAAAGTAGAACATCCCAAGGTGGTCAATGCTATAGTCGCCTTTGCTGAGGCCACTCGGTCTAACCATGGGTTGTCGTCCAGGGTCAGTGATGCTCTAGCTAAGTTGTTGTGCACCAAACTAGCATTGTAAGGACTTACTAAGAGAGAAAAATGGCTTTACTGGCAAGGTGGAGAGTACTACTACAAAGAAGGAGGAGCTTGCTAAGGTGATTGCTAACCTTCAGGCCAGGTTGAAGGAGTCAGAGTCCAAGCTGAAGGAGTTTGAGCTCAAGGTGTCAAAGGAGAGGGAGGCCAAGAAGGAGCTGGAGGAGGAGCTGCTAGCGTTTAAGAAGGAAGCCGTGGAGTAGCACAGAAGGGCTTTTACAAGGATGTTAGGAAGGCCAGGTTCTTCACCATAGATCTTGACTTAGGTCTTTTTGATCCATTTAAGGATGTGAAGGATGGCAAATTACTTGATGAGGAAGAAATAGCTGCCACAAAGGAGGACGTCAACGAGGAGCAAGATGTTGGGGCTAATGTTTAGGCCCACCTTTTATTTTTTCTTTACTGGATTTTGGGCCGTAATGGTTTTGTAACATTGACAATTTTCCTCTTGTTATAATGCATCTGCTTTGCTTTACTTTTTTGTTGGAATTTTGTCTTGCCTTTCATGTTGTTGTGCCTTGTTTATACCATGCTCTATTGCGTGTGGTAGTGGGGATAGGCCACCTATCTTGAGGAGAATGAGATATTGGCAGCATAGGAAGCGAGACCTTGGCGGATTTGTATGAAATAGAGAATTAGATGACATCAGATCATCTCGGGTTTGATTTTGACCTGGTTAAAGGTCTTGCCAATCAATCTGGTGATGCTCCCTTTCTGCCTTGTGGAACCTCTTATTCGAGGACAAGTGTTTTAATATGGACCTTTGGCTATGCTCGTCGTAGTTTCAAAGGAATAAGCTAACCAAGAGTGTGCCTTGGGTTTTGTAGGAATGCTTACCAAGGGCGGACCTTGGGTTTCTTGTGTTCCTACAAAGATAAGATTTAATAATAGAGAAGCTCACTAGGGGCGATCCTTGCGTACCTTAGGTTCTTATGAAGAGGAAACTTGGCAACGGAGAGGCTCACCAAGGGCAGACCTTGGGTTTAACAAGCCTTAGACCATAGACGTGTTTGTTCTGGTATTAACAGGCTCACTAAGGGCGGACCATGGGTTTGACGAGCCTTTGGAGACGTGAGACTCACCAAGGACAAACCTTAGGTTTGATGGCCTTTAGATTATCGGCTAGGAACGCGTCCGTCCTGGATTTTGGCGAGACTTGCCAAGGGTGAACCTTGGGTTTGACAAGCCAAAGGCAGGCCTAGGGTATGACAAGCCTTTGTAAGGTTGATACAAGAAAATTATAAAAACTAAAAGGAGATAGAACATTATTCAATTTAGTCACTTGAATACAATTTCCTTTCATTCCTCGGGTGTGCCTCGTTAAAACCTCTCAAGCCAAAACCCTAATTTTTCTCTTTTAGGACAAAAGACTTGAGTAGGAATAAGAGTACAACACTTGGTCTTGTTGTTGGTCAACTAAAATAGAACTTTAGATGGGTAGCATTCCATGTTTTTGGAATTGTTTTACCATTTAGTTCATGTAGCCTATATGCTCAATTGTCTAAGTTTGCCACGACCCTGAATGAGCCTTCCCAGTTGTGTCCTTGCTTTCCCGCTCGGGGATCTTTCCTTGCTTCACCTCAAACTCGCCACACTAGGTCGCCAAGCTGAGAGGCTCAAGGCCAAACCTTGGTACTGTATCTTTTTGATGCTCAGAGCTTGGTGGTCTCTTCCTTGATTTTGGCCATATCATGGACTTCATCCTTTATCTCTAGTTCCACCCTCATGTTGTCTTCATTCTACTGTTCTTGAAAAAACAACCTCCTTGTCAACAGTTCCTCGACTTTGACTTGGATCATGGCGTCAGTGCCATATGTAAGGTGGAAAGGAGTTTTGTTGGTTGTTGGTTGTTGTTTGGGGTGAACAATGATAAGCCTAAAGTATGCTAGGGAGTTCCTCCTTCCATAGACCCTTGGACTTGTAAAGTCTTATGCGCACAGATTTAAGGACAACCCTGTTTGCAGCCTCCATTTGACCATTGGTCTAGGGGTGCTCGACAGAAGTCACGAGGTGCTTGACACCTAGCCTCGTCAAGAATTCTTCATAAGCTTGAGCTTTGAATTGAGTACCGTTGTCAGTGAGGATGACATAAGGGAAACCATATCTACATATGAGGTGTTTCTAAGTGAACTTTTCTACCATGTAGGCTGAGATTTCTTGTAATGGCCTTGCGTCGATCCATTTAGTGAAATAGTCGATGGCAACCAATAAGAACTTGACCGCTCCTGAGGCTTTTGAAAATGGTCCCAATCTGTCCATCCCCCACATGGAGAAAGGCCAAGGGGAGCTCAAGCCATGGAGGTTGTCAGGTGGTATGCATGGCACATCTATAAATTCTTGGCATTGTTTGCACATCCTTGTGAAGTCGAGGGATTCAACCAATAGTAGTCGGCAAGCACCACTTTGGTTGCTAGGGAGTGTCCCTCGGTATGGAGGCTACCTATTCCTTCATGTAGCTCTCGCATGACATAGTCAGCTTGTTGGCTGTTCAAGCATTTGAGCAAGGGTGTTGTCAACCTTCTTTTGAACAATTCACCGTCAAGGATGACATAATAGTTGACCTTCCTTTTCAGGCGTTGGGCTTGATTTTCGTTTGGAGGCAACAACCCCCGAATTAAGAAATTCTTATAGGGGGTCATCTAGTCTAGTTCCTCCACTTCTCCTGCCATGACCTCCTTGGTGTTTATGGTTAGAGCTAGGAGTGTCTCCTAGATGATGGTTTAGAAATGCTCGGTCTTTTTCGTGCTAGCCAGTTTGGAGAGAAGGTTTGTTCTAGTGTTGCTCTCCCTCGGTGTGACACCCTCTACCTCTACATACATATAAATAAGAAAAATATATAAAAATACAGATAAACAAATTCACGTGGGTAAAAGGTTCACATTTGCTTTAATATTACCAAATAAAACTTATTAAAAACATATCCGACTCAGAACAAGGCCGTCAAAGTTTACAAAAGAAATTTTGTTAAATCAATGAGGTAAAATAAAATGAAATAACATCATGTAATTAAAAATAAAAACTCATCCCCAATGTCACATCCTATCAGAGCATTGTGTCCTAATGTCCTCTAGCACGAGATTCTTTAAAGTCATCCACCTAGTTATCTGTCTCACGAACACAAGGTTCGAGATTATCACAGGATCCAAATACAAATAGCACACACAAAGTGAATTATCACATTTTAAAAAAATATAAATAACCAAAGACGTAATCAAAATAAATTATGAAAGTATTTATAACATAGCTCAACTTAATACAATCCACGTCACTTCGCGACTTTATCATTTAAAATTCATTTTTCACTCATCAATCACATTACACATGAATCACACACTTGGGTCAAGACGTAATAACACTTATCAATTTCATAATTGTCATACCCTAATTTCGTCCGGGGACCATTATTTGTCGGCATGCGACCTTCGTTTGACCACTTCAAAATGTTTAACACCCATCAACGGGGAATCCTTAAAATTCTGAGATGTTTTAGAGAGAAACCGGCCAAAAACACGAAAACGGGAGTGTATTTAGCAAAGTCGGGTGTGTGTAAATAGACTGTTACACTCTAATTTCATTCGGGGACCATTGTTGATCGCTTTGAAAGGCTTAACACCCATCACGGTGGAAGCCGTAAAGTTCCGTGAGGTTTCGAAAAGAAAACAGCCAAAAACACAAAAACGGGGTGGGGGTGAACTTATCAAGATAGGGGTGTAAATAGAAATTTTCGAATCTAAGCCATTCTGGAAGCTGGGTTGCTTAATGAGGAAGCAACCTAGCTTGCCTGGGCGAGTTGGGCGGCAACCTCCTCCCCTGTTTTGTTGAAAAATGGCTTCTGAGGCTTCCATAAAATTCCCGTAACCCTAAATAAGCATATTTCACTTAAGATGGGTGATAAGGAAGAGAAAAAAAAGAAGAAAATCAAGTCCAATATGCTTCCGTAATTCTTTTGTATAATACGAAAAAATGGGGGTGAACTTAGTAAAAGGGGGGGTGCCTCAAGAAGCTTCCTGAGGAAGGCACTTGCTCGCCTGGGCGAGCTGGGCGGCAAGCACCACCCCCTTTTTTTCTATAAATAGGCCAAGGGTGGCTGTTCCAAAGGGTCCCTGACCCCTATGCTATGCATTTCAGCTGTTTTTGGTGAAAAAAATGTTTTCATGAAGAAAATCCAAGTTGAGGTGCTTCCGTAACGCTTCCAAGACGTTTCCGTGAGCAATTTCGTGAAGATTTTCCATCGTTCGTCGCCGTTCTTCGTCCATTCTTCATGCGTTCTTCGTTCTTCAACCGGTAAGTTTTCGAATCCGAGACTTTCAATTCATTTCTTTTTTTGTTGGCTTTCATCTTCATTTTGTTCACTTTTGGTTTTCTTTTCTTCCGTTTTTAACGAGCTTTAACCGATCGTTTAAGTCGTTATCTTGACTAATAAATGATAAAATGAATTTCAACCAATCATTTGTGTTGTAATGTCGTTTAATTACTGTTAATGCAAAATCTAACCGATTGTTCACGCTGTAACCTCGGTTAAATAAAAAAAGCAAATAATAATAAAATGATCAAAATATCTTGAAAAAAATAATAATAAAATAATCAAAAAAATCAATCGGACATTTTTCCTTTGAGAGTTTCCTTGAATGAATTGACTAATAACCAAAGTGAAACTAAGGCTAAAATCAACTCATAAACCAAGCTTTGTCCGCAAAAAGTCACTTAAAACCGTTTTAAGGTCCAATGCCTTAAAACGGTCCTCTTTGCTTTTATCAGTTAACATGGACCGTTCAAAAGCATAAAATCAACACATAACTTTACCGCTTTTGCTAGAACTACGTAGGTCTGAGTTCCTCACCATAAATCGAGGATACGTAGGAGCAAAAGCTCTGCTTTTGTCAACCACCCCTATTCAAACAAACCAAGAGATCGTTAATGGTCTAATGCCTTAACGTTTCTCTCCTTTCATAAAATAAGAGATCGTTAATGGTCCAATGCCTTAACGTTTCTCTCCTTTCAAAAGAATCAAAAGATCGTTTAATGGTCCAATGCCTTAAACGACTTTTGTTCGGTTTAAATCAATCTTGCAGAAAAAGATAAAAAAAAACAACTTAACCTACGTTTAGTTCTCAAAGAACTATGTAGGTCTGATTTCCTCATCACAATTGAGGATACATAGGAGCGAGGGAAACACTGTTGTTGACCACAAAAATAAAAAACATGAAAAGCATAAAAATACAAAAACATAAAAAGGGAAAATGAAAACAGGTTGAAGTCATGATATTGCACACTCGATAGAGGCTGTCGTCCCTTGTGACGGACACGTGGGGTGCTAATACCTTCCCCGTGCATAAAAACAACTCCCGAACCTTTCATGATTAAAGTTCGTAGACCACATGTTTCGGTTTTTTTTTACGTTTTCCTCGAATAAATGTTGGCGGCGACTCCGCGCGTTTTCCTCCCTTGGAAGACGCACCCGTGAGCCCCGCGTCACCCTCCTGCCGAAGGGTAGGTTGTGATAGTTGGCGACTCCACTGGGGACTGTTTTAAAGAGAGTTAGGCCTTCCAATCTTGTGCAATATCTTGTTTTCCCTTTTATCAGTTTCTATTTACTCCCTTTACGTTCTTGTATATAACTCTTTGATGCTTTTAGTGTGCTTTTTAATGTATGCATGAGATAGATATTTATTCATTTGATGCACACAAACACCAACACTATTTGCACACACGGGGAGTTGGAAGAAAAAGGGGGGCCCTACAGCCAGGTCCATGGGAACATAGGAAGTGGAGGTGAATCTATGGTCACACTAAGTCTCCGACTTGCTTGATGACGGTGAAACCTGATGTAGAATTTTTCTCTTCGATGATATATTGTCGTTGGAAGTCCCTACCGCCACAATGTTGATATCACGGGAATAATATCTCTAGAAATTGTTTAGGGAGATATGACCACCTTGGGAATTATCAATAAAAGCCTTTTAGTTCCTCCCGTTTAGGTCCCTAAAACAGGGTCACGAAGCGAACACGCTGCGTGCCTTTTAAACACTGCCATGCATATAGCCTAAATGTCATGAACGCCTTTGCTGTATGATTATTTGTGGATATTGCCATACTGTGTACATCCCCGTGTTGCGCTTTTGCACGTCTGCATCATGTCATCACACACGCGTTGTATGTTGAACTTGTCTTTTGTCACGGGAAGCCGGAAGGTCCATATCACCTTCTTAACTGCACACATGGGACACTGCGCCCCCAAATGCGAAAGTAAGAAGAGATGATTTTCTGGGCTCTCGTGTCCATAAATGCATTCATATCATGCATTGCATAAGCATCTCTTCTTAGCATCGTAATGGACATATTGTTCCTACATTTGTCACTTATCATTTCATGCATTGCATTTTGCATAAGTCATTTCTTCACCATGCATCTGCATCTAACATGTTTTTGGCACACCTTTTATTTTCATGTTCACTCATGCATGATCCTTGCATTTTCCTCTGCAAAACAAAGAAAGTCACGATAAAGCTCGAACAATGCATCATTCGTATACATCCATGTTTTTCATTGGTTGCATTGCTCATTGTATTCTTTCCCTGAAAACCAAACTTTTATCATTGTTATCAAAAGGGAAGAATGCACTTTACGACACCCTTACCGAACGCATGCTAGAGCTGGAGTAATGTCTGAAGAAGACGAGGTGCAAGAGCGGATGAAGGCCGACATGGAGGCCATGAAAGAATAGATGGCCATAATGATAGAGACCATGATGAGCATGTAGAAGATAATGGAGGTCAATGCGGCTACAGTTGCCACTGTCAGTGTTGTTTCTGGGGTGGATCTAACTCCCCCATCTGTCTCAACCTAATAAATCATCCAACTACGGATATAGGCGACCCCCATTTTGTGCAAGTCCATAACAAGCAAGTTTTCCCACCATATGTCAATAATTCCACTCCTATACTCATTGAGAGCCAACAACCTCAATCTGATCATGCACATGTCTCTCAACCCATAGGGAGACACATGAAATGCCCCACCACAATCTAGCTGACTTCGAGCCTTGCCTCGGATATTCCACTGAAGGGAAAAGCAGTTGGTGGTATACCCCTACAACACACTTTGGAGGGCCCTCAATTTTGCCCCGAACCACAACCCTAGCATTCTACAGTGGGTAAAATCCTTCCTGCTATGGCAGAAATGGGAAAGTTGGATCATTAGGAGGAAAGGCTCAGGGCCATAGAAGGAGGCAGAGATTATGGTTTTAAGAGTTGTTCCTAGTACCCAATGTCGTCACCCCTCCCAAGTTAGAGGTGCCGGAATTTGACAAGTACAAGGGGTTGCCCCAAGAACCATCTAAAGATGTATTGTTGGAAGATGGGGGCATACGCAAAAGACGAGAAACTACTGATACATTTCTTCCAAGAAAGTCTTACTGGGGCAGCTGCCACCTAATATACTAACTTGGAACCTTCTCGAGTCCATTCTTGGAAGAACCTAATGGTTTCCTTCGTTAGGTAGTATTACTACAATTCTGATATGGCTTCGGATAGGTTGCAACTACAGAACATGGGTAAAAAGGGCATGAATCCTTCAAAGAATATGCCAAAAGGTGGAAGGATATGGCAGCCCAAGTGGCGACCCCAATAACAGAAAGGGAGATGATAACAGTGATAGTAGACACATTACCAGTGTTTTACTATGAAAAGAAATGGTGGGGTACGCACCTTCAAGCTTCACAGATTTGGTCTTCACCGGCGAAAGGATCGAAGTGGGTTTGAAAAGAGGCAAATTTGATCATCCTGCTCTGACAAATGAGAAAATTAGGGCAAATGAAGAGGGTGAGAATGAGGGAGAAACCCATGTTGTGACTGCCTTTGCTATACGACCAAACTTCCCACCAGCCCAACAATGTCATCGCTCAGCCAATATCATCCCTTCTCATTACCCACCACCTAGTCATCCACAAAGGCCATCCCTAAATCATCCACAAAGTTTGCTGGCCACAAATCCAATGCCAAGCGCAAACCAAAACACCAACCAAGAAATGAATTTTGCAGCAAAAAAGCTTGTAGAATTCACCCCAATTCTGGTGTCCTATGCTGACTTGCTCCCACATCTACTCGATAATTCAATGGTTGCCATAACCCCAACCAAGGTTCCTCAACCTCCATTTTTCCGAGGATACGACTCGAATGCAGCATGTGCTTATCATGGAGGGGCCCCGGGGCATTCTATTTAGCATTGTAGGACCCTAAAGCATAAGGTGCAAGGTCTAATTGATGCGGGTTGACTGAAATTTGAGGAGAATTGCTTGTGAATCCTGGCATTCACAAGAGATGCCACACATGGGGCAATTTGAAGGTTGTTGCTAGATGTCTCTAATGACTCATTAGGATTTTCAAGTTTATGACATTATTGTAAACCACAATAACAATGCTAACTAATATGGATAAATTTGACATCCTTGTCTCTCTCATCCTCTCACAATTACATCTTTGCTTATTCAACTTCCACCGGAATGTGAGTGTAAGCCATTGGTTTGTTTGCTCAAGCGACCTGTGCTCCTAAGTGTTTTGACTTCCAAGCCCGTTCAATTAGAGATTACTCGTCCTGCACGTTGGTGGGGGTGCCGTAAAACAACGAGTAAAGTTCAAAACAATAAGTTTCAGAATAAGAAAAAAGAAAAACCATTTGATTGACTGTGTTTTCAAGTGAAAATATAAACATTCATGTGACCTCATTTTATCATTCCTGAAAGTTTGTCTTTTTGAGAGAGAAGTGAGTTATCAAGAATAGGAGTCATTTGACTTAATCCGTCAAACTAAAAAAATCCTTCAAATGTTTCTCGAGAATCAACCGCTTCTTTCATTCTTCCTTGCTACAAGGTTGTGAAAACAAGACAACGATTGATACCTCAAAGCCCTACACTGGGGAAATGAGGGGCACCGTGCATGAGCCTCAAGCGAACCTAGGGGCAGATCAAAAGTTCTCACCCAGCGATGTTTTTAAATGAAAAAGATGGGAACAAACCTTGGGATTTCAATGAATTGATTAAACGGCTCCACTGCCGTCACTCCAAAATTGTCAAGTGACTAAATCAAACAGAACATACACTCTGAGGGAGTTCCCGAAGAGACTTGCAAAGATAAGATGACGTTGCATGAATTATCACCTCTTTCAAAAGGACAATTAATCCGTGTCTTCCAAAAAATCAAATCAAAATCAAATCACAAAATAGGGAAAGAATGTCATGAACATTGTACAACTTTCCATTACATTGCATTGTTGCATACGAAGTCTGCATTTACCACATTTCAAGACAAAGGTTGCATGCATTTGCATCCCTAAAAATCATGTTAACTGCATAAATTTCTTACATCTAATGTCCAATCTTTTGAGTTTGGGATGAAGGGCCCTCTTGATGAGTCAATCTCTTGCTTTCTCATAAGGGTGGAGCCTTGGGTACTAGTACCTATTGCCTTTAGAGGACTACACGTCCTCGACTTTAAAGGACTAGACGTCCTCAACTTTAGAGGACTAGATGTCCTCGACTCTAGAGGACTACACGTCCTCAAATTTAGAGGGATACACGTCCTCGCCTCAAAGGGCTTCACGTCCTCACCTTTAGAGGGCTTCACGTCCTCGCCTTCAGAGGACTGCACGTCCTCACCTTAAGAGGGCTTCACGTCCTTACCTTTAGAGGACTGAATGTCATTGCCTTTAGAGGGCTACACACCCTCGCCGTAAGAGGGCTGCACGCCCTTGCCTTTAGAGGATTGCACGTCCTCGCCTTTAGAGGGCTTCACGTCCTCACCTTTAGAGGGCTACATGCCCTCACCGTAAGAGGGTTACACGCCCTTGCCTTCAGAGGATTGCACATCCTTGCCTTCAGAGGGCTACACATCCTCACCTTCAGAGGGCTGTACGTCCTTGCCTTCAGAGGGCTACACGTCCTCGCCTTCAGAAGGCTACACGTCCTCACTTCCGAGGGCTACACGTCCTCACTTCAGAGGGCTCCACATCCATGCCTTCAGAGAACTCAAGGTCCTCTACCCTTAATGCATAACCAAGAATTACGCTCCCGGGAAAGGGGCCAGTAGCTTCCTTTTATCAGTTCCTTGGCCACCCCCTGATCTTGGGGGGGGGGGGGGAGCAATTGTGCAAGCACAGCCAGAGGAGGAGGCAGGTCTCCGGCTTTGATGAGGAGGCTATCGCACAACTACTATGCATACCAGGGCAAGATTTTGCCCAGACCTCTACAGGGAGACGAGTGCGGATCATGTGCCTCTGTCTTGGGGTTTCCAGCTCTGATTACGGGCCTCTGTCAGTTCTACGGAGTGCCCATTGCCCCTAACAAAGTCATCAAGCCCCCTATTAACAGGGATTTCATCAAGAAGTACTGTGCCCCCAGGCAGGGGCAGGGCGAGGTGTTAGACAAATGGCCTCAGTTATCTTAAGAAGGGGGGGTTGAATTAAGATAACAAGAACTATTCCCCAATTTAAAATTTCGCTCTCTCTCTTTTTAGATTAACAATGCACCCTTAACATGAATTACTCAAAAGACAATTCAGAATAAACTTCTTTAAAGGCAAAAGATAAATAGCAATAAATAAAAGAAGTTTAAGGGAAGAGAGAAATGCAAACTTGATTTATACTGGTTCGGTCACTTCCTGTGCCTACGTCCAGTCCTCAAGCAACCCACTTGAGATTTTCCACTCTCTTTGTAAAATCCTTTTACAAAGTCTGAATCACACAGGGACAACCCTTCCCTTGTGTTCAGGAATCCTTTACAACAAGAGACCATCGGTCTCTTAACCCCTTTTCGGAAGTAAAAAGAAAAGAAGAAGAAATCTCTCTTGAAAGAGACAGATTGTACAATGAAGATCAATCACAATTCCTTATTTGAATATGCAAGTGTTTGACCAAGGAATCTTTGAGAGGATAAGACATTTCAATTTAGAAAAACTCTCTTAATCTTTTGAGAGGATAAAACTTTTTGGGCAATCAAAAACTCTCTCTCTAAATTCGTGTTTCCAAGTCACATATAAATAGACCTTTGATGGCCATTCATAAACCATTTGAATAGATGTGACTCTTGAAAGTTATTTTCTGAAAATCTCCTCTGGTAATCGATTACAATAATTGTGTAATCGATTACATCCTCTGGTAATCGATTACCAGAGAGTAAATCTCTTGAAAAACACTTTTTAACTCAAATTACTTGGCCAAACCTTTTGCTAAATCAATTAGGAATTCCCTTCCTAAAATACTAGTGATCATCTTGATGTTGTGGCTTGTATTCTTGAATCATTTGCATCAAAATCATCATGATCATCATCAAAACATCAAAGTCATTTTCTTCTACACGAGGCACCACAATAGCCTGGGGACGGCCAACAACCGGCAACAGAGGCACCGCTACCACCTCCAGAGTCCACCAACGCTCATCTACAAAGGCTGGAGCGTTGCCTACGCCATGTGGCCGACCAGTAGGCGACCAAGTCCAAAGCAAAAGGTAAGTGAAAGTACTAGGCCCGTGACCGACAAGTCATCACGCGTCCGACTCAAGACATTAAAGAGGTCCAGGAAGGGAACCATTGAAGAGGGTTTTAGTGCGGCCCCGCAAGTCGACACAGGCTTCGAAAAACACCGATTCTAGAGCGTGGAACATCAGTAGCGTTTCAAGGCCATCGAAGGATGGTCATTCCTCAGACAGAGATAGGGGTAGCCGAGGGATGATGAATTTCTGCACTTCCTTGGAAGAGGCGAAGCCATACAACCAGGATCGCCAAACTTGTGATTCATCCAGTATTACTGCTTTCAGTTATTTTGTTATTCTGTTATTTCCTTCTGATTTGACATTATCTACTTCCAATTATTATGTCCATTATGATTGAACCGAACATGCAGTTATCTATCGAATTGTGAGTAATTTACCGCTTTTGGCATATGGTCGTACTTACTTTACGATGATTTGTCTAAAACGCAAAAATGTGTGTAAGCCTGGGGTACTTTCATTCGCACGCCTTTTTCAATGAAATGTAATTTTGGGTATCAACCGTGCCCAGGTTACGAGCTATATTTAATCTTTTGAAAAATGGACAAAACAAAAAAAAAAAACAACAAAAACAAACAAGAGCAAAAAATATGTTTTTTGACTAAAAAGCCAAGATGCTTTCGAAAAGAAATAAACTCCAGCTCTTTCTTTGAAAAAGATTCACTGATCAAAACACAAAAGGGTTTTGTTGAAAAAATGTGTATGCACCTGAAGGGTGAATGCTGTGAAAATTTTCTTGAACACCCAAAGTGGACTCGAATGAATGCATGAATTGATAAAAGAGCATGTTTTGGAAACGCTGGGTTGACTTAAATAGGGAAAATGAATCCTGAGCCTTAGTGTCACATGACCATAAAAACTTGATGCTTGAGTGTCCACATAGGCGCATGCATGACTGGTTTTGCATAAAATTTCCAAATCATCATTGTTGCATGTGTGTCATCGAAATAATGTGGGACATTCCTTTATCCCTGAACTGCTGGCCAAACCAATGCTCTGACATATATCATGTCCAGTCGTTCTACAAGCCTTGAGCCAAAATCCCAACTCACCATACACCTTGACCTAGGGTGAGAATGTCCATCCTCGCCCTCAAAAGAAAACAAAAAAAAAAAGAAAAAGAAGTTCCCGATCAAAGATCAGAAGAAAACAAAAGAAAAAGAAAGTTCCCTATCAAAGATTGGAAGAAAGCAAAATAAGAAAGAAAAATTCCCGATCAAAGATCGAAAAAAAACAAAAGAAATATACAAAAAGGTTTTTAGACCAGACAATATCTGAACAATACAGAATTGTCACAAGCAAACAAGAAAAGAGAGGAAACCATGACTTGAAGTGGTCCTCTCCCTTTGCTCGCCAACCAAAATCTTGTGTGCTGATGACTTTCTCGCCTTGCACTAAACAAAAACAGAAAAGGAAAAAGCCAAAACACTCAGAGTCAAATTTCCCACCAAAAACACTATTCCCAAAAAAGTCCTATTGATTCATGATCACGCATGTAATCTTTGATTTGATAGGAAATGATTTGTAAAATCAAGTCATGACATATCTATGGTTCGAAATTAGGACAAAACACTTGCCTATGTGAGGTTTATACACTCTGAGTGATTTTCTTCTATTTCAGTTGGACCCAGTGTTTCCTCTAAATGGTCGTTTAGAAATGAAATGTCGTTATCCAAAATCTCATTTGTGGTTGTGAGAAGATTTTATTAGCATACTCTCCTTCCCTAATAGACACATTGTTTTTCTCCAAAATTTATATGTTGCTCTGATCAGTTGGAGGTTTTGTTTCTTTACTAAAGCATGTTTGCATTTTAGTGAAAGAACACCGAGACTATTTTAGTCTCACACTGCTTTTTGCAAGAACTACGTAGGTTTGAGTTCCTCATCTCAAATTGAGAATACATAGGAGAAAAATCCCCGCTTTTGTCGACCACCCCATCTTGCTATCGTGACCCGTGAGTTTGGTAGCATGCGTAGACGCCTTACGGTTATCTGCACCTCATCATTTGGAGACCTCAAGTCTAATTGACAAGCAAAGACCAATGTGGTCATATGCGCCCTTTTCGGAGATGTCAGCTTCTTCCGGCCGAGACTCTTTTGGTCTCACAACATCTGCTGATCCTGACCCATGCGTCAGGTGACAGGCGGATATACCCAAGTGATTATCCGTACAAAGACAACATTTGTTGATCCTAACCCATGCATCAGGTGGCAGGCATATATACCCGAGTGATTATCCGTACAAAGACAACATCTGTTGATCTTGACCCATGCATCAGGTGGCAGACGAATATACCCAAGTGATTATCCGTACAAAGACAACATCTGCTGATCCTGACCCATGCGTCAGGTGGCAGGCGGATATACCCAAGTGATTATCCGTACAAAGACAACATTTGCTGATTCTGACCCATGCATCAGGTGCCAGGCAGATATACCCGAGTGATTATTCGTACAAAGACAACATCTGCTGATCCTGACCCATGCGTCAGGTGACAGGCGAATATACCCAAGTGATTATCCGTACAAAGACAACATCTGCTGATCCTGACCCATGCGTCAGGTGGCAGGTGGATATACCCAAGTGATTATCCGTACAAAGACAACATCTACTGATCCTGACCCATGCGTCAGGTGGCAGGCGGATATACCCAAGTGATTATCCGTACAAAGACAACATCTGCTGATCCTGACCCATGCGTCAGGTGGCAAGCGGAAATACCCCAAGTGGTTATCCGTACAAACACAACATCTGTTAATCCTAATCCATGCATCAGGTGGAGGGCGGAAATACCCCAAGTGGTTATCCGTACAAACACAACATCTGCTGATCTTGACCTATAAGTCAGGTGGCAGGTAGATATACCCAGCGGTTATCCGTACACACATAGTTCTGCTACCCAACCTATGAGAAGTCAGGTAGCATGCAGATATACCCAAGGGTTATCCGCACACACACACAAATCTGTTACCCCGACCTGTGAGAATTGGGTGACATGCGGAGACACCCAAGGGTTATCCGTACATACATTTATGCTACCTCGACCTATGAGAAGTCAGGTAGCATGCGAAGACGCCCTATACGATAATCTGCACATATTTCGAAGACAAAAATGTCTTCAGTCATTGCATGCCTTCAAATGCGACAATGTCCTCACACATTTCGAAGACAAAAGTGTCATCAGTCATTGCATGCCTTCAAAGGCGACAATAAACCTCATTTACATTTCGAAGACGACAATGTCTTCAGTCATTGTATGCCTTCAAAGGCGACAATATCCTCATCTACATTTCAAAGACGACAATGTCTTCAGTCATTGCATGCCTTCAAAAGAGGACAATGTCTTCATTTGCATTTTGAAGACGACAATGTCTTCACCTCAAAAACTTCGATATCTTTTTCCCCTGTGCTTCGTAGGACTCGACGTCCTTTGTTTGTACGCTTTAAAAAAAAGAGTGAAAATGAAAATGAATTAAACGAGAAAAGAAGGAATTTCAATGTCTTCATGCCTTCACGGGTTTTACTGCTTGGATTTGCTCTAGTGGCCGGTCGGGTAAAGATTCAGCTAGAACGAAATTAATGTCTTATCTTTACTTCCCTTTTATCTCCAATAAAAGATAAGTAAAGAGGGACAACTATCATACCCTAATTTCGTCCGGGGACCATCGTTTGTCGGCTTGCGACCTTCGTTTGACCACTTCAAAATGTTTAACACCCATCGTTGGGGAATCCATAAAGTTTCGGGATGTTTCAGGGAGAAACCGGCCAGAAACACGAAAATAGGAGTGTATTTAGCAAAGTGAGGTGTGTGTAAGTAGACTATTACACTCTAATTTCATCCGAGGACCATTTTTGATCGATTCAGAAGGCTTAACACCCATCACAGTGGAATCTGTAAAGTTTCGTGAGGTTTCGGAAAGAAAACAGCCAAAAACACAAAAATGGGGTGGGGGTGAACTTATCAAGATAGGGGTGTAACAAGCAATTTTCGAATCTAGGCCCTTCAAGTACATTTTGGAAGTTGGGTTGCTTAAGGAGGAAGCAATGTAGCTCGCTTGGGCGGCAACCTCCTCCCTCATTTTGTTGAAAAATGGCTTATGGGGCTTCCGTAATGCTTCCGTAAAATTCTCATAATCCTAAATAAGCATATTTCACTTAAGATGGGTGAGAAGGAAGAGAAAAAAAGAAAAAAAATCAAGTCTGATATGCTTCCGTAACTTTTCCGTAAATTACAAAAAAATAAGGGTGAACTTAGTAAAAGGGGGGTGCCTCAGGAAGCTTCCTGAGGAAGCCACCTACTTGCCTGGGCGAGCTGGGTGGCAAGAACCACCCCCTTTTTCTATAAATTGGCCGAAGGGGGCTATTCCAAAGGATCCCTGACCCCTATGCTATGCATTTCAGCTGTTTTGGGTGAAAAAACATGTTTCCGTGAAGAAAATCCAAGCCGAGGTGCTTCCGTAACGCTTTCGAGACGTTTCCGTGAGCAATTTTGTGAAGATTTTCCGTCATTCTTCGCCGTTCTTCGTCCGTTCTTCGTGCGTTCTTCATTCTTCAACCGATAAGTTTTTGAATCCGAGACTTTCAATTCATTTCTTGTTTTGTTGGCTTTCATCTTCATTTTGTTAACTTTCGGTTTTCTTTTCTTCCGTTTTTAACGAGCTTTAACTGATCGTTTAAGCCGTTATCTCACCTAATAAATGATAAAATGAATTTCAACCGATCATTTGTGTTGTAATGTCGTTTAATCACTGTTAAAGCAAAATCTAACCGATTGTTCACGTTGTAACTTCGGTTAAATAAAAAAGAAAATAATAATAAAATAATCAAAATATCTTGAAAAAAAATTAATAATAAAATAATCAAAAAAATCAAACGGAAATTTTTCCTTTGAGAGTTTCCTTGAATGAATTGACTAATAACCAAAGTGAAACTAAGGCTAAAATCAACTCACAAACCAAGTTTTGTCCGCAAAAAGTCACCTAAAACCGTTTTAAGGTTCAACGCCGTAAAACAGTCCTCTTTGCTTTTATCGGTTAACATGGACCATTCAAAAGTATAAAAGCAACACATAACTTTATCGCTTTCGCAAGAACTACGTAGGTCTAAGTTCCTCACCATAAATTGAGGATACGTAGGAGCAAAAGCCCCGCTTTTGTTGGCCACCCCTGTTCAAACAAACCAAGACATCGTTAATGGTCCAATGCCTTAACGTTTCTCTTCTATCACAAACCAAGAGATCGTTAATGGTCCAATGCCTTAACGTTTCTCTCCTTTCAAAAGAATCAAAAGATCGTTTAATGGTCCAAAGCCTTAAACGACTTTTGTTCGGTTTAAATCGATTTTGCGGAAAAAGATAAAAAAAATGACTTAACCAACTTTTGGTTCTCAAAAGAACTACGTAGGTCTGATTTCCTCATCGCAATTGGGGATACGTAGGAGCGAGGGAAACACCCTTGTTGACCACAAAAATAAAAAACATAAAAAAGCATAAAAATACAAAAACATAAAAAGGGAAAATGAAAACAATTTGAAGTCATGATATTGCACACTCGATTAGAAGTTGTCGTCCCTTGCACAACTCCCGAACCTTTCACGATTAAAGTTCGTAGACCACATGTTTCGGTTTACCCCTAAGGCCTAGATTCTGAAGAATCCGTTAGGGCCTCACCTTCCTTATTAAGGTTCAACCCCTAAAACAATTTTTGCACGCACACACTGCTCATGAATTATACAGTACCCACAACCTCACACTCAAGTTTCAAACACGTTTAACACATTGCGCTACAATTTAACACTATAGGTTCCAAACTAGAAATCCTACACATTCCCTTTTGTTGGATCGAGTGGCCTCAGAATAATTAAGAAGGGGGGGTTGAATTAATTATTCCTAAACCTTTACTAATTAAAAAATTACTCTTCCAAGGCTTTTACTAAGTTGTTAAGAGAATAAGGAGTAGAAGAGAAACTTAACAGAAAGTAAAAGCGGAAATTAAATGCACAGCGGAAATTAAAAGAGTAGGGAAGAAGGAGACAAACACACAAGAGTTTTTATACTGGTTCGGCAACAACCTGTGCCTACATCCAGTCCCCAAGCGACCTGCGGTCCTTGAGATTTCTTTAAACCTTGTAAAAATCCTTTTACAAGCAAAGATCCACAAGAGATGTACCCTCCCTTGTTCTCTTTGAAATCCTAGTGGATGTACCCTCCACTAGAATTGATCCACAAGAGATGTACCCTCTCTTGTTCTCAGTCAAACCCAAGTAGATGTACCCTCTACTTGTACCACAAAGGATGTACCCTCCAATGTGTTAAGATAAAGATCTCAGGCTGTTAAACCTTTGATACTTTGTGAATGGGGATACAAAAGAATTCTCAGGCGGTTAGTCCTTTGAACACTTTTGTATTAGGGAAAGGGAAGAATCAAAAGAATTCTCAGACTGTGTCGTTTTGAATTCTTTGACAAGGAAGAAGGAAGACACAAAAGAATTCAGGCGGTTAGTCCTTTGTTCTTTTGGAAAAGGGAGAAGAGAGACACAAAAAGAATTCAGGCGGTTAGTCCTTGGCGAATTCTTTTTGGCAAAGGGAGAAGAGAATGAAAAGATGAATAGCACAAGTTTTCAAGGTTTGGAAAACCAGAAAACTTCAGAAAGCTTTTGGTACAAAGAAGAAGAAGAAGTTCAAAGAGAATCAAGGCTTGTAAAGGGTTGTAAGAAATTGATTGGAAAAGTATTCAAGATTCTTGAAATGCAAAACAAAGCCTTGCTTTTATAGACTCTTCATGTCTGGTAAAGACAACCCTTAGAAGAGTTATGACTTTTAGAAAAACTTAAAAACCAATTTGAAAAAGTCAAAAAACTATTTGAAGAGTTACATCTTTTGATTTTATTCAGAAACAATCACTGGTAATCAATTACCAAATTAGTGTAATCAATTACACAAAGCTTTTATGTGAAAGGATGTGACTCTTCACTTTTGAATTTGAATTTCAACGTTCAAAGGCACTGGTAATCGATTACGAAAACATTGTAATCAATTACAGTTTTTTGAAATTAATTGAAATGTTGTAAATTCTGTTTGAAAACTTTTTCAAAACAATTTTGCGACTGGTAATCGATTGCACCAATCTGGTAATCGATTATCAAAGAGTAAAAACTCTTTGGTAAACATGTTTTGAGAAAAATCATGTGCTACTCAATTTTTGAGAAAAACTTTTCATACTTATCTTGATTAAGCCTTCTCTTGATTCTTGAATCTTGAGTCTTGAATCTTGATCTTAATTCTTGAGATCTTGAACCTTGAATCTCGATTCTTGACTCTTAACTTTCTTCTTGAGTCTTGAATTCTTCTTGATTCTATCTTGAACTCTTGAATTGTTCTTGATTCACTTGAGTTGTTCTTTGATTGATCTTTGAGCTTTTTGTCATCACCTTTGTCATCATCTTTTGTTATCATCATTGTTATCATCAAAATACCTTTGAATCACCTTTGATTCACCATGAAGCTTTGCTTCTACAATCTCCCCCTTTTTTATGATGACAACTTCTGAAGTCAAGAAACACACACACACTTTTTCCTAGTCGATCACTCACATAAATTCTCCCCCTTTGTTTTTGAATTTGTGCATATCTTAAAATTAAATTGATTGCTCATGTGGGTTCTTGATTTTAATCCCATTTCTCTCCCCCTTTGGAATCAACAAAAAGCCAAAGTGCGTAACAAATTTGAAATAATCAAACATAACTAAACATCCATACAACATTCATTGAGAAACTAACAACCAAGCCATGAAGCAAGAATCATGAACCAACAATCATAAATAGATTATCTATAAAACCCATATAGTCAAATAACATACTTAATATTTGTTCAAACATACCATGCAAATAGGGAATAGTAAATTGTTCAAATACCATAATAATATAGCCAAAATACATGGCTGAAAATCAAAGTACTAATAATATAAAAATAGAGATCTAAGATGATGGTGGCGGCAGTGGTGGAAGATCAAAGCTTGAACGAATGTAAGACACATCTTCTTCAACCTTTGTGATTCTTGACTCCATTTCATTGAAGTGCATATCCACTTGCAATTCCAAAGTGTCAAACCTCTCACCAACAAAGGTTTGAAGACCATCAAACCTGTCCATATTCTTCGAAAGAAAAGATGAATCTTCTCGTTCATGTCCTTCTTCACCAACATTTCTAGCACCCTTCTTCACCCAAGATCCATCATGCTCCTTTATATAACCAAAGAATGCTATGACTGAAGCGCCTATAAGGAATGATCTCTTGATTGGAACATAAGCTTCAGAATCAAGAGGGATGTTGAAGTGTTGAAGGAAAAGGGTAACAAGATGAAGATAAGGCAAAGGGGCATTCAATCGCAATGCCTTATGCATGCGATATCTAACAAGGTGTGCCCAATCAATTTGTAAACCTTTATGAAAGGCCCACATGACAATGAGATCTTCTTCAGAAACCTGGGCAAGGTTTGAAGATCTAGGAAGCAAGATGCGAACAATAAGGTAATGGAGGATGCGGCTTTCAAAAGCCAATGAACCGGCAAGAAGCCTTCCAGTCATATCTGATTGATTGGTACAAACCAATCGGCGGGCATCATGTACAGAGAAATCAAACTTCCAATCGTCAATCAGTGCACCTTCAAATGGTACACCTTCGCTTGGCAATTGGGTTAAATCATAGAATAGGGACTGGTCAATGACCATCTTAGTCCCATAAACCTCAGACATTAGGGTTCCTTCATGTATTTCAAGATTAGAATAAAAAGCTTTGACTAATTCAAAATAAACGGGTAATTTCAGAGACATGAATGGAATAAGATTGGAGTTTTCAAATGCTTGAAGGCATTCAAAACTCTCATTTGAGAAGAAATCCGTATCTATGAATTTTGGGTCTATAATGGAACGAGAGGAAAAGAGGTTTGTGTACCGTATACGCTGTTCCTCTGATGAGAACAATGATCCAGAGGGAATGGAAGGAGGAATTGGGGTTTCCTGTGACCCGGAATGTCGTTAACTCTGACTCGAAGTGCCTTTCCGCTTCTTCGATGGTTCCGCCATTTGAGGAGTTTTTTTTTCAGGATTTCAATCGGATCAAATGAAAGAGATTGAAAAAAGATGAAGTTTGGGCTTTTTGGGGAGTGATTTGGTCAAGAATTGAGTGAGATATGGCTGGAAGAAAAATTGGGGGCGAGGGTTTTCGAGAGAGAGAGGAGTTGCAGGTTTCAGAATTTGAAATTTGAATATATAGGTGCAGGGACGCGTTGTAATCGATTACACAAATATGGTAATCGATTACCAGAGAGCATCATAGCCAGAAATAACTGCTTGTAATCGATTACACTATTATGGTAATCGATTACCAGAGGTTATTTTAGCCACAAAATAAAAACAAAAAAGGCTTTCTAGGAGAGAAGAAGTTTTGAGTTATTATCAAAATACTTTTTCATAAGAAATATATTTCAAAATACTTTATGAATAGTTCTCAATCATGTAATTCACATATCATATTATGCACGAACATTAAAACTTGTAAATAATCAATTTTATCAAAACAATCAACACAAGTATGAAGAGTATTGATTTTATTGAAATAAATGAATGAATATTTCATGCAAATAAGATGAAATCAATCAAGAACATATACTCATGAATTCAAACAATAAAAAACAAACAAATACAGAATTGTTAGTCATCATAATCAAATTGTCTGAATAAAAATTTTAACTTTAAGAGAAATTTAAATAAGATAATGGTTTTGATATTACCTTTTTCAGGATTGAAGTGTCTAGATCTTCAAAGATGAGGATCATGCTTTTTCTCCTTGTTTTTCATCCTTGAGAGATGTTCTCATCACTTTCATAATCTTTGGTTAGAAGATTAATCTCCTTTTTCTGAACCATCGGATGAATCATTGTCATCCCATGCAATGTATGCTTTCTTAGTTCTTCTTTCGTCAAATCTTTTCTTTTCACTTTTCTCTGACCATTCTTCATTTGACGGACAGTTGGCCTTGATGTGACCAATTTGGTTGCATTTGTAACACCTAAGGACTTGAGAATCATCTTGTGATTTTCTTCCATTATTGAAATTCTGACGCCTGTCAATTCTTCTTTTCTTGATGTATTTTTGAAATTTCTTAACAGAGAAGGAAAAATCTTCTTCATCATCTGAATCTTCTTCTTCCTTTTCTTCTTGTATTGAAGATGAGGCTTTAAGGGCTATGCTTCTCTTCTTTTTGTCATTTTCTTCATTCTGATGGAGGCGTTGAAGTTCCATCCCGTGTTCCTGCAATTTACCAAATAAAGTGGCAAGAGACATGGAAGAAAGGTCTTTACTTTCAGAAATAGCAGTTACCTTGAGCTGTCATTCCCTACTTAAACATCTTAACACTTTATTAATTAAATCCTCATTAGGAAAGATTTTTCCTAAAGATGCAAGATGGTTTACTATATGTGTAAATCTTTTTTGCAAATTATGGATATTTTCATTTGGGTTCATCCTAAATAATTCATATTCATGGGTAAGGGTATTTATTCTAGACCTTTTTACATCTGTGGTTCCTTCATGGGTTAACTGGAGATTATCCCACATATCCTTGGCATTTTTACAATTTGACACTCTAAAGTACTCATCTATTCCTAGGGCTGAAGTGATGATGTTTTTGGCTTTGAGATCGTACTGTATTTTTCTCCTATCTTCTTTTGTCCACTTATCTCTTGGTTTTTGGGTTGTAGTGTTTGTGCTTACATCTACTATAGTGGGTATATGTGGTCCTAATTCTACTGCTTCCTAAATATTTAGATCAATGGCGTCAATGAATATCTGCATGCGGGTTTTCCAATAATGGTAACCCTCACCATTGAAAATGGGTGGTCTGTGAATGGAATTTCCTTCAGGAAACAGGGAATTTGAGGAGGCCATCTATCTTGAAGTGGTTAGACTTTCTACAAGATACCTGCTCTGATACCATTTGTTGGATCGAGTGGCCTCTGAATAATTAAGAAGGGGGGTTGAATTAATTAGTCCTAAACCTTTACTAATTAAAAAATTACTCTTCCAAGGCTTTTACTAAGTTGTTAAGAGAATAAGAAGTAGAAGAGAAACTTAACAGAAAGTAAAAGCGGAAATTAAATGCACAGTAGAAATTAAAAGAGTAGGGAAGAAGGAGACAAACACATAAGAGTTTTTATACTGGTTCGGCAACAACCCGTGCCTACATCCAGTCCCCAAGCGACCTGCGGTCCTTGAGATTTCTTTCAACCTTGTAAAAATCCTATTACAAGCAAAGATCCATAAGGGATGTACCCTCCCTTGTTCTCTTTGAAACCCTCCACTAGAACTGATCCACAAGAGATGTACCCTCTCTTATTCTTAGTCAAACCCAAGTAGATGTATCCTCCAATGTGTTAAGACAAAGATCTCAGACTGTTAAACCTTTGATACTTTGTGAATGGGGATACAAAAGAATTCTCAGGCGGTTAGTCCTTTGAACACTTTTGTATTAGGGAAAGGGAAGAATCAAAAGAATTCTCAGACTGTGTCGTTTTGAATTCTTTGACAAGGAAGAAGGAAGACACAAAAGAATTCAGGCGGTTAGTCCTTTGTTCTTTTGGAAAAGGGAGAAGAGAGACACAAAAAGAATTCAGGCGGTTAGTCCTTGGCGAATTCTTTTTGGCAAAGGGAGAAGAGAATGAAAAGATGAATAGCACAAGTTTTCAAGGTTTGGAAAACCAGAAAACTTCAGAAAGCTTTTGGTACAAAGAAGAAGAAGAAGTTCAAAGAGAATCAAGGCTTGTAAAGGGTTGTAAGAAATTGATTGGAAAAGTATTCAAGATTCTTGAAATGCAAAACAAAGCCTTGCTTTTATAGACTCTTCATGTCTGGTAAAGACAACCCTTAGAAGAGTTATGACTTTTAGAAAAACTTAAAAACCAATTTGAAAAAGTCAAAAAACTATTTGAAGAGTTACATCTTTTGATTTTATTCAGAAACAATCACTGGTAATCAATTACCAAATTAGTGTAATCGATTACACAAAGCTTTTATGTGAAAGGATGTGACTCTTCACTTTTGAATTTGAATTTCAACGTTCAAAGGCACTGGTAATCGATTACCAGAACATTGTAATCGATTACTGTTTTTTGAAATTAATTGAAACGTTGTAAATTCAGTTTGAAAACTTTTTCAAAACAATTTTGCGACTGGTAATCGATTACCAGTGTAATCAATTACCAGAGAGTAAAAACTCTTTGGTAAACATGTTTTGAGAAAAATCATGTGCTACTCAATGTTTGAGAAAAACTTTTCATACTTATCTTGATTAAGCCTTCTCTTGATTCTTGAATCTTGAGTCTTGAATCTTGATCTTGATTCTTGAGATCTTGAACCTTGAATCTTGATTCTTGACTCTTAACTTTCTTCTTGAGTCTTGAATTCTTCTTGATTCTATCTTGAACTCTTGAATTGTTCTTGATTCACTTGAGTTGTTCTTTGATTGATCTTTGAGTTTTTTGTCATCACCTTTGTCATCATCTTTTGTTATCATCATTGTTATCATCAAAACACCTTTGAATCACCTTTGATTCACCATGAAGCTTTGCTTCTACACCTTTAACACTGCACATAAGATTTTTCTCAAGGTAAACATCAGTCGGGTTATTGTATAATTCACAGCTCACAACACAAGTATTATCATATCAAGTGTTAATCACACACTTATTCACAACCAAATCTCATGTCCACAATTTAACATCTCATAATTTAACTAATTATAAAATATACTTAACAAATAGATAAGAATGTATAATAATAGTAACAAAGCACATCTAACTTCAAGACTTATAAATATATTTACATGTATCAAATATATAACACACCACTATACAATTACATGTAATACTATATATATATATATATATATATATATATATATATATATATATGTATACATATATCTATATGTATATGTATGTATACGTATATGTATATGTATATGTATGTATGTATATATATGTATGTATATATATAAAATAATAACAATAATATTAAACATATCATTGGATAAATATATAGTATACATATACAACAAATCAAAAATTTATATACTTATATTGATTTACATGGAAAATATGTATACATATATCCTAAATATATTTCAACGAAGCCATGGACTTCCAGTAAATGTCTAATTACAAATGTGAATAAAGCTTTAGTCAATTTCTTGAAATAGTTTTAGTCAATTTAATTATCTAATAACCACTGCACCTATGCATTTCATGATGAGAAGTCACGTACGCGAAAGAAAAAAAAAATAAAGCTTATGAAATAAAAGTGTCAAATATGTGTACAATGCGGTGTCAAAATTTTTAGAAAGAAGAACAATAAATCAAGAAGATTGAAAGGCCAATATATCATGTATAAAAAAAATCACTACCACACAATTTATATGCTAATTATAAAGAATCCCAATTTCTAGGGTTCACACTTAACACAGGAACACATCAATTTCACAACAAATTCGCATCGGGACACCAATTGGTCTATCAAACACAGTCAATCCGCGATTAAAAAACATAAAAACATAATTGAATTTCATAAAAAAAAAAACCCAAAATAACCCAAAAATTGATCCTCTAGGGATCCCTACACATGTTCATTCTAATTCCCAAGCGTGAGTAACTCATCCCTTACCTCTAAATGGGATCACGTGTGTAGTCTGGAAGTGGTAGCGGTGTTTCTAGTAGTTCCCTAAGATTCCTCAAGTTTTTTCTCTGTTTGCTCTCTTAGGCTTCCCAAACGTTAGAGAGAAGGAGAAGAGATTGTAGCCTCCATTTCACAATCAAAATAAGAGACTAATTTCTCTCTGCCAAATCATTATTTCGCAAATTATAATGGTGAGAATGTGTGCAAATGGGTTCTGAAGGGGGTGAGCAAATATCACGACGATCCAACGCTTGAAGAGTTCGGGATCGTAGTTTTACTGGAATAGATTTGGGTGTGTGCGGGAAAAGAGAAAGCTCAGTGCGAGGGACAATTCTTCCACCATAGACATTAACTTGAAAATCCCAATGATGGATATATGCGGGACTAAGTTCCGAACCTCGTGTTGAAATTTCATGATGATCCAACAGTTAACGAGTTCAGGATTGTCGTTTTTCCAAGACAGGTTTGAGTATATGTGGAAAAAGAAAGGGTTTTGGGAGGGGGAAGGGAAAATGAATTTGAGATGAAGAGAAAGCGTAAAGACATATGGTTAGTCTGAAAACTTGACCTAATATGTCTCTATTTATAGTTAGGGTACTCTCAACCTATTATTTACTCTATTTTTTTATTTTTATTATTTTATAAACATGAACTCTATTTTATTTCCTATCAATGAATAAATAAAACATCCTTTTTATTTTCCTTCAAACCATTATTTTAATTAATAAAGTTATTTCTCCTTATTTATTTAATTATAAAAACCTCATCATTTTCTAAAACTATATTTATTTTTAAATAAAATTCATTTTTGATTTATTTTACGAAAAATGGGATGTTACAATTACACCCCCCTTGAAAGAAGTTTCATCCCCGAAACTTTGTCAAAAGACCAAGAAGAATAGATTACACATCTGGTTCCCAATACCAAGCTGTGTTCCCAGTTGAAACTCCTTTCAGTGACTTCGACCACAAGACTCTTCTGCACTTAGCGACTAAATCTAGCGATCCTCGTGTCCTCAATGATAATATTTCGTAAGTTAAGTTTTCTCACGAGAGTGACAACTCAATGATAATAGAATGTGAATGACATACTATTTGAAGTTGGATAATATCATAAGAGACACTGATGACAATCTGAAACGAACAAGCAAATACAAGGAAACACGATTGACCACATGATTGACCTTTTTTATTCAAACATGAGACAATTCAAAAAAAGGGTATATGTTTTGAGACTTCAACGTTCAACCAATCCTAGTCCACATGTGACTCTCGAGAATACATGATTTACCTACCCTCGGGTCTAAGTCTCTTCCCTCAACACGATCTTCCTCGCTTTGGTATACTTGACTCATAACTCTCACTTAGGTTCAAGAGACTGTATCGGTTCCACTCTAAGGTTTCCTACCTGATACTAATTGGGTGCTAACTGGATAAGCAAAACAGACCACTTCTCACTTCTATAAACTTGTTCATACTTAAGGTAATATTGACACATTTATACTCACGCCACTATATAACTTCGCACTTAAAGTTGAGGGTTTGACTATTGTTTACGATGTGCAACTCTATCGCTGGGACACTGATCATATCAAGGGTTTCCTACTCAACCTCCAACTACTAAGCTAGCTCTAACGGTTGAAACTAAACTCACAACAAGATTCTTAAGAATTCTACTCATCTCTTCTACATCGGATTCAACTCCTAAGGTTCTCACAACGTATCAGACTAACGGTAATGCCTCCAAAACATTAAGGTGGACACCATGGTTACCCACTCTAAATCATGCGTAGGATAAATCTTTTCTTGAGTCTTGAGTCGAGAAAACATAGGTCGCTACTTGGCCTCCTACAAGCACTCCTGTAAACTTAAAACTTACTTTGAATATTTTACTACTCCAACAAGGACCTACTCGGCTAAGGTAGCACTCAACGGTTTACGGTGGCCGACTTCTCTATGAACTTAGGGTTTACACCCTATAGGGATCTCACCGAAAAGCTTAAACTTACTTGAGTCATCTCTAACAAGGGTTAAGGTTAATTCATGGAATCCTAGAATAACTTCTTGGTTCGACTACTAGTTAAGGGCATCTCATCTTAATCTCAGGTTTCCTCTTATCTCAAAACAACTTCGGTCCAAGAAGGATTTATAGTTATCTCTCACCTAGACGTAGCATACTCTAAGGATCATCCTCATCTAACTAAAATGCATAACAAAACTCTTAGCATGAAATGTGATTCCTAAAGGTCTATAACAACCTTAAGATACACCCCATAATCCAAATTAATTGGAAACACACTAAGCACTAATCATCGAAACCACTACAAGAGCTAACTCAGGGTGGGAGATCTTGTCCATGCATCCCATGAACACACAGGGGCATCCATCATGTTAAGACATGACCAGGTACACTCAGAGGTCATGATAGGTACTAAAGTATTCCTCAAAGCACCCTCAGATTTTGAACGGATTAAGGTAGAGAGAACTAATATCTACCTCACTAATCATACAACTATTATCGCTAATCCTTTAGGTCATCTACCTTTCGCAAGAACACTCACTCTTGAACCCGTTTATGTTCAGCAAAGCAACGCCCTACTAATGACTTTACATTCTCTTAAGGTTTCACACTAATCATCCTAACTACTTTCCATAACTTTTCTAACTACTCTATACTCTTAAACAACTATATACCAGACATCTCCCAGGAACTACGATTACAGGTTTCTACGGGTACTACACCTACAAGATTCTCAATCTCGCACTTAGGTGGTAAACTAAGCACATCCTTAAGGAACACAAGTACAACACTCACTAAGCTTGACTTCCATCTATGATTAACCAGGATCATGCATACTCAGGTGTTTCCTCTCGAAACACCTTAACATGATTGACAAGGGTGAAAGTCTCTCTTTATTCATAACGAAAGTAACAACATGACAGGTTATCAAGCAGTTTAACAAGGCATGATTAGAAGATAATCAACCCATAACAAGATTAAGAGTCGATTGACTAGGAGGTAATATTTTTAAATCAAGAAGGATCACTCAATAAGAATCAACAACAACTATTCCAAATGAATTCTAGAAACGAAAACATGACCACAATGTACACACATGTGCAGATGTCAACAATCAATTGATTGTGACAAAAACATCAGTAATCAAATTGTTTGGCGTAGGCTCATAACACAAAGAATGAATTATACTTGGGCTTGCAAGTGTAATCGAATTACTTGACTTAAGCACGCAATACAAAGAATAGGTTGCACCTGAACAGGAAGGTACAGTCAAAATAGTATTCCTTATGAAATATATCTTGATGCAGGTCATCGAACTATAACGCATTAGCATCGCTACAGACAAGGAATTGCAAACAACCATACTATCTTTGCAATTAAGGCGGAACACCACACTACAAGCATACATAGAATTATAAGGTTCCTATAACAAGTACATAACGTACATATAAGAAGTAAGAATTAAACAAACACTAAGGATGTATTAAGGAATCACAAGTTTCAACAATCACATTTATGATCACACACAAAGAAAAAAAAAGGATTAGCCGGCACATGTTAACACATTGATTAAACACACTCATTCACAACACACCTGCAAGTTCAAGGTTCTTGGCGGTATTAATACACACATCAAGTTTTCAAGACCACTTGTATCACTTAACAGCTTGCCATGACATCCTACTACACTTCACGAATTATAAAGATGGCCAGTCTCATAACTCGTGACTCAACAGTGGAATTATGCTATAGCAAACATTAAGGATGCAAGACACATCACAAGCATTATTAAGTCTCATTTAATCATGCAGAAGAAAATACAAATAATGGTAAGCATGTTCAACAAAAGCATTCATAAGTAATCATACAGAGCACACACCGGAATATGGTAAGCACATAACACACTGGCCAAAAGGTTCGACCTGCTCTGATACCACTAAATGTGACACCCTCTACCTCGACATGCATATAAATAAGAAAAACATATAAAAATACATATAAACAAATTCATGTGGGTAAAAGCTTCACATTCGCTTTAATATTACCAAATAAAAATTATTAAAAACATATCTGGCTCAGAACAAGACTGTCAAAGTTTACAAAATTAATTTTGTTGAATCCACCAAGTAAAATAACATCATGCAATTAAAATAAAAACTCATCCCCAATGTCACATCCTATTAGAGTATTGTGTCCCAACGTCCTCTAGCACAAGGTTCTTTAAAGTAATCAACCTAGTCATCTGCTCCCACGAACACAAAGTTCGAGATCATCACAGGATCCAAACACAAATAATACACAAGGAGTGAGTTATCACATTTCAAAAAAAAAATACAAATAAACAAAGATGTAATAAAAAAATTTATGGAAGTATTTATAACATAGTTCAACTTAATACAATCCACGTCACTTCACAACTTTATCATTTAAAATTCATTTTTCAATCACCAATCACATTACATATGAATTACACACTCGAGTGAAGACGTAATAAAACTCATCAATTTCATAATAAACAATTAGCATGTGTTATGCAACAATTATACTAAGACTCAAGCCTATATGCAATATGGTACCATGTTAGTGAAAAACTACACAGGGATGCTTAGGAGTACATAACAAAACACACCACACAATGAGTATGTCAGGTCACTCTCACCAAGCAAAATCATAAAGTGACCGGTTAGGGTCACTCTATTTTGCGAGAATGCTCCAACCATATGAGATCAACATAGACTTAAAGGAGTACTCAAACTGAGTGTCTTTACCCCCAAGACCTAGACTCCAAAGAATCCATTAGGGGCTCACCTTTCTGATTTAGATCCAACCCGTAAAACAATTTTTGCACCCAGACACTGTTAATGAATTATACAATACCCACGACCTCACACTTGTGTTTCAAACACGTTTAACACATTGCGCTACAATTTAACACTTTAGGTTCCTAACTAGGAATCCTACACTTTTCCTTTTAACACTGTGCATAACATTTTTCTCAAGGTAAACACCAGTCGAGTTATTGTATAATTCACAGCTTACAACACAAATATTGTCACATCAAGTTTTAATCACATACATATTCACAACCAAATCTCATATCCACAATTTAACATCTCATAATTTAACTAATTACAAAATATACATAAAAAATAGATAAGCATGTATAATACTAATAATAACAAAACACATCTAACTTCAAGACTTATAAATATATTTACATGTATCAAATATATATATATATATATATATATATATATATATATATATATATAACACCATATTACATATATAATTAATAATAACAATAATAATAAACCTATCATTAGATAAATATTATATACATAGGTGCACAAAAATAATTAAACACATGAAATATATCTGGAAGTAATCAAATGTATATATATATATAATTAATGTACTAAAAACATTAACATAAACTTAATAATATATATATATATATATATATATATATATATATATATATATATATAAAATAATAATAACAATAATATCAAACATATCATTGGATAAATATATAGTATACATATATAACAAATAAAAAATTTACATACGTATATTGATTTCCATGAAAAATCTGTATACCTATATCTTAAACATATTTCAATGAAGCTATGGACATCCAGTAAATGCCTAATTAAAAATGTGAATAAAGCTTTAGTCAATTCCTTCAAATAGCTTTAGTCAATTCAATTATCTAATAAGCACTGCACCTATGCATTTCATGATGAGAAGTTGTTGGACCTTGTGGCCTCAATAATCTTAAGAGGGATAGGCTTAGAATACAGAAGAAGCAACAACAATCAATTTAACAATGTTCTTTAAACATGCAAGACACAATTGATTGCAACAAAATAAATAAGATAAGGGAAGAGAGAATGCAAACACAGTTTTATACTGGTTCGGCCACAACCCGTGCCTACGTCCAGTACTCAAGCAACCCACTTGAGATTTCCACTATCTTTGTAAAATCCTTTACAAAGTCTGAACCACACAGGGACAACCCATCCCTTGTGTTCAGATGCTTTACAACAAGAGACTCACAGTCTCTTAACCAATCTCATTGAATAAGAAGAATAGAAGAAGAATTCTCTCTTCAAGAGAAGAATATTACAATGAAGATCCATGGATGAACTCTTAATGGATGTGCAAGTGTTTGCCCAAGAG